>NC_137344.1:6109836-6562336 GCF_965287045.1 Carcharhinus amblyrhynchos
CCACTTTGGAATTGTATCATTCATTTTAAATCGCCTCTCCTCATACTCCCAACCAGAATCTATTAGTTCTCACTTGCTGCATTAAATTTTATCTGCCAGTTGTCTGTCCATCCCATCACCATGTCTGTCTTTGATTTGATTTATTATTGTCAGCTGAATTGGGATACAGTGAAACGTATGTCTTGCATGCTATACAGACAAATTATACTGGTCACAAAGAAGGAAAGGAGAGGGTGCAGAATGCAGTGTTAGAGTCATAGAAAGGGTGTAGAGAAAGATCAAATTAATATATGGTAGAGCCATGCAAAAGTCTGATGGCAGCAGGGAAGAAGCTGTTCTGGAATTGGTTGGTTCTTGATCTCAGGTCTTTGTATCGTTGCCCTGACAGAAGAAATGGAAGAGGGTATGTCCAGGTTGCGTGTGGTCCTTGATTATGCTGGCTGCTTTTCCAAGGCAGCAGCAAGTATAGACAGAGTCAATGGATGGGTAAACTCCACACAGGCAGTCTTCCAAGGTTAGAATCAAATCCGGGTCCCTGGCAGCAGTGTTTGCCACTGTATACCCAGTTACCTCATCAAAAAGCTCAATCAAGTTACAGATTTTTTTCTGAACAATCTGTGTTTATTTGCCCTAATGAATCCACATTGTCAAAGCGACTATTGTTGTTCATCCATCGTCATCGATGAGAACCTTGACACCATTAGTCATTTTGAGGCTGGTTGCGGTGTGTCCGAAGATGACTGATCAGGGCCAATTCAGGCACGGAATGTCCTGGCACATATTGGACAGACTTGTGTGGACACTGTAGTAGTTGTGCTGGAGGCTCTGGACTTGCGCAGCTCGCGCTTAAGTTGTGCTTCAGCAATGCACCTTCCTTCGTGAGCTTGACAGCCTTTGTGGATGAGGCAGCGCCAGTTAGGGTGGTTTTGTGCCAGCGTTTACCAGGTGGTCATGTCAATGTCAAGTGACTTCAGGGAGGCCTTGAGTGTGTCTTTGAAATGTTTCTTCTGGCCACCACGCAAGTGTCTTCCAGCAGAGAGTTCCCCAAAAAGGGGCTGCTGGGGTATGCGCTCGTCTGACATATGGATGACATGACCTGCCCACCGGGTCTGCGCTCTCATCAGCAGTGTGTGGACTGATGGTAGACTTGCTCTAGAGAGAACTTCAGTGCCTGGTACTTTGTCTTGCATCTGATGTGTAATATTCTGTGAAGACAAGTCATATAAAAATGATTGAGCTGTCTTGCATGCCTTCGATACACAGTTCACGATTCACAGACATACAGGAGGGTAGTGAGTACTGTGGCGCTGCAGACCTTCAGTTTTGTTGCTGGGCTGATTCCTCGATGTTCCCATACAGTGGAGTGCAGTCTACTGAAAGCAGAACTTGCCTTTGCTATTCTGCAGTTAACTTCTGTATCAATAGTCACTGCTTAGGAGAGAGTGCTGCCAAGATAAGTGAACTGGTCCACTGCCTGTAGTTTCTGCCTTTTGATTGTGATTATGGGTTCTGTGCGGTGCATGAGGAGCAGGCTTGTGCATGACTTCGGTCTTTTTAATGTTGATGGTGAGTCCAAAGTTGTCACAAGCCCTGGAAAATTTGTCCACCTGACTTGCATCTCTGGCTCTAAGCCAGCAAAGAGGAAATCTTTGCCAATGATTGTGCCAAGTGACTATTAATATTATCTTGGATTATCATTTCTGCAAACTTGTCCACCATTGGGCTTAAACTGATTGATCTGAAGTTGCTGGATTTAACCGTACACTTTTTTTGAACATGGGTGTGATATCTGTGATTCTCCAGTCCACTGGCAGCACCCCAGTAACCGGGCAAGATTACGAGCAGTGTCTGCTCTGTTTCCATCTATCTTCCCTTTGTATCCTTGGGTACAGTAAATCCAACCTTTCTAAAAGTCTGCTTGACTAATCTTTAGCCTATCCAGTATCTACATAACTACAACTTTGGTGGTACCTCCCTGCATGGTAAGGAGTGTGTCTTCGTGTGTCCTTTGCCACCATGCGTAAATCCCCTTATTGGTTTCTTATTTGTCTTGTTCCTTTTCTACCACTCTCCTATTCTCATAGACCTCTGGAAGACTTTTGGATTCCTCTTTTGTAATCTCTTGTAATCTCTCTTTGATTTTTTGTTTTCACTTCTCCTCTGAACTTTTTGTATTCACACAGTGGTTCTCACTTTAGGATGGAGTGGATTGAATTATTTCATTTTTTCTTGTCCTTGTAGCGAATTCACAGTTCCACAGGCCTTGGGGCTGGGAGGGGAGTGCTGGGTAGGTTTGGAACCGAGACTATGGTCAGGAACTGCTCTGTTATTAATCAGTGGGAAGTGTCTTGTTGGTTTTGGGCCAGTCTGGTTTTTGTTTTGTCCTGAAGTATCTCTTGTTGATGTGAAATATGCAGATCAAATATTTAAATATCTTGTTGTGCATCTCTCATTTAAGTTTTCGTCCAATAATTAGTGACGTTCCATGAAGGGAATGGAAGCAGCAACTTCTAAAGGAGGAAATAGGAAACATTTTTATTGATATCACACCTTTCACTACCACAAGACATCCCCAAGCACTTTGCGGCTAATGAAGTGCACACTGTTGTAATCTAGGAAATGTGACAGTTAATTTGCACACAGCAAGATCCCACTCATAGCAACGTGATAATGACTGAGGGAGTGCTGAGCTGCAGGATGTGCCGTCTTTTCAAAGAAGTGTGAACTTGGTGTCATTCAAAACTCTTCTGCCTGTTTCTTAACTTTCACAAAGTCTCTCTCAGCGAATACCCCTTTGCTCACTGGCCTACACTCATTTCTGGTTAACAAAGGCCTGGATGTTTAATATTCCCATCCACTGCCTTCAAATGCCCCCATGGCTCTGCCTTTCCCTATCTGGAATCTTCTCCAACCCCTACAACTCTCCAAGATAGCTGTGCACTACTTCAGCACACCCAGTATTAATAACTCAACCATTGATAACCTTGCCTTCAACTCTGAATTCCCTCTCCTTCCAGCTTTAAGATAGTCCTTTAATACATTAAGACAGCCCTTCTTAAACAAACAAAGGCACAACATTTGCCACCCTCCAATCTTCAGTCACCTCACCTGTGACTATTGGTGATTCAGATATCTCTGTTAGGGAACCTGCAAATCCAAACCCAAAAATCCAGGCCTGTTTTAACTGGAAGCGAGCTGGAAGTCTTAAAATGCAGCAAGGTAGGTAAATCCCCAGGACCTGGTGACGCGTATATCAGGATGTTGTGGGAGATTAGGGAGGAAATTGCAGAGAAGTTTGAATCATTGATAGTCACAGGTGAGGTGCCTGAAGGTTAAAGGGTGGCAAATGTTGTGCCTTTGTTTAAGGAGGGCTGCAGGGAAAAGCCTGGGAATTACAGGTCACTTTTCCTAATATCCTCTTTTGCAACTTGTCATATTTTTAGAGTGCTCCTATGAGATGTTTTATTACATTAAAGACTTTATATAATCACAACTTATTTTACTCTTTAAACCAAGGCCTCCTGAGCACTCTCGGCTGCAGGGTTCCATAGCCACCGTTTCCAGGCCTCTGTCTCTCAAGAATTTTCTCTTTATATTAGTGATCTTGTGAAGCTCTGAGCAGGCTCGATCGGAGCAGGAATGTACAAAGAGAAACCAAAAGAGAAGATGCTGGAAAATCTCAGCCACTCTGACAGTATCTGTAAGGAGAGAAGAGAGCTGCCGTTTCAAGTCCAGATGATCCTTTGTCAAAGCTGCTCCAGTGTACAAAGAGAATCTGTCCCAGTTTCCAGTTAGAAATTGTGTGAGCGTGAGCTTGGGACTGTGTCTGGAAAGGAGAGAGCTCGGTGTTCTGGGCCTTACTGAAAGCAGGCAACCCACTTGGCCATTGGTGGATGCTTCCCTAACCATTATTGTTCAAAATAACAGCGCCAGTAAAAAATAGAAAAATCCGATTCCCCACCTTGGGTGATGTATGTAGACGTGCATCGACAGAACTGTACTGGTCCAAAGGCAACACTTTACAAGTCTTGTATTTAAATCTTACTCCTGTAGGATTGAGCTACCTTGTTTTGCCTGGATTCAGGAGCAGGGACATCTCTGCGTGTGTGCTGGTCTCTAAGGGTGGCTGGCAGCATCAGTTGAAAAGGCTGTGAAAATGGCACTGACTTTATAATAAAGTCTAACTGAACCTGGGAATAATTAAGGTTGACCATCACCGGTTGTATCCAGGGAAACCACAAACGTGCATTTATATAGCGCCTTTCTCATGATAGCCCCAAGTACTTTGCAATCAGTGAAGTAGTTTTTGAAGTGTAACCAGGGCTGTAATGTCGGAATGGGGTCAGCAATTTAACACAGCAACATCCCATAAACAGCATTGGCCTGATTGGCCAGAATAATGCCCCTGTTCTTCTGTGAAATAGCACCATAGGATCTTTACTGTCTGTTCAGGGAGACAGAGTCTGGGCCTCCATTCTTACCTACAAGGTAGCACCTCTTACTGTTGGCCCTGGAGTGTGAGCCCAGACTAAAACAAATTACTGCCCGTGCCGGAATCTGAAACAAACACAGAAAATGCTGGAAAATCTCTGACAGCGTCTGTGGGGAGAGAGTAGGGCCAACATTTTGAGTCTGGATGACCCTTCATCAGAGCTGAAGACAAAAAAAATAGAACATGATTTATACTGTGTGGGGGGGAGGTGGGGGCGGGGTGGTAATTGACCAAGATGGCAGAGACAAAAAGATGAAGGGAATGTAAATAGTGGTGATAAAGGCTGAGAATGGTGCTAATAGCATCCCATTAAGAGATTGGAATAGATAAAAGGGTAAACAAAGGTACAGGGGACAAGTGAAACTGAGGCATGTGGCAGACTGAAGAGCTGGAGGGGAGGGTGTGGAAACAAGATTGAAAATGAAATTTCTAAGATGTAGACTAATTAAATAATGCAAGAAATGAAAATTAAAAATAATAGTGAGTAATAAATATGGATTAATAAGATAAAATGAAATAAATGGGAATGGGGTGAAGGTCGAGGGGAAGCGTTCATGCTCTGGAGTAGTTAAACTCAATGGGCATTTTACAGCCTTCCAGACTGAACAATCGGAAAATGAGGTGCTGTTCCTCCAGTTTACATTGGGCTTTACTAGAACATTGCAAAAGGCCCAGGACAGACACATAGACAGGAGAGCAGGGTGACGTGACAGGAAGGTCTGCTTGTGGGCAGACCGAAGATGTTCTCTCTGCAAAACAGTCACCCAGTCTGCGTTTGATCTCTCTGATGTAGAATAGACCGTGTTGGGAGCAGCGAGTACAGTAGACCAGATTGAAGGAGGTCTAGACCATTACGCTCAAGTCTCTGGTGGGGGTTTGAACCCATGATGATGTGATTTGGAACTGTGTGTGTCTTAACTCTGAGCCATAGCTGCACTGACAGTGCCTTTGAGTTACCAAGTTTACTTCTGATGCCATTTCTGGTCTCAGCCGTGGTTGTGGATTTGTGATTTTTAAAAAAAATTGAATAGGATAGAAAACAAAACCCATTTCACTGCCACATCAATAATTCTGAAAAGAGTTTCATTCCTTCATGGGACGTGGGTGTCGCTGGCTGGCCAGCATTTATTGCCCATCCCTAGTTGCCCAATGTGAGAGTCAACCATATTGCTATGTGTCTGGGATCACGTGTAGGCCAGACCAGGTAAGGACGGCAGATTTCCTTTCCTAAAGGACATTGGTGAACCAGATGGGTTTTTCCGACAATCGACAATGGTATCATGGTTATCAGTAGATTCTTAATTCCAGCTACTTTTTATTGAATTCAGATTCCACCATCTACCATGGTGGATTTTGAACCCAGGTCCCCAGAACATTAGCTGCGTTTTTGGATTACTAGTCCAGCCAGTCCAGCGATAATACCACTAGGCCATTGCCTGTAGTGTTATCGCTGTGATAGGCAGCCAGACTTGAGCACACTTTGTCCCTTGATTGACCTGTCCTGGCTATAGAGCTGGTGAAGGTACCCCTTTCTCAAATCCTACTCTAGTTAATGTGTGACGTTTGTGGGGATGTCATTAGGCCATTCAGCCCCTTGAATCAGAATGCTGCTGCTTCCCTCCTGGTTATCACTGCTGCCTCGACCTCAAGGACCCTGTGTGATGTTTGCACATTCTTCCTGTGTCTACATAGCTTTCCTCCTAAAATCCAAAGATGCATGGGTTAGGTTGATTTGGCCATGCTAAATTGCCCCTTACTGTCAGGGGGATTAACAGGATAAGTACATGGGTTACAGAGATAGGGCGTGGGTGGGATTGTTGTTGGTGCAAACTCGATGGGCCGAATGACCTCCTTCTGTACTCAAGAGATTCTATTCTATGATCCCAAGCTGTGCTTTTACAGCCACATCCTGATCCAGGAGATTCTGATGCTATCTGCTTTCTCAACATAAAAACTGTTTTAGCATGGCCTCCATGTGTGTGTATCCATGTTGAACGTAACATTTTGTATTTTTTATGTTTGTGGGAATATTACACAGGGACCTTTACAAAGCCGGGAAGCTGTTTGGGAAGCTGAACAGGTTCTTCAGGAGTGAGCTTGTAGCGAACTTGACACTAACGTGATTTACTGAGAGACTTTAGTCATGTCATATTACGTTAATCTGTTCCTTGTTCTACTTCTCACACCTTAAGCCACTAAACCAAGACATCAGTGGTGGATTAATAATGGATCAAATAAATCTGAATATATAAATACGTGGAAAGCTGCAACAACACTTTCACACTCCGTTTCACACATTGTGTGCGTCTGGCCCCTGCGCTCCCTCAAAATAAAGAGACATCAATTTAAGACCGAGATATGGAGGAATTTCTTCTCTCAGTGGATCGTGAGTCTTTGGAATTCCTTGCGACAGAGATTGGTGGGGCAGAGTCCTTGTGTATATTTACGGCTGAGATAAATAGACTTTAGAGAACTGAAGGTTACTGGGAAAGGGCAGGAAAGCGGATGTGAGGAATGTCAGATTAGCCTTGATCCTATTGAATGGCAGAACAGGCTTGAGGGGCCAGATGGCCTCCTCCTGGCGCTATTTCTTATAGTCTTACACTCTGGCATTCAGCTACCTTCTCTAAAACCCTCTTTCAAACCCTTTTTGCCACCTCTTAAGAACATAAGAACTCGGAGCAGGAGTAGGCTATCTGGTCCCTCGCGCCTGCTCCACCATTCAATAAGATCATAGCTGATCTTTTCATGGACTCAGCTCCACTAACCCAACCACTCACCTTAATTCCTTTACTGTTCAAAAATTTATCTATCTTTGCCTTAAAAACATTCAACAAGGTAGCCTCAACTGCTTCCCTGGGCGGGGAATTCCACAGATTCATAACCCTTTGGGTGAAGAAATTCCTCCTCAACTTCGTCCTAAATCTGCTCCCCCTTATTTTGAGGCCATGCCCCCTAGTTCTAGTTTCACCCGCCAGTGGAAACAACCTTCCTGCTTCTTATCTCTTCTCTTCATAATTTTTATGTTTCTAAAAGATTCCCCTCTCGTTCTTCTAAATTCCAATGAGCATAGTCCCAGTCTACGCAGTCTTCAGATAGCTTCTGTCTTTTTGGAGGTTGGAAGTTTCCTGTGAGGTGATCTGGAAAGATTTTCTGTGTTAAAGGAACTATATAATTATACTCTTGTTGGTTATCGGGGAGGTTGTGTAGAATTGCGTATATTCCCCAGAGTTTGAAAGGAGTGGTAGTCTAAGTGAAGAGTGTATATCCCAAGATAAGGGATCATCAAAGAGCATCTCATCCAGGCTCTCACCTACCACCACACCTTCCCCCCCCCACTTCCCCATAACCCTGCACATTTACCATATCTAATCCCCCAAACCCACACGGTCTTCAGACTGTGGGAAGAAACTGGAGCACCCAGAGGAAACCCACACAGACATGGGGACAGACAATGATTTCAGCCTGGATCTCTGGCGCTGTGAGACAGCAGTGTTAATCACTGTGCGGTCCAGATAGATTAAATTCTGGATTATTAAGGGATCTGGGAATAGGTTGGGAATGTGGCACCAATTGCAAAGGTCAACTGTGATCTTGCTGAATGGCAGAGCAGGCTTGAAGGGGCTGAATGGCCTCCTCCTAATTGTGTTACATCACTTTCCAGCATCAGAACTATTTTTGTTTGTACAACATGAGGCTGTGACCAGGGTCAACATGTTTAGATTTCTATCTTCATTCCGCAAACCCTGAGAGAAGCCACATTGGGTATGAAGCTGCCTCTTGAGGTTTCCATCAGGAGTCCCTTGGATCAGCAAGTAATGGATCATTGAGCAGTTTTGCATATACTGATCAGGAGGGAGTTCCCAGCGTTAGTACTGTCTGACTCTTGCTGTGTGAATCTTCATTTCGGATTAACAGTGCCTTCCAAACGTTAGTGATATCTGTATTGAGGACCCACCCACATATCACGTTTTATATCATAGAATCTCGACAATGCAGAAAGAGGCCATTCGGCCTATCGAGTCTACACCAACCACCTGTCTGTCTGCACCGGTTCTTTCATTCCACTTACCCCCGTTTCCCATCCTGTAATGCCGTTGAATTCCGATCCTGCCTCTCCAGCTCATCACAATCTGTATTTTTCCCACTTCCTTTGCAGTTGACCATGAGACTCTTGTTTGTGTTTTTGTTTGTCTCTGTTGTTTACTTGGAATGCTCTGTCCACATGGAACAAACAGACCATGTGCCACATGAGAAAACCCATAGCTGCGGAGGCTATTGGGCCACATAGTTGTAACATGCTGACCTCCCATAATGCTGTGTTTTTCAATGGGTCCATAACCAATCTTTGCTGAGCTATAATGTTCCAGGTAGTTGTGCTATCCCTGCTGGCTGGAAAAGTCATTGCAGCTGAAGAGCTGGACGAGAGCAAACCACTTACACTGTTCTGCTGGCTGATTTTGTTTTGGTTTGTTATTGTCACAGTTATTAGTATACAGTGAAATGTATTGTTTCTTACACACTATACAAACAAAGCATACTGTTCATAGAGTACATAGGGGAAAAGAAAAAGAGATGGTGCTTTATTTAATGTTACAATCATAGCTAGGGTGTAGAGAAAGATTAACTTAATGCAAGGTAGGTCCATTCAAAAGTCTGACAGCTGCAGGGAAGAAACAGTCTTTGATTCGGTTGGTACGTGAACTCCGACTTTTATATCTTTTTCTCGATGTAAAAAGGTGGAAGAGAGAATGTCCGGGATGCGTAGGGCCCTTAATTATGCTGGCTGCTTTTCCGAGACAGCAGGAAGTGTAGACAGGGTAAATGGATGTGAGGTTGGTTTACGTGATGGACTGGGCTTTGTGCGCAACTCTTTGTAGTTTCTTGGGATATTGGGTAGAGCAGAAGCCATACCAGCTGTGATACAACTAGAAAGAATGCTTTCTATGGTGTACCTGTGAAAGTTGGTGAGAGTCGTAGCTGACATGCCAATTTCCTTAGTCTTCTGAGAAAGTAGAGGGCTGGCTGAGTGAGCTATTCTTTCCTGCATGAAAACCAGGAGTTTGGGAAAGCGGCCAGAGTCCTGGATTCAGAGATGTTGTGCTCGCTTTGCCTATTCATTGATGCAGAATAATTCTGAGGTGTCTTATTGCGTTATGATGCAGGCATTGATGATCCAATACTCTCTCCTGCTAGCTACTGATCAATAAAGCCAGCAGCCACTGTGAAACATTCATTGCTCCAGAGGATTCATCTCTCCCTTCATCTTAGATTTCAGTCCAACACTTTGCGCGCGTGTGTGTGTGTGTGTGTGTGTGTGTGTGTATAGATTTAAATACTTTTCTTCACCCATTCTGAGAACCGTTTAAAGTTTTGCAGTGAGGCAGTTTTGAATTCCTGTCTGTGCTGGTTCAGTTTTGGGAAAGGGGAAATGTGATATTCATTATGGTGCAGACTCTGGGAGCAGGGTTGCTGTGAGGTGTAAGGTTTGTGTGATACTTTGGCACCATGTAACTAGCTTTCACATTCTGTGACCTGACCACCTTCAGTGTGTTTAAATATAGGCTTTCTGTCTCTTTTCAAAGAGAAATCAGATCAGAGACACACACATCTCTCTCTCTCTCTCTGTCTGCCTGTATGTGTGTGTGTGTGTGAGCCTCTCTCTGCCTCTCTCTATCTGTGTGTGTGTCTCTCTCTTTCTTCCTCTTTGTCTATCTATGTATGTCTCCCTCTCTCTCCTTGTTTCTGTGTGTGTGTGTGTGTGCATGTGTGTATCTCTTTCTCTCTCCCTCGCTTCCTCTTGTCTGTTTTTTCTCTCTGTCTGTCTCTCTCTGACTGTCTCTCTCTCTCTCTGTCTCTCTGTCTTTCTGTGCCTCCTTGTTTAGCAACATCTGTAACTTTAGCCAGCTCACTACCATAGTTGAAAATTCCTTCCTTCTCTGTCTCTGCTTCCTTCCCTGGATCAGTAGCCTCCCTGTCCCTGCCCTGTTGATGCTTCCATCTGATGCCTCTCTACAGCTTAGCATTCCCTCGTCTCCTGCACTGTTCTCAGAGACATCTCATTAGATAGAGAGAACGTCACAGAGATGGAAGCTATTGTTCAATTCCTGTCTAAGTGACCACTTCTTCTTCCTACAACCCTGGAGTCTCACCCCATCTGCATGTTGCTCTTGTGATGACAGTGGTGGGGGAGAACCCGTTGTCCACCACCTTGTGGAATGTGCCTTTGCAAAGAAGGCCTGGAGAGAAATAAGGTGGCTTTTATCGAGGTTCATCCTGTGTAGCTCTGCAGGACGGACTGTTCCCAAGGAGACGCACCGAGATCCACTGTTGCTGGAGAATCATCAACTCGGTGGAAGACGCTCTTTGGTCTGACCGAAACTTGTTGGTCTTCCAGTGTAAAGAATTGTCCTCGGCCAAGTGTTGCAGACCTGCTCATTCCAAAGCCCAGGGCTACGTGCTGAGGGACGCACTAAAGCAGCTGCAGTAGAGGTGCAATGTGGGGGAAGGTTACAGTCTAAGGCCTTTCAACCACAGTGAACTGAGGGGAAGGGAATTGTATCGAACACCCTCAGGTTGCATGAATCACACTGAATGTGTACAGTGAATATTACATGGATCACAATTGCAACTTGATCAATGTAAACAACTTAATTATCTTTTTGCAATATTTGTTATCACCATTTTGAAATATCTGTAGTGTTTCTATGACTGGATTGAAGCACCTACAGGATCGATGTAGAAACCTGAATATTATTACACTTTGTGTGATGGCCATTTTGAAATGTTTGTAATGTTCGTTCCAATATTTTACAATAAAGTATATTTTTGCAGAAACATTTGCCTCCCAGCTGCAACCATATTTCTCTGGGTTGCTGGGAATTTGGGGACTGTTTGTCACGGGGATACCCAAGGACATTTTTCAAAGTTGATAATTGAGCTCAGGAAGATTGCCTGGTTGAGAATGGAACTTGTCTTTTTTGATATCACAGCAGCTTCTGATCAATATTGGTGTATAGAGAAGCAGAATATTTTATTATTAACATTCCCTGTGTCAGTGCTTGCAAATCGCAGCACTGATGGTTTATAAGGACTGGGGCATCATACCACGTAATACATAGTATCTATTATTCTGCCACTGAAATGCCTGTACAGGGTAAATTTCACTGTCAATTCATTGAAAGATTGATTGCTATTTGATTTGATTCAGTATTATCGTCGCATGTATTAGTATTCAGTGACTAATATTGTTTCTTGCGTGCTATACAGACAAAACATACCATTTAAGGAAAGGAACGGATGTAGTGTAGTGCTACAGTCATAATTAGAGTGTAGAGAAAGATCAACTTAGGAGGTGATGGCCTAGTCATATTACTGCTAGACTATTAATGCAAGAACTCAGCTAATGTTCTGGGGACCCAGGTTCGAATCCCACCATGGCCAATGGAATTCTATCAAAAATATCTGGAATTAAGAATCTACTGATGATCATGAAACCAATTTTGATTGGAGTAAAAACCCATCTGCTTCACTAATGACCTTTCGGGAAGGAAATCTGCCGTCCTTACCTGGTCTGGCCTGCATATGACTCCAGAGCCACATTGACTCTCAACTGCCCTCCAAGGGCCATGAGAGATAGGCAATAAATGCTGGTCAGCCAGCGACACCCATGTCCAATGAATGAATTAAAAAAAAAATAAGGTGGGCCTTTTCGAAAGTCTGATGGCAGCAGGGAAGACGCTATTCTTGAGTCGGTTGATACATGACCTCAAACTTTTGTATCTTTTTCCCGACGGAAGAAGGTGGAAGAGAGAATGTGCGTGGGGTCCTTAATTATGCTGGCAACGGGAAGTCTAGATGGAGCCAATGGATGGGAGACTGGTCTGCGTGATGGACTGGACTTTGTTCATGACCTTTTGTAGTTCCTTGCGGTCTTGGGCAGAGCAGGAGCCATACCAAGCTGTGATACAATACAGAAAAAGTGCTTTCTTTGGTGCATCTGTAAAATTTGGTGAGAGTCATAGAAGTGGACTAGATTAGATGGGTGGCACAGTGACAGGGGTTAGCACTGCTGCTTCACAGCTCCAGGGACCTGGGTTCGATTCCCGGCTTGGGTCACTGTCTGTGTGGAGTTTGCACATTCTCCTCATGTCTGCGTGGGTTTCCTTCAGGTGTCTGGTTTCCTCCCACAGACTAAAGATGTGCGGGTTAGGTTGATTGGCCATGTTAAAATTACCCCATTAGCGTCCTGAGATGCTTAGGTTAGAGGGATTAGCGGGTAAAATATGTAGGGATATGGGGGTAGGGCCTGGGTGGGATTGTGGTCGATGCAGACTCAAAGGGCCTCTTTCTGCACTGTAGCGTTTCTATTATTATTCAGATGAGAGTTCAGATCCCTGTAGGCACCTTTCTATTCTGAAACATTCTAATGTATGTTTATGCTTCTTTATGCTTTGAATTAAATGCTTTGTGTTGCACACAGTGTGAATGTCATATGCCCGTACATTGGCTTGTATGATTTATTGCCCACAAGTTTTGTCTTTTAATTCATCACCATAGCTTGCCCTGTATTCTCAATAGAATCTGCCAGTTCTATTGTGAGATCAGTCCTCTTCGATTAGAATAACATTCGCTGAAGCATTTATAGCTGAGAAATTTTGATTTGATTTATTATTGTTACATGTATTGGCATACAAAGAAACATATTGTTTCTTTTGTGCTGTACAGACAAAGAATACATCGGGGGAAAGGAGAGGGTGCAGAATGTAATGTTACAGTAACAGTGTGTCGTGAAAGATCATTTTAATATAAGTAGGTCCATTCGAAAGTCTGACAGCAGCAGGGAAGAAGCTGTTCTTGAGTCAGTTGGTATGTGATCTCAGACTTTTGTATCTTTTCCCCATGGAAGAAGTTGGAAGAGAGAATAATTGGGGCGCGTGGGGTCCTGGATTATCCTGGCTGTTTTTCCCTAGCCACTATGAAATGTAGACAGAGTTAATAGATAGGAGGCTGGCGAAGGAGGAGACTAAGTATTTGGGCCCCTCAGTGATGACTCTATATTGAACCATTTCAAAATATTTTTTGTTCAAACTTTGGCTAAAAATATTAAGATTGTGAAATGAAGATGGGTCAGTGCTGTGGAAAGTATGGTGCTTGGAAAGTCTTTCAAAAATCCATTGAATGATTTTTACGTCCCAAGGCCAGTGGGTGTGAAGTTAATTGAATGGGTTGTTTGATGAGCACATGTTAGTTAAATATAAGCAACTTTCCAAAGCAGCTTCCATCCCAGGGATACCATTGATTATTCATTCCACACACGGTGTAGAAAGTGCTGACCCATTGGGAACTGTGCAGAAAATCAAGTATTGTTCTGGTTTTATTCCCATGATCGCTGTGTTGGAGGGGAATTGTTCATGCTGGCTCCTGTGTCCTAGATATTAGGATATTGAAGAAAAGCAATTGACTTGAAAGCCTTGAAATTGCTTTTTTTTTAAGGAAAATTATTCCATTCTTAAAGTTACAAAGCCAATGCTCAGAACGGACCAGGCAAACCCATTCCTTTCTTGCTCCCAAAATCAAATTCAAAATCTAATTGAATCCAATTCATGGTTCTCACAAGAGAGACGTAAAAGGTCCAAGCTGACAAGATAAGGCATTTTACCTCATCCTGGGCTTGATCTTAGCCAAAAGGCTGATTCTTAAGGAACAATTCCAGAAGATGTTAACAAGTCTTTTACAGAAAGATCAAAGAATCTCATCGGAGGCTGGTAGTATTTATGCAGATGATAAGGGACAAGATAGCCAGAGGCTTGGACTAATGCTTCAGAGAGACAGCAGCTGGAGGAATTTCAATTCAATTAATTAGTAAATCTAGAATAATATGCTAGTGCCATTAATAATGATGAAACTACCAGATTGTTGGAAAAACCCATCTGGTTTGCTAATGTCCTTCTGGGAAGGAAAGCTGTTATCCTTATCTGGTCTGACCTACATGTGATTCCAGAGCCACAGCAATGTGGTCGACTCTGAACTGCCCTGTGAAGTTCACCAGAGAACCACTTGTTTCAAAAGGTGGCAGAGTACACTGGAGGGGGGGGAACCTATTCCACATGCATTGCTATGGTTCAAGAAAGTGACTCCTTACTACAATCTCAAGGGGCAAGAGGGATTGGCAATAAATGCTGGCCCTGCCATGGCAGCTCACATCCCAAAAACCAAACTTGTCTTCCATCAATGACATTTATAGTTTGTATAATCTAGAACAGTGATGGACAACCTCGACTAGCGAGTGGGTCGTGTGAGTGGCCTTCCTTCCGCTCCGTGATTTGTTTTGATTAGATTTATTATTGTCATGTGTATTAACATACAGTGAAAAGTATTGTTTCTTGCGCACTATACGGACAAAGCATACCATTCATCGAGAAGGAAAGAGAGAGTGCAGAATGTAGTATTACAGTGGTAAGACCATTCAAAAGTCTGACAACAGCAGGGAAGAAGCTGTTCCTGAGTTGGTTGGTACATGACCTCAGACTTCTGTATCTTTCCCCTGATGGAAGAGTTGAGTGGACCACAAGATTGAAATCGGACTGGTTCACCAACCATGGCCCCATGAATACGATTGAATACGTTTAATACATGCTGAATATTTCATAAGTGATAGAAAGTGCTTAATCATTCATACGTTAATATAGTGTCATCAGCTTTAAGTTGTTAAGGCAAAAGGGATATTGACACATGATTGGACACAGAGGGAGCACACAGCTCTCATGGTCAATGTTGTGACTGTCTACATGCACCTCACTTCACTTGCTCTTGCTTTAGATGTGCATATCTTCAGTCCTGGCCTCTGGTTCCCAGGTGTGCTCACCTGATGGTCCTTTTCCTAGATGATGCAGCAGTGAATGAAGCCATTTGCCCATCATCCCTGTGCTGGCTGGCTGTTTGTTAGAGCTATCCAATTAATTCCACTCCAGGTCTCTTTCCCCAAAAAAGATTTAAAGTTTATTTATTAGTCTCACAAGTAAGCTTACATTAACACTGCAATGCAATTACTGTGAAAACCCCCTAGTCGCCACACTCCGGCACCTGTTTGGGTATACTGGTGGAGAATTTGGCACGGCCAATGCACCTAACCAGCATGTCTTTCGGACTGTGGAAGGAAATCGGGGAACCCGGAGGAAACCCATGCAGACACGGGGAGAACATGCAGACTCTGCACAGACAGTGATAAGAACCTAAGAAATAGGAGCAGGAATAGGCCATCTGGCCCTTCGAGCCTGCCCCGCCATTCAATAAGATCATGGCTGATCTGTCGTGGCTCAGTTCCACTTTCCCGCCCTCTCCCCATAACCCTTAATCCCCTCTCTTATCAAAAACCCATCAACCCGCTTCTTAAAAATATTTAGCGAGGCAGCCTCCACCACTTCAACGGGCAGAGAATTCCAGATATTCACCACCCTTTGAGTGAAGAAGTTCCTCCTCAACTCCGTTCTAAACCGCCCCCCCTTTATCTTGAGGCTGTGCCCCCTAGTCCTACTGTCTTTTTTGAGCGGGAAGAGTCTCTCCACCTCTATCCTATCCATCCCATTCATCATCTTATACGTCTCAATGAGATCTCCCCTCATTCTTCTAAACTCTAACGAGTACAAGCCTAGTTTATTCAGCCTCTCCTCATAGCTCAACCCCCTCAACTCCGGTATCAGCCTAGTAAACCTCCTCTGCACTCCCTCCAAGGCCAAAATATCCTTGCGCAGGTGCGGCGCCCAAAACTGCACACAGTACTCCAGCTGCGGCCTCACCAATGCCCTATACAGCTGCAGCAAGACCTCCCTACTTTTATATTCAATCCCCCTCGCTATGAAGGCCAGCATCCCATTCGCCTTCCTGACCACCTGCTGCACCTGCAGGCTGGGTTTTTGCGACTCATGCACAAGGACCCCGAGGTCCCTCTGCACCGTCGCCTGCTGCAGATCCAAGCTGGGAATCGAACACGGGCGCTGTGAGGCAGCAGTGCTAACTGCTGGTCCCCATTAGCTCTAAGTTCCTTCCAATTCTCTCCTGTACATTGCTGTTGATCTGCTTTCTCAGCCCTTTCAGGCAGCACATTCCATCCACAGTTTGCTGTGCCTTGTTTCAAACGAGTTTCCTGATGTCACTTTGATATTTGACCCATCTACCGCTGGAACCAGTTCCCCCTTATTCTCATTTCGACTGTCGTTCCTCTGTGTCACGCTACAGTACACTGGCCAGGAGCTTGGGAATCTGGATGTGACTAATTCTGTTACTGATTAGTGAATGAGTAATAGGTGCTCAGTATGATCTTACTGTTCCTGTTGGCACGGCTAAGGCAGGTGAACATGAGCTTGTTCTGCATTTGTTGGTAAACGGTAAGACACAATGGAAGAGTTTTTATTGTTCAATGTGCTTTACTTCCTTGGTTACTGAATGGTGGTAGATGTTAGTTCAATAAATATGATGTGGATTGTGCACATTTGTGTAAAATGGTTTCAGCTGGGATTCGCGCATGTGGCTAAAGCTGTCAGGTTGGCCTCTCCTATGGGTGATCAGGGATTTCTATTGAACAAAACTTGGTGGGAGATCAGGACTGTATCCCCAGGTATAAGAATTGTCCTTTGATGCCATGGTGTTTGACCCTGAAGTTGACTATCTCCCTCAGTTTTTCCAACAGACGTGTTTGGAGAGTGAACAGAATTGCTACAAGTATTGAGCAGACCCTAGGGACAGAGACAGAAAGTGGACTAATATTTAAACAACGCTGGGAGGAGATTTTCATTCTCTGTCTTACTGGAGAGCAGCGTGGCTGAGGTGGAGTCATGGGAAGGAATGAAAGTAAAAGTAAAGTTTATTTATTAGTCACAACTAAGGTTTACATTAACACTGCAATGAAGTTACTGTGAAATTCCCCTAGTGCCACAGTCCGGTGCCTGTTCAGGTCCATGCACCTAACCAGGACATCTTTCAGAATGTGGGAGGAAACCGGAGCACCAGGAAGAAACCCACACAGACATGGGGAGAACATGCAAACTCCATACAGACAGTGACCCAAGCCAGGAATCGAACCGGAGTCCCTGACACTGGGACAGCAGTGCTAATCACTGTGCTACCGTGCCACCCTTGGGAATGCTGTCTCTGTCTGTGTCAGCTACGACTCTCTCCAGCTTTTACAGATGCACCATAGAAAGCATTCTTTCTGGTTGTATCACAGCTTGGTATGGCTCCTGCTCTGCCCAAGACCGCAAGGAAGTAGAAAAGGTTGTGAATGTAGCCCAATCCATCACGCAAACCAGCCTCCCATCCATTGACTCTGTCTACACTTCCTGCTGCCTCGGAAAAGCAGCCAGCATAATTAAGGACCCAATGCATCCTGGACATTCTCTCTTCCACCTTCTTTGGGAAAAAAGATACAAAAGTCTGAGGTCACGTACCAACCAATTCGAGAACAGCCTCTTCTCTGCTGCCATCAGACTTTTGAATAGACCTACCTCGCACTAAGCTGATCTTTCTCTACATTCTCGCTATGACCGTAACATTACATTCACACTTTCTCGTTTCCTTCTCTATGAACAGTATGCCCTGCCTGTATAGCACGCAAGAAACAATGCTTTTCACTGTATGTAAATACATGTTACAATAATAAATCAAATCAAATCCTTTTCTTACTCTCTTTTACCTTCAATCGTTGTTTGATACATCTCAGAATGAGGACATGCAAATCACTGGGGCTGTAGTAGGTCTTTGAGTGAGCCATCTGATTAACCTTTCCACTGCTCTTTCTCCCGAGCTCTTCAATTCCTTTGCTTCTTTTTTTTGATAGTTTACAAGGATCTGTACAGTGTAATCTTGGATTCTGATCAGTTGGCACCCATTCTCTATTATTAAACCAGGAAGGAGAATTGCACTCTCCTTCCAGCCACTGCGCTCGCTATTGGCTACATCACCGCCTACCTCGTATGGAATGTACAACTTATTTGAATATGTTTACATTGGATTCTAATTGGCTACATTGTAACTTTTGAATGGACCTACCTTTATATTAAGTTGATCTTTCTCTACACCCTAGCTGTGACTGTAACATTACATTCTGCACTCTCTCCTTTCCTTCTCTATGAGCGGTATGCTTTATCTCTATAGTGCAAGAAACAATATTTTTCACTGTATACTAATACACGTGACAATAATAAATTGAAGCAAATCAGAAGTACATCACAAGTCTCTGAGAGGTGGCAGCTGTGTAAATCTTGATAACTGCTCATGCAGTCAAGGCGCTGCTCACTAACGGAAGGGAGTTGGTAGACAAGAGATTCTTTTTTTAAAACCATCTTGATTCTTTGTACCTGAACCCTCCCACAGCAGTGGCTTAACGATCCATTGATGATTGTTGGTGTTCCCAGTGCCGTTGGGAATGTCAGCAAGTCCAACACCCACATACAAATGCTGTCAAAATGAAAACCCTAAAAATGCTGCCCTCACTCTGTAGGGTTTGGCAGCATTTTTGGAGGAAGCAGGTTTAGTGCAATCTTTTTTGGCCTTCGTACAGGACATATCTTTTACAAAGGACAGTATTCTGAAATTGAAATTTTTTTAAAAGCACGCATCCTCTTCCCTATTTGCAGCTGACACCTTGCTGCTACTCTCAGGGGGTCACTCTTCTGCCAACTGTTTCTGGACAATTCACTGAGAGTTGCAATGCCATGGGGGTGTGAGAGGGGGTGGTACAGATTGGCACAAAGTTCAGGCATGTCATTTCCTAGCACCAGTTTCTCCTGTGTTAATGGGTTGACTGCTGGGGTAAAGGAGAATAAATGACTGGGCTCCCAGGATCGAGGCACATAATGAGCACTTTCAACGGAACAAATTAATCAAAGTGACACCAGCCATCACCTGATCGCTTGGAAGCTTTATGCAAATTCTTCAGAGGCACTTTTAATTAAATATTGGGAAGAGATAAAAATCAACTGTCTTCGGTTTTGCAATTAGCTCCATTAGTCTCTGTGACGTGAGTCTGACTGTTCCTAACGCCAGTGACACTTCTGGGCACTTATCCAGGGCATCACCTAGCCAGCTTACTTCCACCTCTGGGATATCGGCCCACCAGCTGCACTGTTGATAAAAGCCACGTCCATCTCATCTCACCTCCTGGATTGATTTATTTCTGCTGGCCCACCTCCCACTCACTTCGATCCTCCAGACCTCTGCCGCTTGTATTCTTACTCACACAGACGCCTGTTCATCCCGAGAGCTTCTTTCGGTCCCACAAGTCTTCAGAACTCTGCTCCCTCAGGTCTAGCCTCTTGACCAATCCATTGACTCTGTCTACACTTCTCACTGCCTCAGCAAAGCAGCCAGCATAATTAAGAACCCCATGCAGCCCGGACACACACTGTTCCAACTTCTTCCTTCTGGAAAAAGATACAGTAGTCTGAGGTCACGTACCAACTGACTCAAGAACCGCTTCTTCCCTGCTGATGTCAGACTTCTGAATGGTCCTATCTTTATATTAAGTTGATCTTTCTCTGTACCCGGGCTATGACTGTAACATTATATTCTGCACCCTCTCCTTTTCTTCTATATGAAAGATATGCTTTGTATAGCACACAAGAAAACAACACCTTTTGGCTAAGATCAAGTGTAATATCAGCATGCTGTGTTTGGTTGAAGTCATTACGTTACATTTTAACTTCATTTGAAGCAATTTTTAAAAGCAGCATCTTGGCCTTTTGGCTAAGATGCAAATAAGATCAAGCTTTGGAGGAGGAGCTATGTCTACTCCAATCAGCTTGGATCATGTAGATCAAGCCCAAGACAGGAGGTGAGAGCCCTGTCTTGTCAGCCTGGATCGGGAGACTCTGAATTGGACTTATTTGATTGAATTGGAATAAAAACAAAAATCTAATACATGTGACAATAGTAAATCAAATCAAATTTTGACCATTCCTGAATTTGGCCAGTCTGCCATTCTCCAAGCTCTGTAAACCTCACCATTTCTCCATCTCTCTCTGCTCCATTTTGACCATTCGATAAAATTACCACTTTGACCAAGATTTTATTTTAATCTGTCCTATTGACTCAAATTCTCTGGCTATTCCCTGCCCACCACCGCTGCTGCTCAGCCAGATCTCCGTTCATTTGCAGTGGGACTGGAAAATTTTTTCATTCATTCATTCATGCAACATGGGTGCCATTGGCTGGCCAGCATTTATTGTCCACCCCTAGTTGCCCAAGGGCAGTTGAGAGTCAACTGCATTGCCTTGGCTCTGGAGTCACATGTAGGCCAGACTGGGTAAGAACGGCAGATTTCCTTCCCTGAAGGGCATTAGTGAACCAGATGGGTTTTCCCAACAATTGGCAATGATTTCATTGTCATCAGTAGATTTTTAATTCCAGATATTTTTTATTGAATGCCAAGTCTACCATCTGCTGTGACCAGATTGGAACCTGGGTCCCCAGAACATTAGTTGAGTTTCTGGATTAATAATCTAGCAATAATACCATGAGGCCATCGCCTCCCCTAATCCTGCCCAAAACCTTTACATTGCCTACATATGGAATATTGTTTGATAACACTTCTCCTTTGGGGTTCTTTTAAACATTTTAGGGTGCTGTATAAATGCAAGTTTTATTGTTATTGTATTTGCAAAGGATGTTGTAAGGCACAGAGATTTGAAATTTTTCTGTGTTTGCCATGATTTGCTGGTGATATGGATGTACTTGTGTGACCTGCTGTTGACGGCTTTTGCAATAAAGAACAGTTACACCTCTGAGTTACTGTGTGACCCATATAAACCAGTGATATAATGATTATAAAACCACTGGATTGACACAGAAACATCTCTGACCAGAATTTATATCCTTTATTAGTGACGTGGGATGGTAGAGCTGAAATAAACCCTTCTTATCAGAGCAACCTATGTCACATTGTTCCAGATGACAAATTATTGATTAGAATTCATTACAGGTTGTCTTTGACAGGGTCACACTCCTGACCGTTACGATGATATTTGACTGTTCACAACTCAAAAGCGTCAGCCTTTGAAACTGTGTTCCGATCATTGGTTGGAGAAGTGTAAGAAGCGACTTGATTGAAACCTAGAAGATGCCGAAGGGGACTTGACGGGGGTGGATGTGGAAAGGATGTATCCTCTTGAAGAATCATATCATCCCTACAGTGCAGAAGGAGGCCATTTGGCCCATCGAATCTACATCGACTTTCTGAAAGAACACCTTATCCAGGTCCATTTTCCCTTCACCACCCTATTCTCATAACCTACACGTCTTGACACTAAGGGGCAATTTAGCACGGCCAATCCACTGAACCCCTCTCGTGGGAGGGTGAGTCACTGTTTCAAAATAAAGGGTCACCCTTTTAGGACAAAGACGAGGAAATTTTTTTCTGATTGTTGAGAGTTCAGAACTCTCTCCCTCAAAAGATAGCTGAAGCCTAGGCCTTAAATATTCTTGTGGCAGAGGTAGATTCTTAATAAACGAGGGGGTGAAAGGTTACCGGGGTGGTCAGAAATATGAAATTGAAGTTAAAATCAAATCAACCAAGACCTTATTGAATAGCCCAGCCAACTGAAATGATACAAACTGGTTCTGTCCCTGAATCCATGCCAACTGGCCATATGGTGATAAATGCAAAACACTGCAGATGCTGGAATCTGTAACAAAAACAGAAAAATGCTGGAAAATCTCAGCAGGTGTGACAGCATCTGTGGAGAGAGAATAGAGCCAATGTTTCGAGTCTGGATGACCCTTTGTCAGAGCCACGTGGTGGGCTGGCTTTGTCAGAACTGAGCCGCAGATGCCTAGCTGCCTCTTTCACCCCACAGCACCCCAGCTTCTGGGGGTAAAATTAGGAAACCAAGCTTTCAGGCTTTTTTCTCACTGATAATGGAATGGGTTGGGTTTCAAAAGGAAATAGATACTTAAACTTGTAGAATTCTGGAGACCAAAATTGTCGACCGTACTCCATGTAACTGAGAGAATGTAAGGGCTCCCATGTTGATGCAAAGAGAGATTTACTTGAAGTGATGATAGAATTGAGCGGTTTAGTAGGAAAGATGGAACACACTGGGTAGAATTTTCCTGCCCCGCTCGCCATGGGAATCATAGCAGGCAGGGTTGGACCATGCTAACATCTGTTGCCCTCAGGTGGGAATTTCTGGCCTTGGGGCGAGCGGAGCTGGAAAATCCTGCCCACTGAGGCCAGATCATAGAATCTTAGAATCCTGCAATGCAGAAGGAGGCCATTCGGCCCACCGAGTCTGCGCTGACCACAGTCCCACCCCACAACTCCATATATTCACTCTAGCTAGTCCGCCTGACACCAAAGGGCAATTGAGCATGGCCAATCCACCTGACCCACACATTTCTGGAGTGTGGGAGGAAACCCACACAGACACGGGGAGAATGTGCAAACTCCACACAGACAGTCACCCAAGCCCAGGAATTGAACCTGGGTCCCTGGTGCTTTGAGGCAGCAGGACTAACCACTGTGCCACCGTGCTGCGAGGCGTCAAGGTTGACATCGAAAAATGACTCAACTTGTGGGGAGGACCAGACCTTGTGGGCCATAAATACAAAGTACGTACTGACAGAGAAATGAGTTGAAGAGAGTGGTTGGAATGTGGAATTTGCTATCACATAATGTACTGAAGCAGATAACAAATGCGGGAGATTTAATTGGATCAGATGAAGGAGAGTAGGAGGAGATTAATGTGAAATGTGAAACAGCTTGACTTGTTGAGGCAAATGGCTTGGTTTACTGGAAATGCTTATAATGTCGTGACTGAAAACAGCTCCTTGGTGTGGCACCCCTTTGGCACTATATCTTCACAGACAGTATGGCACTCACATCCTCTGAGTGCTGTCTTGGCACTGTCCTTGCCGTTTGGTGTGGTGCTCGCTTGGTGCCCTACCCCTGATTGTTTCCCACCCCTCCCAACTGCCTGTAGATGGTGTGGGTCTCCCTTGGTGTTGCACTCGGGTGTCGGCCTAGAGTTTTCCCAGTGTTCCCCTGCCAAAATGAGCCACCTCCATATTTGACAAGAAATGTCACATTCCGCCCAGGCTCCCCCCACCACCAACACCTCCCCCCCACCTCCGCAAAACTAATCCTGGGCTCACCGCTTGTCTATCCCTGTTAGCAGGGAAAACAGTGCAGAACGACAGGAAATGCAGAAATCTCTCCTTCTAGATAATCTCTGACCACCTGCTTCTACATGCACTAAATTGAACTGTGTTCCAATCTTTCCGCTATGTTTAACATCACTGTGTCACAGCACAAGTATGAAGTAATCCAGTTGCCCGAAACAAGGTGGCACAATGGTTAGCACTGCTGCCCCATAGCGCAAGGCCCCAGGTCCAATCCCAGCCTTGGGTGTGGAGTCTGCACATTCTCCCCGTGTCTGCATGGGTTTCCTCTGGGTGCTTAGGTTTCCTCCCACAGTCTGAAAGACATGCTGGTTAGATGCACAAGCCATGCTAAATTCCCCCTCAATGTACCTTAACATGGCACCGGAGTGTGGCAACTAGGGGATTTTCACAGTAACTTCATTGCAGCATTAATGTTAGCTTACTCTTGACAATAATAAATAAACTGGGTGCAACTGACAGTCACTAAAAGCAGCTACTCTGTCACCTTTGTGAATTTGAAGGAATAGCCAGGGCCTGAGGAGCTTGATCAGACTGTGTGATGTTTTTGGTTCTTGGTTTGTTTATTACTTTCAGTATTCTGTTTCAAGCTTACAGTCTGATCCCATTGGAAAGTGTTAAACCGCCCAGAGAATCAAATATGTGACAGCGATACATTACAGATGAATCACTCTGTTCCAAATCCCTCCACCTATTGAATAAGATGCAAATATCTCGAGCACTGCGTAGGATTATTATTCCTTTCTACTTGTCATGGTTTAATTTCGCTTCTTACTTCCTCTAGATGATAAACGAGCAAAATTACTCTTGGCAAGTACTGATTTTTAGGTTTCTTCCCCCATCAGTAAGCTTTATCCTTACAAACATCAGTTGGAAATGGAATGATGGCATTAACTACCCGTGTGATAACCATCATACACAGGACGTGGCAGTGTCTTGTTGGCTTCTAGGTGAAGTACTCTATGTTTAGAAGGAGGGTAGGTGCATGGAGGGTTGGAGAGTGAATAAAGGTAAAGTCACTATTGTCCCAGATGACCATGGGCTGACTGGTGATTTTGATTTGATTTATTATTGTCACATGTATTAACTCAATGAAAAGTAGTGTTCCTTGCACACTATACAGACAAAGCATACTGTTCATAGAGAAGGAAACAAGAGAGTGCAGAAATGTAATCATAGCTAGGGTGTAGAGAAAGATCAACTTAATGCAAGGTAGGTCCATTCAAAATTCTGACAGCAGCAGGGAAGAAGCTGTTCTTGAGTCAGTTGGTACATGACCTCAGACTTTTGTATCTTTTTCCCAATGGAAGAAGGTGGAAGAGAGAATGTCTGGGGTGCGTGGGATCCTTAATTATGATGGCTGCTTTGCTGAGGCAGTGAGATGTATAGACAAAGTCAATGGATGGGAGGCTGGTTAAAAGATGTCTCTTTCCTGGCATCAGTAAGAACTCACAACTTACTACAAGGAACATTTTCTGCCATCTAAACTTCCAAGATTTCCCCTCATAACATCACCAACTTTCTTCATTCTCCCTCCTGCAGTAACACAAGTGCTGCATTGGTTTGAACTCAAGACAGCAAGTGCCGTGCCCGTGTACCACCACCCCAGTGTTGGACGCATGCAGTGGGGTGTGTAATGCATCATAGAATGGAAGGTTTTGTGAGCAGACAATCTTTCTCTCACTGACATTGGCTTGGGTCAGCTTCTGAGGAGATGGAGACTGAATTTATTCTCTGCTCCTGAGAGACTCGAGAGCAAAGTTCCTGAATGTGAATTCACCCTTAAGGTTGGTTATTTTGATGTCTTGTTTTCTGCAGGCAACCTCTCCATAATCCCAGATATTTGGGTTTATGCCTATCCTTGTTTTTGATCCTGTGTATCTTTAACAAGTCTAATTGGCACGGCGTTAACCACTGCTGCTGGACATCTGTGCCACATAATCCATTACTCATTGGGATCAACGTAAATCCCTCTCGTCTGAAGTCTGGTCCGAGATATTTTATCCCCATTCTGTATTACAGTTTGAATACAAATTTGAATAACCTGGTTTCAAACCAGATTATGTATCTCTTCTGACATTTTCCCAGATCTGATAGAATTCTCTCGGTCCTGCTTTCAGAATCTCCCCCAAGATGCTTTGATTATTGTTCAGTGTGCTGGTATTCGGAGATTGGGCTGTAGAGACCATTGAGAACAAACATCAACCCTTGGTTCATCGGACAGCAGGAGAGGCGTTGGCCTAGTAGTATTATCGCTAGCCTATTGATTAAGAAACTCAGCTGATCTTCTGAGGACCCGGGTTCAGATCCTGCCACGGCAAATGGTGGAACTTGAATTCAATAAAAAAAATCTGGAATTAAGAATCAACTGATGACCGTGAAACCATTGTCGATTGTCGAAAAAATACACGTGGTTCACTAGTGTCCTTCAGGGAAGGAAACCTGCTGTCCTTACCTGGCTGGCCTATATGTGACTCCAGAGCCACAGCAATGTGGTTGACTCTCAACTGCCCTCTGAACAAGGGCAAGTAGGGATGGGCAATAAATGCTGGACAGTCCCATGAATGAACTTAAAAAGAAAACTCCTTGCTCTGGTTCACATCAACTCCAGAGACGCAAACCTGTAATCTTGGCTGATATTTCCAATGCAGTACTGAGGGAGTGCTGCAGTGTCAGAGGTGCCATCTTTTCAATGAAACAAAGGGCCCCACTCCCCAAATTGCCATCTTGGGTAGACAGACAGACCCAAGAACGCAATCGGAGGATCAACAAGGAAGTTCTGATGAAAAGTCATCAACCTGTCATCACCCAATGGGTGCTCTGTTTCACTTTTCACAGATGCTGTTTGACCTGAAGAGATTTCCTGTTCTTACTGGAGGTGTTAGAAATCGGAAATATTTTGCTTTCGTAGTAGAGTTCCACCAACTTATTTTTCCTCCAAACATATCCGCTGGTCGTATTTTTGCTGCTTCTCTCTTCACTCCGCCTCCAGGCCAGCTTGTAATTTCAGAATGGTTAATGAGCGGGGAGAGTGATGCTGAGGTTGCTATGTGGTCAATGTGCAAGAGATATTGTATCATGTCATCCTTCCATGTTTCAGGTTTCAACTGCCTCTGCTCTTGATTTCAAACATTTAATTATTGACAGGAGTACCAGGAACACGGTTCATGGAGAAATATTCTGTCTCTGTCCACATCATGTTTTGTGTGGCAATCTGCAATCAATTTTTGAATTGCTGGGTGGCACAGTGGTTGGCACTACTGCGTCACAGCGCCAGGGACCTGGGTTCGATTCCCGGTTTGTCACTGTATGTGTGGAGTCTGCACGTTCTCCCCGTGTCTGCGTAGGTTTCCTCCCACAGTCCAAAGATGTGCAGGTTAGGTGGTTTAGCCATGCTAAATTGAACCTTTAGTGTCAGGGGAACTAGCTAGGGTAAATGCCAAGATGGGATTGCGGTCGGTGTAGACTCGATGGGCTGAATGGCCTCTTTCTGGGCCAGCACTTATTGTCTGTCCCTAACTGTCCTCCGTTTCACAGGACATTTGAGATTCAGCAGTGACTCTGGAGTCACATGTAGGTCAGACCAGGTAAGGACGGCAGATTTCCTTCCCTGAAGGACATCAGTGAACCAGGTAGAATTTTACAACAGTCGACAGTGGTACTCGAGGATTGGGTTGTAGAGTCTGTTGAGAACCAACATAGCCTTGGTTCATTGGACTTTAAATTCCAGATTTTTTTATTGAATTCAAATTTCACCCCCTGTCATGGTGGGATTCGAACCTGGGTCCCCAGGTCTTGCTCTGGATTACCAGTCCAGTGACAATGCCACTACCTCCCCAAACGCTAAGCTTGGAACAGTCCTGGGTTCAATTCTCATGATTAGGTGATCTTGGGTGTGGGATTGAGAGGCTGCCGTTGGCCACGTGACCTGTGATGTGAGTACAGTGGGAGGGTGCCCAAAGGTCACGTATCCATCCCAGTAGTCCCCCAGCTGACCTCCCACTTTGCACCCAAAATAAACTCAAGGTCGTCCATCCATCACGTTCACATGAACCAAATCTCATTCACCCATCAGCTGTGTGCTTACTGATTTACATTGCCTTTCCATTTGGAGAATGATGTTTCTAAAATTTTTATCCTTATTTTAAAGTCATTGCATGATATTTCCTGTGTCCTCTCTCATGTTCTCCAGCCCCAAGATCCTCTGAAAACTCCAGTTCTGGCCTCTCTTGTGTATTCCTGATTTTCACCGCTCCAACATCAGTCACTAAGTCGTTTGGTGCCAAGGCCCTCATCTCTGGAACTTCCTCCCAAAACCTCTTTACTTCTTTATTTTTTCTCTGTGTCTCCTCCTTTAAAGACACTCCTCGCTAAATCCCACAGCTGGAGCTCTTGCCACCTCACCTGCCCAGAATCGGAGTGGGCGAGGGTCCGACAACGGAAATCTCCATTGACCTCAGGTGGGAATTTCCGATCTCTTTGACCAAGCATCTGACCTCATCTCTTTATGTTCCTCAGTGTCAAATCTGATTTGCCAATGCTCCCGTAGAGTACCTCGGGATATTTTCCTACATTTACAAGGTGCTAAATAAGTACAGTCATGAATTACATGAATAGAATGGGAATAGAGGGGTATGGTCCCCAGAAGGGTAGGGAGGTTTTAGTTCAGACAAACAGCATGGTCGGTGCAGGCTTGAAGGGCCGAAGGGCCTGTTCCTGTGCTGTAACTTTCTTTGTTCTTTGTTTGCCACACACAGGTTTGCTCCTTCAGGAGAGAAAGGGTGCCTACATGATTGCATGGTCTCTGCAATAACCTCTGAAGCTTGTAGCTAGCTGTGTGTCTGTTATTAACACTCAGCTCATTTGCCAGTTGTGAGATTGGTAGTAATTTGTTGCTGGTTTCTTTGCCCTGTGTACTTGGTGCAGTTATTAACCTTAATTGAAACAGAGTTCATGGTGGTGACTTAAGACACAGGGAAATATTACTCTTGGGATTGTGTGTGTAATGGATGCCAAACAAGGTCATTAGGGTTTGTTGAATTGAGCTGTTCTGGACTGGAGGAAATCTCTGACTGGGCTGTTTTGTGGCTGGGTATATTACATGCCACTTGAATTGAACAATTGTGATAAACTACCTTGGCTGCCCTCTGTTTCCAAGTCAATCCCAGTGATTGACTTTCTTTAATGGTTTTCAGTCTGTGAGGATGTTTGCGATGATTGGAAACTTCTTGCTAGTTCTTCAGCTCGCCATCTGTTTCGCTGAGAAAAAAAATTGGATCATTACTTGGAATTTCAGAAAACAATGGGGACACAGATTGATGCATGGTTTGAGATAGCGAGTTCAAATCTGCAATTTGTTTGCTGTCTAATTGAGAAGTCGAGTTGGAAGGTTGATGGTGCTGGACAGTCACTGCGAGACCAAGAAGATCGAGAAGCAAGCGTTACGTGATGCTGGCGCTGCGATTTTAGTAGGTATATTTTGTGGGAAGAAAGAAACCCAAGAGTTTCAGCAGTTCTTTGGAAAGTCTGCAGTTGAAGATGGGGCAAATTTTGGGACCCATGCAAAGAGGGGAAGTTGGTGAAACTCCATCTGGGAAGCGGGTTGGGACACGGGAAGAAGACTAGGAAAGGGTTCATAGAATCCCACATGGCCCATCAAGTCTGTACCAACCCTGACAGAAATTATTAGCCAGTCCTGGTAACCCCGCACATTTACCATTGTTAATCCACCTAACCTACACATCTTGGGACACTAAGTCAATTTAGCAATCAACCTAATCTGTACATCTTTGGACTGTGGGAGAAACCGGAGCACCCGGAGGAAACCCATGCAGATACAGGGAGAACATGCAGACTCCACACGGACAGTGACCTGAGCCGGGAATTGAACCCAGATCCCTGGTGCTGAGGCAATAAAAGTACCCAGTTGCACTTTTTCCTATGCTGTGCTGAACAGGTGTGGATTTGGGTTGGTTGCTGCATTTTAGCTGCTATATACTAGACAAGGAATGGGGCGTGAACCTGGCTGTTAACTCAACAGTAAAAAGTCACACAACACCAGGTTAAAGTACTGTGTTTACCCCAGTCCAACGCCGGCATCTCCACATCATGTTAACTCAACACCAGCTGTGACTCATCTCAACATGGCGGCTGCTGCTGCTGTTGGATTAACTCCCTGTCGATGGAGTTGACTCCCCCCCTCCTCTCTCTCTCTCTCTCTCTCTCTCTCTCTTTCAGACAGGATTTTTCTTGCTATTTGGGACATTAAATATTAACGATTTACTTGAGTTTGTTCTTGCAGCTCAGCAAAAGCCAGTGCAGCAGCGAAATAGACTGATCAATATCTGAAACACTCCATTTCTTTAAAGCGGTGGGGATGGAAGAAATCATGGTGTGCAGAAAATAATTTCATTCTTGGAGGCTTATTTCATAGAATGGTTGTTTCTTAAATACATCACATATTAGGTTGTTTGCTAATCTCTTTGGTTTCAGCCGAACATCTGTTTGGCGTCAGAAGGATGTGTAACCATATTCTTTGATTCTGGATTGCTGAGTTCGGGGTGCTCTGTTTAATATTTCTCTTGCATGTAAGAATTCCGTATAATACAGAATTCCGCAGCATTTGGCATATGTTCTGAACACTGGTCTGACTCTGTTACACTGAGATCTCGCTGTCTGTAAACATTACATACCTGCAGATCCAAAGTATGGAACATTTCGAAAAGGTGTTTTTTTTTTAACTGTTTTAAATTATTTTGTGTTGTGTTTGATATCTCCCTGTGATACCATTCAGCAGTATGTGCATCTAGTCTTTACTCTGTTTTTGTTGAAATCTGGTGGTGTTATTGAATCAGATCTTTTTCCCTTGGTAACCTTTATCATTTTGACATTTAAGCATTTGGAGAAGGATTCAGCCACACATTCCCTCAGTCTCCTCTCCCGCTCATTACAGTCTCAGCTGATCTTCAACCTTGGTTCCATTTTTCCCATTCTTTTTTCCCCTCAATTCCCTCAGTCCAAAAGTCTCTTAGTCACTGACTGGAACATACTTGATGACTGCGCCTCTACAGTCCTCTGAATTTCTCCATCCGAAATGATCATTGAATCTCTACAGAGCAGAAGGCGGCCATTCAGCCCATTGAGTCTGCACTGACCGCAATCCCATCCAGCCCCTATTCCCATAACCCTATGCATTTACCCTAGCTACTCCCCCTGACACTAAGGGTCAATTTAGCAATGGCCAACCCGCACATCTTTTGGACTGTGGGAGGAAACCGGAGCACGCACAGGAAACTCACACAGACACAGGAGAACGTGTAAACTCCACACGGACAAACTCCTGAGCTCAACCCCTCATTCTGAGACTGTGACTCGTAGTTTTAGATTGTATTTATACAGCATCTTTTAAATGTCAGAACATTTTCCAAGGTACCCTTTGGGAGCCTTGTCAAACCAGACTAGACACTGAGGAACGTTGGAAGATATAAGGGCAGGTGAACAAATGCTTGGTACAGACACAGGATTTAGAGAGTGTCTTAAAAGGAGGAGAGAGATCAATTCTGATTTGATTTATTATTGTCACATGTATTAGCACACGGTGGAAAGTATTGTTTCTTGTGTGCTATGCAGACAGAGCATACTGTTCATAGCGAAGGAAACGAGAGAGTGCAGAATGTAGTGTTACAGTCATAGCTAGGGTGTAGAGAAAGATCAACTTAATATAAGGTAGGTCCAACTAAAGCATTATTTGAGAGTTTAAAAGAGTTAGAATGAAGTTTGAGAAGCGTAGAATGAGAGTAAAAGGTGGAATTTGAAGATATGCCGGGCACAGCTTGCAAGAAGTCACCTTGCTCTGGTGCCATCTTGGAAAAAAACAAGAGGTTGAAAGGAAACCGCCTCTCTGTCAGGCCCTCTTTTGGTGGGGGGGGGGGGGCGGTAGTTATGTATTGCAACAAGATCTCCCCTCATTCTTCACAGAAATGTATGGCTCAGACTTTCCACATAGGACCACCCTTCTCATCCCAGGGATCCATCTATTATTTTTGAGTTCAACAGGAAGTATTTTCTCTGCATAATGGGGGTGGGTGTTGTCAGGACAGCACTTCCTGCTCCTCCCTACACTGAGTGAGTGCTGGGCCCATTGGAGTTGATCACATTGGTGTGGATCTGAAATCATATACAGACCAGCCTAGTGAGGGCCACAGCTCATTATCCCCAAAGGACATTTGTAAAAACCCATGTGGTGCACCGCGATCTGGTAATATCAATAACGCTGACCACAAAACCAACTTCTTATTCTAGATTTATTTAAACATTTGAATCTAAATTCCCCAGCTGTAAAGGTGGAATTGAAATGTATTTCTAGACTTTTACAGCTCCAGGGATCTGAATTCAATTCTGGCCTAGGGTGACTGTCTTTGATTTGATTTATTATTGTCACATGTATTGGTAAATAGTGAAAAGTATTGTTTCTTGCGCGCTATACAGACAAAACATATTGTTCATAGAGAAGGAAACGAGAGTGCAGAATGTAGTGTGACAGTCATAGCTAGGGTGTAGAGAAAGATCAACTTAATGTGAGGTAAGTCCATTCGAAAGGCAGCAGGGAAGAAGCTGTTCTTGAGTTAGTTGGTACGTGACCTCAGACTTTTTATCTTTTTCCCAACGGAAGAAGGTGGAAGAGAGACTGTCCAGGGTACTTGGGTCCTTAATTATGCTGGCTGCTTTGCCGAGGCAGTGGGAAGTGCAGACAGAGTCAATGGATGGGAGGCTGGTTGCGTGATGGATTGAGTTACATTCATGACTGCTGTCTGTGTGGAGTTTGACGTCTTCCCCATGTCTGTGTGGGTTTCCTGCGAGTGGTCTGGTTTCCTCCCACAGTCCGAAAGATGTGCAGGTTAGATAGATTAGCCAAGGTTAAAGTGTGGTGATAGGGTGGACGAGAGGGCCTGAGTAAGATGCTCTTACCAGAGAGTTGGTGCAGACTCGATGGGCCGAATGCCCTTCTCTGCACTTTAGGGATTCTATGATTAGCCAATGGATCACTGGTCCTGTAACATTACCTGGGAGTTACAGCAGCACAGAGTGTAAACAGTCAAAAAAAATGTCTATGGGGGAGCAAGTATTAACTCGATGAGACCATGGATCCAGAGAATGGTTTCTGATTTTCATTTGTGCTGAGGTTATGCTATGTGTTATTGTCTCATTCCTGGGATGTGCCAGGCATATCCAGCACCATTTGTAACTAAACGACATGTGGCATCTCCCCATCTGTCACTATGCTTACTGACAACAGGAGTTTTGCCTGTTGGAGCATCACTGTTGGAGAATCCAGTTACTCACCTGCACCTTTTCTTCTCTTTCTCTGTGTTTCCTGGGCTCCATGCTGAGATAACCCTCTGTGGAGAAGGCTGGTAACTCTCCAGTCCTCCTCCCAATGGGCAGAGTCACCTGTGGCACTTAACAGCCAATGAAACTCAAGAACATTCTCCCTCCAGCTTCTCTGCTCACTCATGTCCCCCAGTCCCTACTCCTGGCTGTTGTTCCCCTTCACTGGTATTAGCCACTTAATCTCTGAAGATTCTCCACGGCTTTAATGAGCTCTGGAGACCAGAGGTCCCCTTCCTATGATTGGCAGCAGTGGTTACCACTGCTGCCTCACAGCGCCAGGGACCCAGGTTCAAATCCGGCATCAAATCACTGTCTGTGTGGAGTTTGTACGTTCTCCCAGTGTCTGCGTGGGTTTCCGCCGAGTGCTCCAGTTTTCTCCCAAGTCCAAAGATGTGCAGGTGAGGTTAATTGGTTAGTTTAAATTAACACTTAGTGTCAGAAGATTAGTGGTAAATATGTGGGGTTATGGGAATAGGTGGGATTGTGGTTAGTGCAGACTTGATGGGCTGAATGGCCTCCTTCTGCACTGTAGGGATTCTATGACTTTATTCACTCTAAAACCCCCCACGTTTCCGGGGACCATATCACTCTTCCCATCCAATTCATATATTTGTCTACACTTAAATGTCACTATCATAGCTGCTCCCATTACCTTCCCTGGCAGCGAGTTCCAGGCACCCACCACCCGCTATGCAAAAGAAAACTTGCCTCATACATCGTCTTTAAATTTTGCGCTCACACTTTAAACCTACGCCCCCTAGTAATAATTTAACCATTGCCTTTTACAGTTGTGCAATGTGAAAGTGTTTCCAGGGGAAATAGTGACGCGTTTGTCTTTCTCCGACAACCTACAGGTCTGAGCGTGACATTAATTATTTCGGTTTCATTTTATCATGTCTCTTGGGCGCACATGTCAAGTTTCAGATTTTCATAAAATAGAATCAAAGAATCCCTCCAGTGCAGAAGGAGGCCATTCAGCCCATCGAGCCTGTACCAACCCACCAAGCCTTATCCTGGCAACCCCATGCATTTAGCCTGCTAATCCCTTGACACCAAGGGGCAATTTAGCAAACGTGTGCGTTAGGTTGATTGGCCATGCTACATTGCCTCTTAGTGCCAGGGGAAATAGCAGGGAGAATACATGTGGGATTGGGCCTGAGGTGGGATTGTTGTCAGTGCAGGATGGATGGACCAAATGGCCCTCCTGCACTATAGGGATTCTATGAATCCACCTAACCCTATTGGACATTGGGAAGAAACTGCAGCACCTGGAGGGAACCCACACAGTCGTGGGGAGAACGTGCAGACTCTGCACAGTCACCCAAATGGGTTGCACTTGAATCCCAGGGGGACCAATATCCTGGCGGGGAGGTTTGCTAAGGCTGCTGGGGAGAGTTTAAACTAGAATGGTTACGGGATGGGAATCAAATTGAAGTGATGGGGAGAGAGGAAGTTAGCTCACAAAGAGAGAAAGCTTGTCGACAGTGTGAGAGGGAGGATAGACAGGTGATAGAGAAGGGGAGCGCTCAGACCAAAGGTTTGAGATGTATCTATTTTAATGCAAGGAGTATTGTGAACAAAGTGGATGAGCTTAGAGCGTGGATCACTACTTGGAAATGTGATGTGGTGGCCATTACAGAGACTTGGATGATTCAGGGACAGGACTTCAAGTGCTGGGTTTCAGATGCTTCAAAAAGGACAGGGAGGGAGGCAAAAGAGGTGGGGGAGTGGCACTGTTGATCAGAGATAGTGTCAAGGCTGCAGAAAAGATGGACGTCATGGAGGGGTTGTCTACAGAGTCTCTGTGGGTGGAGGTTAGGAACAGGAAGGGGTCAATAACTTTACTCGGTGTTTTCTATAGGCCACCCAATAGTAACAAGGATGTTGAGGAGCAGATTGGGAAGCAGATCCTGGAAAGATGTAATAATAACAGAAATGTCGTGATGGGAGCTTTTAATTTCCCAAATATTGATTGGAATCTCCCTAGGGTAAGAGGTTTAGATGGGGAGGAGTTTGTTAGGTGTGTTCAGGAGGGTTTCTTGACACAGTATGTGGATAAGCCTATAAGAGAGGCTGTGCTTGGTTTGGTATTGGGTAATGAACCTGGACAGGTGTCAGATCTCTCAGTGGGAGAGCATTTTGAAGATAGTGATCATAATTCTATCTCCTTTACAATAGCATTGGAGAGAGATAGGATCAGACAAGTTAGAAAAGTGTTTAATTGGATAAGGGGAATTATGAGGCTATCATGCAGGAAATTGGAGGCTTAAATTGGAAAGAGGTTTTCTCAGGGAAATGTACGGAAGAAATGTGGCAAATTTTCAGGGAATATTTGTCTGGAGTTCTGCATAGCAACGTTCTAATGAGACAGGGAAGTTATGGTAGGTTATAGGAACCGTGGTGTACAAAGGCTGTAATAAATCTAGTCAAGAAGAAAAGAAAAGCTCACAAAAGGTTCAGAGAGCTAGGTAATGTTAGAGATCTAGAAAAGTATATGGGTAATAGGAAAGATCTTAAGAAGGAAAGTAGGAGAGCCAGAAGGGGTCATGAGATGGCCTTGGCAGGCAGGAATAAGGAAAACCCCAAGGCATTCTATAAGTATGTGAAGAGCAAGAGGCTAAGACATGAAAGAATAGGACCTATCAAGTGTGACGGTGGAAAAGTTTGTATGGAACCGGAAGAAATAGCAAAGGTACATAATGAATACTTTACTTTAGTATTCACTCTGGAAAAGAATCTTGGTGGCTGTAGTGCAGAATTGCAGCAGACTGAAAAGCTTGAGCATGTAGATATTAAGAAAGAGGATGTGTTGGAGCTTTTGAAAAGCATCTAGTTAGATAAGTCGCTGGGATCGGATGGGACGTACTTCAGGCTACTGTAGGAGGTGAGGGAGGAGATCGCTGAGCCTCTGGCGATGATCTTTGCATCATCAACGGAGACAGGAGAGGTTCCGGAGGATTGTGGATGTTGTTCCTTTATTCAAGAAAGGGAGTAGAGATAGCCCTGGAACTTATAGACCAGTGAGTCTAACCTCAGTGGTTGGTAAGTTGATGGAGAATATCCTGAGAGACAGGATTTATGAACATTTGGAGAGGCATAGTATGATTAAGAATAGTCAGCATGGCTTTGTCAAAGGCAGATCATGCCTTACGAGCCTGATTGAATTTTTTGAAGATGTGACTAAACACATTGATGAAGGAAGAGCAGTAGATGTAGTATATATGGACTTCAGCAAGGCATTTGATAAGGCCCCCCATAGGCTTATTGAGAAAGTGAGGGGGCATAAGATCCAAGGGGACATTGCTTTGTGGATTCAGAACTAGCTTGCCCACAGAAGGCAAATAGTGGTTATAAATGGGTCATATTCTGCATGCAGGTTGGTCACCAGTGGAATGCCTCAGGGATCTGTTCTGGGACCTTTACTCTTTGTGATTTTTATAAATGACCTGAATGAAGAAGTGGAGGGATAGGTTGATAAGTTTACTGATGACTGAAAGGTTGGAGGTGTTGTGGACAGTATGGAGGGATGTCAGAAGTTGCAGCGAGACATCGATAGGATGTAAGACTGGGCGAAGAAGTGGCAGATGGAGTTCAACCCAGATAAGTGTGAAATGGTTCATTCTGGCAGGTCAAATAGAATGGCAGAATATAATATTAATGGTAGGACTCTTGGCAGTGTGGAAGATTAGAAGGATCTTGGGGTCCGAGTTCATAGGACGCTCAAAGCAGCTGCGCAGGTTGAAGCTGTGGTTAAGAAGGCGTATGGTGTACTGGCCTTCATCAATCGAGGAATTGAGTTTAGGAGCCGAGAGATAATGTTGCAGCTATATAGGACCCTGCTCAGACCCCACTTGGAGTACTGTGCTCAGTCTGGTTGCCTCATTACAGGAAGGATGTGGAAGCCTTAGAAAGGGTGTAGAGGAGATTTACAAGGATGTTGCCTGGATTGGGCAGCATGCCTTATAAGGATAGGTTGAGGGATCTCAGCCTTTTCTCCTTGGAGAGACGAAGGAAGAGGGGTGACCTGATAGAGGTGTATAAGATGTTGAGAGGTTTTGATCCAGTGGATAGTCAGAGGCTTTTTCCCAGGGCTGAAATGGTTGCCACAAGAGGACACAGGTTTAAGGTGCTGGGGAGTAGATACAGAGGAGATGTCAGGGGTAAGTTTTTCACTCAGAGAGTGGTGGGTGTGTGGAATGGGCTGCCGGCAACGGTGGTGGAGGCAAATTCGATAGGGTCTTTTAAGAGACTTTTAGATAAGTACGTGGAACTTAGTAAGATAGAGGGTTATAGGTAAGCCTAGTAATCTCTAAGGTAGGGACATGTTTGGCACAACTTTGTGGGCCGAAGGGCCTGTATTGAGCTGTAGATTTTCTATGTTTCTAAATCCGGAATTGGATCCGGGTCCCCTGGCACTGTGAGGCAGCAGGGCAGCAGTTCTAGGCACTATGCCACCGTGCTGCCCAGGTGCCCAGTAACTATTTCCTGCAATTTGGTTTGAGTGTGGTCAATTTTCCAGCAGTTTGGTGCACTCTGAACCCCATACAGATCGTGATGGGCATTGCCCTGATAATTAATAAAAGCAAATTACTGCAGATGCTGGAATCTGGAACCAAAAGGAAAAATGCTGGAAAATCTCAGCAGGTCTGGCAGCATCTGTAAGGAGAGAAAAGAGCTGACGTTTCGAATCCAGATGACCCTTTGTCACTCACCTGATGAAGGAGCAGCACTCTGAAAGCTCGTGATTGCCAATAAACCTGTTGGGACTTTAACCTGGTGTTGTGAGACTTCTTACTGTGCCCACTCCAGTCTGACACCAGCATCTCCACATAGAGAGAGGGAGGGAATACAATCAATATATTCATAGCATGTGCTGAGAGATGTGTGTGGGACGCTTTCATTTAACAGTATTCATCTGCCTAAGAAGCTGTATCTATTCATGACTTGTGTTACTTCCTTGACAACACACCTGAAGTAAAAATAAAATTTGACAAGTTGCCCAACTTGTTTCTTGTTTTTTCCAAGAAAGAAATGTAAGCAGAAATGCTATTGAAGTGTCAGGAATTCCTCCGAGTGAGGGCTCATGGGGCAGAGAATACAAAGGCGCACTGTTTGATAGGGGCTCACGTATCGCCACGAGCCAAATCAAAGCCAGTGGAAGTTTGTAGCCTGACATTTGGAGAAGGGGGCGGAGGAGAATGAGGCATAAGATACAGACTGAAGGGAATAGAGCCACCCACTTGATCATTTTATATTTAGATCGAATCTGAATCCCAATCGCGAATACATCGAACTATTCCAAGAAGGTGTGGGGATGTGTCATTCTCAGCTGTCAAGCGTGCAGCTAACATATCCCAAATTGAAGAGAAGATGTATTTGCTCTTTGGCTGTAAAGGGACATGTTTGACACTCCCAAATTTCAAATACAACAACTTAGATGCTCATTCGAATGACCCATTGCTGTAAAAATATTAGGCCTACTGCATTTGTCCATGTTCCACTAGCATAGTTCCCCGCTTCCCCATCTCCCTTAATATTTCTCTTTATCAAGGAACTCTTGAATCCTTTTGAATTATAGGAAACTAAAGGTAGTTTTAAAATATTCATATTTGTGTGCTAAAGCATAGAAATAAGGTCTAGTTTTAACAAAGAGTGGAGAAAATTACAGCCCAGGAACAGGCTCTTTGGCCCTCCAAGCCTCACCGACCATGCTGCCCGATTGAACTAAAACCTCCTATCCCTCCCTCCATTCCCATCCTATTCATGTATTTGTCCAGACACCCCTTAAATCACTATTGTATCCGCTTCCACTACCTCCCCTGGCAGCGAGTTCCAGGCACCCATCACCCTCTGTGTAAAAGACTTGCCTCGTATATCTCCTAAAGAACAACTTTAGGTAGATTTAATTGAATGCTCTGTGCCTGGAAGTTAAGTAGTTAAGATATCATACTGAACAGAAGTGTTTGTCCGTGTGGGAGTTAGTTTCAGTTCCAGCTAAGATACTATTACTAGGAAATAGAGCAGGATTTTGTACCAGATGAAGCTGAGAAGAAATTGATTGGTGAGGATACGAGACAAAAATTTTCAAAAAGTAATCTTAAAGTTTATCTACCATCAGAGAGCGATGTCATGAAGAAAGATAATTGCTTAGCAAATGGGGAGGCTCTGTAAGGGGAGCACAAGCTTTCTTTCTTCTCTTAGCTTCAGTTCTTCAGTTTCAGCCGAAAATTGGAGGCAGACAGTGAAGCCATGAACCATTCTCTCTCAGCTCTGTTGTGGAAAGCTAAAGGGGGAAAAAAACCTAGCTGTTTTAGCCTTGCTATAAGAAAAACCCTACAATGGAATAATGGTTAAGGCAGCCAGTGCCGCAAATCTAAAGGGAAACTGGCTAAAATGCTGGAGAAATGAAGAAACATTTTCAGAAGGTCAGGAGTTAAATGGAACAAAGAAGAAACTAGGAAATAGAACAGGGTTTTAAGACATGGTTTTCTGAAAGTAATCCTCAAGTTTAAATTTACTTAGTATTGTCTATAAATTAAGTGTAAGAATATCGAATGACTATCTGAATTAGTGTAATGATGAAATCCTGGTGTGGACTTGACTGCTAAAAATGGACTAGATCACCTGGTATTTTGAAAAACGTGAACTAGATTTTGGAATGTGAACTGCTAAGTGAATATATTAACACAAGAGACTTCAAAGCATATTTTGGGAGTAGAGAGTGGAACCCCTCAAAGGACAATAACCAGGGGGCTCTGAGGAGGAATCTGTAAACACTAACGTTGTGTGCTAATGAAACCATTGTAGCTCTAAATGTTGGTCTTAAAACCCATGTGTAATTGTTAAGCTCAAGGTAGAGCAAAGGAGTATTGTATTATAATTCATTTTAATCTTTTTTTACTTGTTAAAACTGACTAATAGTTCTGTGACTCTGTTCCTTCATGTTCAATTAAACCAAAAAAAAGTTATGGTCTTTTGAGCCAGGGTTATAGAATCATAGAGGTTTAACTCATGGAAAAAGACCCTTCAGACCAACTTGTCCATGCTGCCCAGTTTTTACCACTAAGCTAGTCCCAATTGCCTGCATTTGGTCCATATCTCTCTATACCCATCTTACCCATGTAACTGTCTAAATGTTTTTTAGAAGACAAAATTGTACCCGCCTCTGACAGTTTGTTCCAGACACTCACCACCCTCTGAGATCCCATTCTGGGATCTTCTTGTCCAGTTATAACATCCACTGGGGTCATAATATGAAAAATATATGCAATCTGCATCAACAGTTTCCTTACTGCGATGACACCCAGACTGATCAGCTGCTGTCCCCTTCTAATTTGGTTTTGTTGTACCTGGAATCCTCAGAGTAGGACAGCCATTGGGCCCAGCACACCTGAGCCTGCTCTTTTCATGCCTTTTGCAATCTTCCCTGCCTCCTTTCTTGGCCTTTTAGTACCCACCATCGGTGTTGTCTGGTTTATCAGTTCTACACTTCATGATTGTTGGCGACCCAGACCTAGGGCTACATGTTCATAACTCCTTGAAAGTGGAGTCACGGGTGGACAGAGTGGTGCAGAAGGCATTCGGTATGCTTGATTTCATTGGTCAGAACATTGAATACAGGAGTTGGGATGTCTTGCTGAAGTTGTACACGACATTGGTAAGGCCACAGACTTGGAATATAGTTCTGGTCACCCTATTATAGAAAGGACATTAGTAAGCTAGAAAGAGTGCAGAAGAGATTTACTAGATTGCTACCAGGACTTGATGGTTTGAGTTATAAGGAGAGGCTGGTTAGACTAGGACTTTTCTCTCTGGAGCATAGAAGGCTGAAGGGTGATCTTGCAGAGGCCTATAAAATAATGAGGGGCACAGATCAGCTAGATAGTCATATCTTTTCCCAAACGTAGAGGAGTCTAAAACAAGAGGGCATAGGTTTAAGGTGAGAAGGGAGAGAAAAGGGACCAGAGGGGCAGTTTTTTCACACAGAGGATGGTGAGTATCTGAAACAAGCTGCCAGATGTAGCAGTAGAGGCAGATATAATTTTAAGAACATAATAAGAACATAAGAAATAGGAGCAGGAGTAGGCCATCTAGCCCCTCGAGCCTGCCCCACCATTCAGTAAGATCATGGCTGATCTGTCGTGGCTCAGTTCCACATTCCTGCCCTCTCCCCATAACCCTTAATCCCCTTGCCTATCAAAAACCTATCAACCCATGTCTTAAAAATATTGAGCGAGGCAGCCTCCACCACTTCAACGGGCAGAGAATTCTAGAGATTCACCACCCTTTGAGTCATTTAGACAGTTACATGGATGAGATGGGTATAGAGGGATATGGGCCAAATGCAGGTGATTGGGACTAGCTTAGGGGCTTTAAAGAAAAAGGGGCAGTATGGATGAGTTGAGCCGAAGGGCCTGTTTCCAAGCTGTAAACCTCTATGACTCCATTATAGCCCTCGGTTTCTCGGGACTGTACCTTGTCTTAAAAGAAAATATCCTCATTTTAGTTCCTTCCTGGCGTTTGTTTTTGTGATAACCTCCATGATCTGCATGGCCTAATTGACCTTTCAATAGGACTTGTTGAATATGAGCTCCCTGGGGATTGGTAATTAATCAACTAGTTGGAGCATGTATACAGAGCCCTGTATAAAGCAAGAGCTGAGTGGGTCCATTATCCTTTTAGTCCCGGTTGGGACCTGTTGTGTTCATCACAGCCTCGGGGTTATTCTTAATTCTCATTTTGAGCTATAAAGCACGGTTCCTTTCCAGCTGACTCCTGGAGTAGTTACATAAGAACATAAGAAATAGGAGCAGGAGTAGGCCATCTGGCCCTTCGAGCCTGCCCCGCCATTCAATAAGATCATGTTATAGTTTTTTGGGCAAAATCATACCAGTTGGATGCTGGAACCCACTTGATCTAGTTATACAACAACTAGCCGATAATTAAATGTTCTTATAAATGGAAACAAAAGCTCAAATAGATATTGAGTTTGCTTTATGGGAATGTAAAACATTATAGAGCAGTGCTTGCAGTAATTGGATTGGTGAGCTGACGGTTGGGAACCATGCCCATGTGTGGGTGTCCCAGATGGAACTTTTCTGTTTGGCCATTTTTATTTTGCCCGGCTAGCCTGTGGCTCTGTGTGCCGATCATTGGAAACGTTGACATTCAGTTAGCAGAGTCTTGGTTTAACAAAGAACAAAGAACAAAGAACAACCCAGCACGGGAAACAGGCCCTTCGGCCCAACGAGCCCGTGCCGCCGCATCACCCTACACCTATTCTACCCTACATGTCTACGAATGGAACTCCTAACTTAGCCAGATTCAGGGGAGAATAGTGTCAATTTGGTAAAACCAATCAGCCTAAGAGCACATCTTTGGGGTGTGGGAGGAAACCGGAGCGCCCGGAGGAAACCCACGTTTCCTCCGGGTTTGAGGAGGTTGAAATCTGCTGACCTTCCAGTGATGCCCTGGAGGATAACACCGTGCGCAGAGAGTGCAATGATGTTCCGTTCAGTTGTACAGAGTGGACCTGTGTTGATATCCTGCCATATAGTGCAGATTTTGTAACCGCCAACCCTTTTCCCTAAATTATGCTGCAAAAAGATTTTGATTAATCCACTGTAATCCTGTGGTTTTTCATTGCGTCACAGAGAGAAGCTTAATAGCCAGTGCCCATAGTATGTACAGCCTATCCTGTAAATACCATCCAAGCTGCCAGGAGTCCCATTAATTGATTATCTTTTTAAAAAATTATATATTCCACACCAATAACCCAGCAGCATTCACCTGCTGCCCTTGTCTTTCCCTCTGGAAGGTTTTTTTTGAAAGCTAGCGGCCTACATATGAAATAGGACCTTCCGAGCACTGGAGCTGCTCAGACTGTTTCCACTTTGTGGTTGGACAACAAGACAAAGCAGCTCCACACAGTCATCAGAACATGAACAAGTGTTTAATGTCCACTGAAAAACCACTCTTTCAGAAGTAACAGAGACTGAGCCTGGGCAGAGAGGAAGGCAGACTGAGATTGTTGGTACATAGAACGCCTACAGTGCAGAAAGAGCCCATTCAGTCCATCAGGTCTGCACTGACTCTCTGACAGAGCATCTTACCCAGACCCTATCCCTGTAACCCCATGTATTTATCCTGCTATTCTCCTAAACTACACACTTTGAGACAGTAAGGGGCAATTTAGCATGGCCAATCAACCTAAACTGCACATCATGGGTGTGTGGGAGGAAGCCCATGCAGACTTGGGGAGAATAGGTAAACTGCACACACAGTTACCCAAGGCTGGAATTGAACCTGGGTCGCTGGAGCTATGGGACAGCAGAGCTAACCCACTGTATAATAGAGTAAGCTATTTTCTCATTCCCCTCCTTTCCCCCTCATCCAAGATCCCATAGTGCTATTTTGAAGAGGAACAGGAAAGTTCTCCCCAATGTGCTGGGGTCAGTATTTCTCTCTCCGTCACCATCGAAAGACCGTGCTGGTTAAGTGCATCGGCCATGCTAAATTCTCCCTCAGTGTACCCGAACAGACCCGGAGTGTGGTGACTAGGGGACTTACACAGTAACTTCACTGCAGTGTTAATGTAATGTTACTCGTAACACTAATAAATAAACTTCATCACCAGAAGCAGGTTATCTGGTCGTTATCAAATTGCTGTTGTAGGAACTTGCTGTACATAAAATAGTGACCGTGTTTGCTGCATTACGACAGTGATTACATTTCCAAAGTACTTCATTGGCTATTAAGTGCTTTGGGAGCATCCTAAGGTCATGAGAAGCCATTTATTTTTCTATCAAATAATTGAAAGTTAGACTTGTTGCTTTTGATTCTGTTTTCTCCCTCTGGTTCTCTCCCTGGCGATACGCAGAGCAGTCACCCTCAGTGTCTTCTCCAAGTTGCCATTTTGATTTGATTTATTATTGTCACATGTATTAAGATACAGTGAAAAGTATTGTTTCTTGCGTGCTATACAGATAAAACATACTGTTCATAGAGAAGGAAAGGAGAGAGTACAGAATGTAGTGTTACAGTCATAGCTAGGGTGTAGAGAAAGATCAACTTAATGCAAGGTTGGTCCATTCAAGAGTCTGACAGCAGTAAGGAGGAAGCTCTTCTTGAGACAGTTGGTATGTGACCTCAAACTTTTGTATCCTTTTACCGATGGAAGAAGGTGGAAGAGAGAATGTCTGGGGTGTGTGAGGTCCTTAATTATGCTAGCTGCTTTGCCAAGGCAGTGGGAAGTGTAGACAGTGTCAATGGATGGAAGGCTGGTTTGCGTGCTGGACGGGGCTACATTCACAACCTTTTGTAGTTTGCCATTCTTCAGATTGGGAAACCTAAGGCAATGCGAGGCAGAGAGAGAATCTGGGATTATTCCCGTTGGAGTAGAGAAGGCAATGAAGATTTCTTAATGGAGAGTTTTACAATTTCTTAAGGTTTTTGAAAATGTTGGAAAAGTCTATTTCCTACTTTTGGGACAGCAGTGAAGAGAGGCCATAACAATGAGACACGAATTGCAGAGAGAGATAATGAGAAATATTCATGTGGAATTTCAGAAACATGAACCTGATACACCCCGGTAGGCCAGCCAGCTTTGTCCCATGTAATTGTGATACCTCGTGCATCTTGATAAAGACACACACACACACACACACACACACACACACACACACACACACACACACACACACACACACACACACACACACACACACACAAAATAAACTGTAACTTCCAGGGAAAGATGGAGACAAACAGAATTTAAATCCAGACTAAGAAGGGAGGAATATTGGAAGTTCTTCTCTTGGTCCCTTTATGTAACTCACAGCTCCAGCTATCCAGGTTCAATTCCCGGCTTGGGTCACTGTCTGTGCAGAGTTTGCACATGGGCGGCACGGTAGCACAGTGGTTAGCACTGCTGCTTCACAGCTCCAGAATCCTGGGTTTGATTCCCGGCTTGGGTCACTGTCTGTGTGGTGTTTGCACATTCTCCTTGTGTCTGCGTGGGTTTCCTCCGGGCACTCTGGTTTCCTCCCACAGTCCAAAGATGTGCGGGTTAGGTTTATTGGCCATGCTAAGAAATTGCCCCTTAGTGTCTAAGGATGTGTAGGTTAGAGGGATTAATGGGTAATAATATGGGGGTAGGTCCTGGGTGGGATTGTGTTTGGTGCAGACTCGAAGGGCCTCTTTCTGCACTGTAAGATTCTATTTTCCCATGTCTGTGTGAGTTTCCTCTGGATGCTCCGGTTTCTCCCACACTCCAAAAGACATGCTGGTTAGGTGCATTGGCCATGCTAAATTCTTTCTGTGTACCTGAACAGGTGCCGTAGTGTGGCGACTAGGGAAATTTCACACTAACTTCAGTGCGGCATTAATGTAAGCCTACACTCTTAAACAAACTTAAATTTTTAGTTGGTCTAGCAGATCACTTTTTCTGGTTGTCAAGATGTAACTAGTGGGATGCCACAGGGTTCAGCTCTTGGATCCCAACTATTTACAATCTATATGAATTAGTTGAATACAGGGATTGAAGGTATTATAGCCAGATTTGCAGATGACACTAAAATCAGTGAGATAGTAAGTTGCAATGAGGAAATAAAAAATTTACAAATGGATATAGATAGATTTAATGAGTGGGCCAAAATGTGGCAGCTAGAGTTTAACATGGCTAAGTTTGAGGTTATCCCCATTTTAGTCGAAAAAATAGAAAGGCAACTGATTAAACAAAGAGAGATTTTGGGGTGCCTCAGTGCAGAGGGATCTGGGTGTCCTTGTGCATGAGTTGCAGAAAACTGGTATGCAGGCGCAGCAGATAATAAGAAAAGCAAAAGGAATTTGGCATTTATAGCTAAAGGAATAGAGTATAAAAATAAGGAAATGTTGCTGAACTATACAAGGCATTGCAGAGACTGCATCTGGAGTACTGTGTACAGTTTTGGTCCCCTTATTTGAGGAAGGATGTGGTGGCAATAGAGGCATGCAGATCCACAGTTCCCTGAAGGTGGCATCTCAGGTGGACAAGGTGTTCAAGGAGGCATATGGCATACTGTATAGGAATTGGAAAATCATGTTGCAGCTGTATAAGACTTTGGGTAGGCTGCATTTGGAGTATTGTGTACAATTCTGGTTACCATACTACCAGAAGGATGTTGATGCATTGGAAAGGGTGCAGAAGAGATTTACCAGGTTGTTGCCTGGTTTGGAGGATATAGACAATGAAGATTGAACAAACTTGGATTGTTTTCATTGGAGTGTTGAAGGATGAGGGGGAACCTGATAGAGATTTACAAGATTATGACAGGCTTGGATAAAGTGGATAGTCAGAGCCTTTATCCCAGGGTTGAGAGGTCAATTACTCGGGAGCATAGGTTGAAAGTGAGAGGGGGAAAGTTTAAAAGAGATGTAAAGGACAAGTTTTTCACACAGCGGGCAGTGAATACTTGGAACGCGCTGCCGGAGGAGGTGGTGGAAGCAGCGTTCAAGAGGCATCTGGGTAGATACATCAATAGGCAGGGAATAGAGCGTTATGGATCATGTAGAGGCAAGAAAATATTAGATCAGAGAGACATCTGTGTCGACACAAACTTGGTGAGCCGAAGGGCCTGTTCCTGGGCTGCACTGTTCTTTGTTGAGCTCAGAGGAGGTTTGTGAGATTGATTCCAGAAATGAGGGACAAAAAATAGCAGAATATTTCTGGCGCAAGAACCAGAACCAGAGAAACGAGTCAGTTTTCTCCCCAGATGTTATGACACTTTGCCCAAAAAAGTCAAGGGGGGTGTATTCCACAAGACCTTACTGCACTATGGTATTTAAGGCTATATTCTTCTGGAAGGAGTGTACAATCTTGATCCTCGGTGAAGCTGGAATGTGGGCTTCCTGCCGAACACCGATTGCAAAAGCAAGGAACTCAATTCACTCATAAATACCGTATCAGCCGTGAAATTGTTAAGACATAATGTTTCTGCTCTTGGCTATATTGGGGCTAAGATGAACATAATAGACTGTTAAGCAATTACATACAGCTGAAAGGCCACACAAGATCAGAGGTGACGCATCTGAAGGTGTAAGAAGAGGATTAAATACAAAATGTCTAATTTTGGTGTTTTGTAGTCAGTGTGAAAGCACATTCCATTTGCACCTTTTCTGATCAGAAACAAAGTAACCGTCTTCAGGGCGAGTTACAAAGTGTTTCCTTGCAAGGTCATTAATCCAAACAATCGCCTCCCTCTCTCTCTCTGAAGACAGCAGTAATCCCCAACTCCAAACACATGCACACCCATCCCTTTGATGAAGGCACAACCTCTATTTTGGAGGATTAAGTTTAAAGTTGCTTTTCAATATTTATTCAATGGAAAGACTTGCAATCTTCTGGCAGCTTTCACAAACACCAGAGGTGGCAAAGCGCTTGACAGTCGATGGATTATACTTGGAGGTGTAGTCACGGTTGTAATGTAGGAAATATGGCAGCAGAGCAAGATCCCACGAACAGCAATGTGATGATGACAGTCGGTCTGTCTGGTTGGCGGGGGGGAGCGGTGCGGTTAAATATAGATCAGGACACCTGGGAGAACCATTCTGCCCTTCCTCAAAATAATCCCATGGAATCTTACACATCCATCAGAGGCAGACAGGACACATCTCACCTGATGGACACCTCCTCTGCCAGTGCTGCCCTCCGACAGTGCAGGCTTCCCTCAGTGAGGCAGTGGAATGACAGCCAAGCCTCCTGAATGGATTTCGAACACACAGCCATCTAAGCGTGAGGCGGGAGTGCAGCCCAGAGAGCTCCAATTCACACCCAATTCCCCCCCTCCTCCACTCCTACATAGAATCCCTACAGTGCAGAAGGAGGCCATTTGGCCCACTGAACCTACACTGACAACTATTCCCATCCAGGCCCTATCCCCATAACCCCACGTATTTACTCTGCTAATCCCCCGATACTAAGGCGCCATTTAGCATGGCTAATCAACTTAACCTGCACATCTTTCAGACTGTGGGAGAAAACTGGAGCACCCGGAGGAAAACCCATGCAGACACAGGGAGAACGTGCAAACTCCACACAGACAGTTACCTGGGTCTCTGGTGTGAATGTAGCCCAGTCCATCATGCAAACCATCCTCCCAATCATTGACTCTGTCTACACTTCCTGCTGCCTCAGAAAAGCAGCCAGTATAATTCAGGATCTAACTCACCCAGACATTCTCTCTTCCACCTTCTTCTATTGGGAAAAAGATGCAAAAATCTGAGGGCACATACCAACCGTCTCAAGAACAGCTTCTTCCTTGCTGCTGTCAGACTTTAGTGGAACTGAGCCACGACAGATCAGCCATGATCTTATTGAATGGCGGGGCAGGCTCGAAGGGCTAGATGGCCTACTCCTGCTCCTATTTCTTATGTTCTTATGTACACCCTAGCTGTGACTGTAACACCACATTCTGCACTCTCTCTCCTTTCCTTCTCTGTGAATGGTATGCTTTGGCTGTATAGCATACAACAAACAATACTTTTCACTGTATACTAATACAAAAGCAAATCAAATCAAGCCACCCTCCGTCCTTTCTGATCCCCGCCCCCTTCCACAGACACACTGTTGCAGCATTGTGGTGAGATTTATTTTTCACACAGTCACGTAAAGGAAATCTGCAAAAAGCAATAAGGCATAACAACTTGACTGAAGCTGCTTTGCATTTATTTAGGAACTGGTTTTCCTGCATATCTTCATTCAGCAATTTTCTCTGAAATAATTTGCATTTTGAAGTTGAAGAACTGGAAGCAGCCTTAAACAGAGAAGTGAGAAGGAACTGGACTTACTGACACTGCTTTTCTGTGGCTTAGAGAATCAGAGAAACCATTCACCTGATTCTGAAAATAAAGTCTTCCTATACATCTCCTTTTATTTCTTCCCACAAAACCCAAAGCCTATTTTATAAATAAATCTAAATAGTCCAGATTGATCCTTTGTGAATCTCTGCCCACTGTGTGGGAGCTGAAGCTGCAGCATGGACTGTGAACGTTGGTCTATTCACCATTCTCTTTTCACCATCCTCTACCTAATGTATTAGGGTTGTTTAATTTTAAACTTTATCTCCTTTGAGGAGAAGAAGGATTGGTGTTTTGTGTATTGTCTTTCACAGCCCCAAGGTCTTAGAACTATAGAGCCTCTACAGCACATAACAAGGCCATTCGGCCCACCCAGTCTGCACTGGCTCTCCGAAAGAGCATCATACTCAGGCCCTCCCCTCTGCCCTATTGAGAGTGCTGGCTGAACACTCGGCTGTGACGTGCTGTGTGAGTGAGTGAGTGCTGGTGGCCACAGAATGACCCAATGTGGAGGCGCTGTGTGTGAGTACGTGTAATGTTTTCAGAGTAGGCCATTTAGGACAGAGGTGAGGAGACATTTCTTCAACCAAAGAGTGGTGAGCCTGTGGAATTCATTTATTACAGGAAGTAGTTGACCCCAAAACATTGAATGTATTCAAGAGGCGGCTGGATATAGCACTTGGGGCGAATGGGATCAAAGCAGGATTAGGCTATTAAGTTGGATGATCAGCCATGATCGTAATGAATGGTGGAGTAGGCTTGAAGGGCCAAATGATCTCCTTCTGCTCCTATCTTCTGTGCTTCTATATTTCCAAATGAACTGCATCCACTGCCACACCAGCAATGTGAGGAAGGAGACATTGCCAGAATTTTCATGTTGTTCATGTCTTACCGCCACTGGGATTGGAGAGTTTGACACTCGGGCAAATCTCCGCTCACTGCAACAGGACCAAAAAATCCCACTGATGTGAATGGTTGGAAAATTCCATCCTTTGCGTTCCATCTATTGTGGCACAGTGGTTAGCACTGCTGCCTCGCTGCGCCAGGGGCCCAGATTTAATATCCTCCCTGCATCTACCCTGTCTAGTCCTGTTAGAATTTTATAAGTCTCTATGAGATTCCGCCCCTCATTCGTCTGAACCCCAGCGAAAACAATCCTAACCTAGTCAATCTCTCCTCATACACCGGTCCCACCATCCCTGGAATCAGCCTGGTAAACTTTCGCTGCACTCCCTCGAGAGCAAGAACATCCTTCCTCAGAAAAGGAGACCAAAACTGCACACAGTACCCTAGGTGTGGCTTCACCAAGGCCCTGTATAATTGCAATGACACATCCCTGCTCCTGTACTCAAAACCTCTAGCGATGAAGTTGAGATGTTAATTCCACTTCTCTCCTCACCAACATTACCAGTCCTGCTGAGATTTTTCCAGCATTTTCTGTTTTCATTTCAGATTTCCAGCGTTCGCAGTATTTTGCTTTCAACTTAACTGCTGACTAATTTTTTCTGCGCACTGCATCACATTTCCCCTTGTGATGAGTGTATGAAATGGGCCAGGATGGATCGAGCAGGAGATGTGCGTTGCACCTGATTGGAGTTGATACCCAGTGCTGGAGAGACACCTCCACCCGATACCACAAATAAAGATCGGAAGATCTTTCTAAATGCTTGGTGCAGTGAGTGGAGAGAAGATTTTGATCACATGCTGAGCTATTTCCTGCTGTAATAGACTTGAAGCCCAGCCCCCATGTGCTCAATTGTTGGTAATAGGGGCACGGGTAGGCCATTCAGCCCCTTGAAACTGCTTCACCATTCAATATCAAAGCAAATCTGATCAGCACCATGACTCCACTTCCTTGCCTGCACATCATAATTCCAAACTGCAGCAATTCACCAAAGACCCTTAAACAGCACCTTCCAAACCATGGCCACTTCCATCTAGAAGGACAAGGGCAGCAGATACATGGGAACACCACCACATGCAAGCTCCCCTCCAAGCCACTCACCATCCTGACTTGGAAATATATCACCGTTCCTTCGCAGTCGCTGGATAAGTGCTGGCCCAGCCAGTGACATCCATGTTCCAATGAATAAAAAAAAATAATAAATCTGTCCAAATTGATCATTGCAAATATTCAAGGTTTTGTGGAAGTGAATAATGAGCCTCTGAGGGAAGAAATTCTTCTTCATCAGGGCAGCGGAATGGCACAGTGGGTTAGCACTGCTGCCTCACAACCAGGGACCCCGGTTCAATTCCCGACTTGGGTCACTGTCTGTGCAGAGTTTGCACGTTCTCCCCGTGTCCGTGTGGGTTTCCTCCGGGTGCTCTGGTTTCCTCCCACAGTCCAAAGATGTGCGCGTTAGGTGTGGATTGGCCATACTAAATTGCTCCTTAGTGTCAGGGGGATTAGCTAGGATAAATGCATAGGGTTATGGAATAGGGCCTGGGTGGGATTGTGGTCAATGCAGACTTGATGGGCTGAATGGCCTCCTTCTATGCTATAGGATTCTATGATTCTATGGCCTTAAATGGGAGATTCCTTATTCTGAAACTGATCACTAACAGAAAACTCAGCAGGCCTGGCAGCAACTGTGGAGAGAGAAGCGATTAATGGATACAAGCCCCTTAGCTCTGGATTCAACCTGGAGATTAAAATTTCTCTTGGCAGCTGTCAAGCCCCCTCAGAATCTTCTGTTTACAATAAGACCACCTCTCATTCTTCTAAACCCTAATGAGTATCAGTCAAACCTGCTTAACCTTTCTTTAGCAAACAAGCCCTTCACCCCAGGAATTGACCCATCTTGACCCCAGTGCAAGCCAGCCTGTTCTTAAATGAGGAGACCGAGCGTGGGGTTATGAGGGTGGGACCTGGGTGGGATTATTGTCAGTGAAGGCTTAATGGGCCAAATGACCTCATTCTGTACTGTAGGGATTCTATGCTTCCCTGTTCGTTTATCTTGTGTGGCTGTCCTGATGATTGTAAGGTGAAAAGCTTTGATAGACTTTGTTTTTTATCACAGACATATAAATTTATCTGGGGCATCTGATGGGTCTGTGAGATTGTAATTATGCTGATTGGATATTAAATGTTGCTTCAGTAACATGGGCCATTGTGGAACGTATGATGATTGATGATGTGGTTAGCATGAATCCGTTAGCGCTTATTTTAGGACTTTTAATAATAAAAAATTAAAACCAACATTTTTCTCCCAAGCAAACCCTGACTCTGTGTCACACATCCATACACAGACATGCACACAATACCACTCACACACACGCAATATATTATGTGTGTATATATATACATACACTCACACGGACCACACACGTGCCTTGTACATAATCATACACAGCACACACATGCAGACCACACGTACCCACCACACGCACATGTCTGAATCCACTTGCCTTCTGTGCCTTGTACTGTCCCCTGCCTTACCCAGCTGGCAACTCTCTGTTCCTGCACTGATTTAGCTGCCACCCTGCCCACAGCAGTGCCCAAGATGAAACAACCAGTCTTGGAAACTCCACAACATTCCTGAAATGTTAGTAACCCCTTCCTGGAAGTGACCAGCATGGGGATGAGGAGAACAATTAACATTTTGTGTATTTATTTCCTTTAGCTTTGGAATGATGGTGCTGACTGAATTCTGTCCTGCAGAGCAAATCACCTTTGGTCGACTATAAATAGGCCTTGCCCTGTGCAGTGGCTTGATATCTGCTGCTGCTTATCTCTGCTTCAGGCAAACCAGTTCTGTGTTTGTGACTTTTTTGCTAAGAACAACCTTTGACACTGTCATCTACTGTTATTGTATTATTGGCTAAACAAAGCTGAGTACTAGCCTGGGGTAACAGCTGAGATGGGAAAATTTCAGTGGGAAAAATGGATAACAAGGGCCTCTGTTTATTATATATAAATTGAGTGAAATGGCTGGTTATAATAAAGGCCTGTCGCTGTGTCTCAGTGGATCCAATACCTGAATCCAGGTACCTGCAGGAAAATGAGCTCACAAAGAGGTGTTGGCGCTCTCGGTGAAGGAGTGCTGCACTGTCAGAAATACCATCTTTCGGACGAGATGTTAAGCTAAGGCCCTATCTGCTCTAATAAACACAAATTACTGCGGATGCTGGAATCGGAACCCAAAAGAGAAGATGCTGGAAAATCTCAACAGGTCTGGCAGCAGCTGTAAGGAGAGAAAAGAGCTGACATTTCCAGTCCAGATGACCCTTCGCCAAAGCTGGTATATTGAGGGAGGTAAACTTTGACAAAGAGTCATCTGGACTCAAAACATCAGCTCTTTTCTCTCCTTACTGATGCTGCCAGACCTGTTGAGATTTTCCAGCGTTTTCTCCTTTGGCCCTATCTGCTCTGTCAGTTGGGTGAAAAAGGACGCACAATGCCATTTTAAACCAGGAAGTGAGTTCTAGTTGATCTCATTGCTATTTGTGGGAGCTTGCTGTGCAGAAATTAGCTGCTGTCTTTCCTTGATTGCAACGGTCTCTTCTGATGACTTGGCCGGCAATAGTGGCACAGTGTTCAGCACTGCTGCCTCACAGCACCATGGACCTGGGTTCGATTCCTGGCTTGGGTCGTTGTCTGTGCGGAGTCTGCCTGTCTCTGGGTGAGTTTCCCCCGGGTGCTCCGGTTCCCTCCCACAGTCCGAAAGACATGCTGGTTAGATACATTGGCCATGCTAAATTCTCCCCAGTATCCCCACATGGGTGCTGGAATGTGGTGACTAGGGGATTTTCATAGTAACTTCATTGCAGTGTTAATGTAAGCCTACTTGTGACTAATAAACTTAAAAAACACTTTGCCATCTGTGATAGTTTTTAGGATGTCTTGAGCTGTTGTGAAGGGCAGTGTGTAAATGAAGAGTCTGTCTCTCTGTAGAAGCCTGCCTCTGGGCATTCTGACAGTTGGCCTCCAACAGGAATCACAGGGAGGCTGGTGATAAAATTAAACACTAGGTACCTCCAGGGAAAGAAGTGGGGCTGGCAAGATTCCTGCATATACAAACTTGTCAATTTATTTCACTCATTTTTCCTACCTTTCCTTTTTTGAGAAAAAAAACCAAACCTCATACAACAGAGAGTCCTTTACTGATCCCTGCAGTTCTCTGAGTTCAGTTTGGATTGCAGTGGGGCTGTGTTACACAGTAGGGGTAGTAGAGAAGGACAACAGTGGTAACTCTGATCGGCTTTACCAAGCTCTGCACCCCCACCCTGCCCAAGCATCCTTGGCCAAAAATTCTGTTCATTCCTTAACCTTTGAACTGCTTTTGCGGGAACACATCGCAGATAGGAAGAAGCATCATAAAAAGCATCCTTTCTGCCTCCTACTCTGACCTAAGACTACAAGAAACTACCAAGGGTTGTGAATGTAGCCCAGTCCATCATGCAAACCAGCCTCCCGTCCATTGTCTACATTTCCCGCACCCCAGACATACTTTCTTCCACCTTCTTCCGTCAGGAAAACGATAGAAAAGCCTGAGAGCACGTACAAACCAACTCAAGAACAGCTTCTTCCCTGCTGCCATCTGACTTTTGAATGGACCTACCCTATGTTAAGCTGATCTCTCTCTACACTCTAGCTATAACTGTAACACTCCATTCTACACCCTCTCCTCTTGGCACTCCGTGAATGATATGCTTTGTCTGTATAGTGCGTAAGAAACAATACTTTTCACTGTATCCAGTACATGTGACAATAATAAATCAAATCAAACAAAGAAAAACGTAAACCCGGCTGGTTTCACAGAGGCACAATGGTTAGCACTGCTGCATCTCAGTGCCAAGGGCCTGGGTTTGATTCCCGGACTGGGTCACTGTGCGGAGTCTGTATGTTTTGCCGCATGGCTTTCCTCCGTGTTCTCCCATTTCCTCCCACAGTCCAAAAGACTCCCCTTGAGGATGAGTTGTTGTGTTACCTTCCTGGTTGTTGTGTTGTGCCAGTTCCAAATAATCAATCCTGCTAAACAACTGCAAAATAGATTAATTTACAGAAAAATTCATGTTGGCCATGGCGCAGTGGGTAGCACTCATGCCTTGGGAGTCAAAATATTAAGTGTTTGAGTCCCACTCCAGGGACTTGCCCACATTGTCGAGCTTAATATTCCTCTGTTGCAGTGACGGTACTCGGATTAACATCTCATCTGAAAAGATCAAAGGTCCTGTCTGCCCCTTGGGTTAGATATAAAAGACCCTCTAGTCTCTCAGAACAAAGGAATATATCTCTGGCACTCTGTTCAATACTTACCGCTCAATCACAGAAACAGGTGATCTGGTCAAAATCTCTACAGAGCACAAGGAAGCCATTTGGTTCATTGAGTCTGCACTAACTCTTATCCAGGCTTACCCCATAACCCCACATATTTACCTTGCTAGTTCCCCGAACTTAGTTATAGAGGTTTACAACATAGAAACAGGCCCTTCGGCCCAACTTGTCCATGCTGCTTTTTTTTAACCGTTAAGCTAGTCCCAATTGCCCATGTTTGGTCCATATCCCTCTATACCCATCTTACCCATGTAACAGTCTAAATGCTTTTTGAAAGACAAAGTTGTATCTGCCTCTACTATTACCTCTGGCAGCTTGTTCCAGATACTCACCACCCTCTGTGTGAAAGATTTGCCCCTTTGGACACTTCTGTAATTCTCCCCTCTCCCCTTAAACCTATGCCCTCTAATTTTAGACTTCCCTACCTTTGGGAAAAGATGTTGCCTATCCAACTGATCTATGCCCCACATTATTTTATAGACCTCTATAAAATAATAGACCTTATTGTTTTATATACCCCTGTTTATCTTGGGACGCTAAGAGGCAATTTAGCATGGCCTGTCAACCGAACCTGCACAGATCTTTAGACCCAAAGATCACACTGCTCTGTAGGAGCTTGCTCTGCTTAAATAATGGCAGTGACTATTCTACAAGAAATTCTTAACTGGCTGCAAAGCACTGAGGCATCCTGAGCTAGTGAAAGGTGCTAAATCAATGCAGAGTCGTCCTTTTAAAGAAATCTCCAGTGATTAGCCTGATGCATTACCCACTCTCACCATCCATCTGTATCCAATGCCTTTTTAAAGGAGTCAGCTTCCTGCCTTGTGTGTCTAACTGGTTCCATCCCCTCCTCCAGATCGGTCCAATGACATTCCACAGAGACTGAGCATGATAGTGCGTGCAACATAATGAAACATATAACAATTGCAACCAGTAGGATAGGCTCATGTAGTGACATGCTCAATGGAAAATGTGTGTAGGTGCGTCAAGAAGGAGGAAGATCAGGAGGGTTTGAGAGAGTGTAAGACTATCTCATGTATATAATGCTCCTGGTTACAGGTAGATACAAAATCTTGTATCTACCGCCCCCCAATTCCTGTCAGTGTCACATGTTCTTCCTGTCAGGCTACAAATCTCACACTTAGTATGTCCCAATGAGCTCCATTTTAAACATCCTATCTGGTTTTTAAGTGGACTGTGCATTTTCCTGGGTTTAGAATCATGTTTTTGTGGCTGGACTCTATCACCACAGCACTTGCATTGTTGTTAACCTCTTGCCAACCTCGCCCATTGCTTTGTGCATTCAGATGTTTAATGTGGATGAGTCAGAGGATTGGAATATGTTCATTTTTGGCTCCACTGATGGCAGAACAATTCTCCTTCTCTGCCTGACCCCTCTCGCCCAACGCTTCACCAGTTCCATGCTAATCTCCTCGTGTGTTTGCTGCTGTGCTCCTTCTGGTTGACTGATGCTGTGGCTTTGAAGACTGAGAGAGTGTGGAGCTTTCAGAAATGTGCCAAGGCTTGAGAAATCCCCAATTATTAAAGTTACAGTTTATTTATTCATCACAAGTAAGGCTTACATTAACACTGCAATGAAGTTACTATGAAATTCCCCTTGTCGCCACAGCCCGGCGCCTGTTCAGGTCGATGCACCTAACCAGCACGGACTGTGGGAGGAAACCGGAGCACCCATAGGAACCCACACAGACACAAGGAGAACATGCAGATTCCACACAGACAATGACCCAAGCCGGGAATCGAACCCTGGTCCCTGGTGCTGTGAGGCAGCATGCTAACCTCTACTATCATGCCAGGGGTTGGGGGTAGGGGAATGTGAAGAATAGTTTAAGTAATAACTAAGGGCAGCATGGTGGCACAGTGAGTAGCACTGCTGCTTCACACTGCCAGGACCCGGGTTCGGTTCCTGGCTTGGGTCACTGTATGGAGTCTGCAAGTTCTCCCCGTGTCTGTGTGTGTTTCCCCCGGATGCTCTAGTTTCCTCCCAAATTCTAAAGTGTCCCAAGAGGTGTAGGTTAGGGAGATTAGAATGGTAAATAATTTATTTATTAGTGTCACAAGTAGGCTTACATTTACACCGCAATGAAGTTACTCTGAAAATCCCCTCACTCTGGTGCCTGTTCGAGTACACTGAGGGAGAATTTAGCATGGCCAATACATCTAACCAACACGTCTTTCAGACTGTGGGAGTAAACTGGAGCAGCCGGAGGAAACCCATGCAGACACGAGGAGATTGTGCAAACTCCACACAGTCATCCAAGCTGGAATCAAACCCAGGTCCCTGACACTGTGAGGCAACAGTGCTAACCCCGCTGTGCTACTACGAGTAATGGGGAATATGCTTGGGAGAGTTGGTGCAGATTTGATGGGCTGAAAGACCTCTTGCATTGTAGGGGCTCTATGATTGTAGCAGTGTGGAAATATTTTGGAAGATTTTCTCTGGCTGGTTTTTCTTCACAAACAAAAAGAGAAATAATGAAACTATGTCAACAAGAAATGAAAGTCTCCAGAATTTTCTTTCCCCTTTTCCCCCCTCTGTGGCTGTATTTTTTTAATGTCTAATTCTGAGAAGCATCTCTTCATAATTCAATCTTTTCCATTCTCTACACCAATACCCAACCAATTAAAAAGTAAACGTTCATTTAATAGTCACAAGAAGGCTTACGTTAACACTGCAATGAAGTTACTATGAAAATATCCAAGTCGCCACATTCCGGCGCCTGTTGGGGTACACTGAGGGAGAATTTAGCACGGCCAATGCACCCTAACCAGCGCATCTTTCGGACTGTGGAAGGAAACCAGAGCATCCAGAGGAAACCCATGCAGACATGGGAAGAACGTGCAGATTCCGCACAGACACTGACCCAAGCCAGGAATTTGAACCCGGGTTCCTGGCGCTGTGAGGCAGCAGTGCTAACACACTGTGCCACCCAATGCGGCACTTCGAATGCTTCAAAAACAAGTTTGCTGAGTCTGTGAGAGAAGGGGGAAGGAGAAAAATCTGCTGAAGGAACATTATCAACAGCATTTCCTGGTTGGTGGAATGGCCTGTGTTCAGTGCTCTATGTTCTGGAAATGTGTGTGTGTGTAATCACCACATGTGATGTGTGTGTGGTTTGAGTGAAGTTGTTACTGGTTCTTGAGCCTGAGAGTGTCAGACTCATTTACTCTTTTGCTGTCATGGCTGAACTCAAAGCCAGAGTATTGAAGTGAAAGTAGCCTCCATGTCGCCTCCACCACCACCACACACGCGCGCACACACACACACACACACACACACACACACACACACACACACACACACACACACACACACACACACACACACACACCCCTCCCCCCCGGCAAGGTCATTTATTAATGGCGGGGTCAGTGAAGATCACTTGGTATAAAAGAAAGAACAAAGAAAATTACAGCACAAGAACAGGCCCTTCAGCCCTCCAAGCCTGCACTGACCGTGCTGCCAGACTGAACTAAAATCCCCTACCCTTCCGGGGACCATATCCCTCTATTCCCACCCTATTCATGTATTTGTCAAGATGCCCTTTAAAATTCACTATCGTATCTGCTTCCAGTACCTCCTCCAGCTGCGGGTTCCAAGCACCCACCACCTCTGTGTAAAAAAAAAACTTACCTCATACATCTCCTTTAAACAGGGATCTGGCTGTGATATGAGTAAGCTGTAAATCTCTTGTATTATCTCCATTTTCTTCCTAAGGCCCATTTTACCTGGCAGCATTTATACGGGACCGTTTATACAACACCTCGTGCAGTAAAACACCCCAAGGAGTTCACAGGGTGAAAGTTAACAGAATGTTGGTGCGAAGTTCAAGAAGGAGATATTGGGCCAGGTGACTGAGATCCAAGAGAGATTCCAATGTTCTTCTCCTGCAAACACTGGAAATCTCACACCTGTCCTTTTACCCCCTCTCTCGTCACCGTCTGAGATGCCAAACACTCCTTTAGTGAAGCAGCGATTGTATGTCTTTTCAATTTAGTCCAACTGTATCCACTGTTCATGATGGGGTCTCCTCTACGATTGGGTGGCTACTTTGCGGAACACTTTCTCTGAGTCCGTGAGCGTCACCCCGAGCTTGGTCACCTCTCGTTGTCATTCTCCACCCTGCCCTTCCGCTGACATCTCTGTCCTTGGCCAGCTGCTCTGTTCCAGTGACGCTCACTGTAAGTTTGAGGAGCTGGACTTTGTCCTTCTGTAAGGAACATTCCAGTCTCCCAGACTGAGTTCCACAATTTCAGACCATGAACGTAGACCTTTCCATTTTGTTTAATGGGGCAGCACGATAGTATAGCGGTTAGCACTGTTGCCTCACAGTGCCAAGGACCCTGGTTCAATTCCCGGCTCGGGTCACTGTCTGTGTGGAGTTTACACGTTCTCCCTGTATCTGTGTGGGTTTCCTCCGAGTGCTCCGGTTTCCTCCCACAGTGGGTTAGGTGGATTGGCCATGTCCGTTAGTGTCAGGGGGACTCGCGGGGTAAATATATGATCCTATGGAGATAGGGCATGGGCAGGGCTGTGGTCAGTGCAGACTTGATGGGCCGAATGGCCTCCTTCTGCACTGTAGCATTCTATGTTTTCTTTCACAGTTTTTGACTTTCTCTTATTGCAGTCAATCAGCAGCACACTGACTTTAGAAACAGCTTTTGTTTCTCACCCTTTTAATGTTCCCTTTGATTCTGTCATTCACTCTCTCCTGTTTTCCACCCTCTCACAGGCTTCCCTTTATCCTTGTCCCACCCACTCCTCGCTCTAAAGCGACTACATTTCCCAGATCTGTTCAAAGGTCATTGACAAAACGTTAGGTGGAATTTTACCTACACGTCCACCCGAGGTTCGTACGATCCTACCCGAGGCCAATGGAAAATTGCCCGGAATCGGGGTGGACATGCTGGTAAAATTCCGGCTGTTAACTCTGTTTCTCTCTCCACAGGTGCTGCCTGCCCTGCCGAGTATTTCCGGTACTTTCTGTTCTTATTACAGTGCTTAGACAGACCTCTGAGGGCACAGCTGCCAATGGGGATGTGCTGTCAAGCTCGTAGTGTTGAGTTAAGAACATAAGAACATAAGAAATAGGAGCAGGAGTAGGCCATCTAGCCCTTCGAGCCTGCCCCGCCATTCAATAAGATCATGGCTGATATGAAGTGGGTGATGGCTGATCTGAAGTAGGTAATGTCCATTTTTTTATTCATTCATGGGACATGGGCATCGCTGGCTGGCCAGCATTTGTTGCCCATCCCTTTTTGCCCTTGGAGGGCAGTTGAGAGTCAACCACATTGCTGTGGCTCTGGCGTCAAATGCAGGCCAGACCAGGTAAGGACGGCAGATTTCCTTCCCTAACAGCCATTAGTAATGGCTATTTAAATCACCAGCTTAGCTGGTTGGGAGTTGAAGGAAAAGTTGACCAAACTAATGGAAGTAGAAAACATGTCTTTTAACTCTACACTTTGATGAAGGTGGGGGATCCTTACTCCTGGATAATGTGCCTTTTTCCAGGGCAGTTTTAGGATTCAGTCAGGTTCTTTCAATCGCCTTGTCTTCAGGGTGGCTGTTAGATTGGCCGCATAGTTGAGTGGTAGCAGCATGGTGAGAAAATTGAGGGTTCAAACTCCATGGCAAAGCCTTGAATACTGTTCCACACCAACAATGCAGCTTTGGGGTTGTGTCTTCATTACGGAACGTGTGGCTATTGTGGAAGATCCCAAGACATGACGAGGAGCAAATCAAAAAAAAAGCTCCAACCACTCTTCCTCCCCAAAAAATAGCCAGGTTAATGCCCATTGCTGTTGGCGCTTTTAAAATGATGCAACACTGATGGAGGCCATTTGGCCTATCATGTCTGTGTTAGTTCTTAAACATAAGAACATAAGAACATAAGAAATAGGAGCAGGAGTAGGCCATCTAGCCCTTCGACCCTGCCCCGCCATTCAATAAGATCATGGCTGATCTGAAGTGGATCAGTTCCACTTTCCCGCTTTCTCCCCATAACCCTTAATTCCCCTGTCTATCAGAAACCTATCTACCTGTGACTTAAATATATTCAGCAAGGTAGCCTCCAACACTTCAACGGGCAGAGAATTCCAGAGATTCACCACCCTTTGACTGAAGAAGTTCCTCCTCAACTCCGATCTAAACTGCCCCTCCCCCCTTATTTTGAGGCTGTGCCCTCTAGTCCTGCTATCCTTTCTAAGCGGGAAGAATCTCTCTACCTCTACCCTATCTATCCCCTTCATTATCTTACATGTCTCTATAAGATCCCCCCCCAGCCTTCTAAACTCTAATGAGTACAGACCCAGTCTATTCAATCTCTCTTCATAGGCTAACCCCCTCATCTCCGGTATCAGCCTGGTGAACCTTCTCTGCACTCCCTCCAAGGCCAAAATATCCTTCCTCAAGTGCGGCAACCAAAACTGCACACAGTACTCCAGTTGCGGCCTCACCAGTACCCTGTACAGTCACAGCAAGACCTCCCTGCTTTTATATTCTATCCCCCTCGCTATAAAGGCCAACATTCCATTCGCCTTCTTGATCACCTGCTGCACCTGCAGACTGGGTTTTTGCGACTCGTGCACAAGGACCCCCAGGTCCCTCTGCACCGTAGCATGCTGCAGCTTTTCACCTTTTAAATAGTAATCCCTCCTACTTTTATTTCTACCAAAGTGGATAACCTCACACTTGCTAACGTTATACTCCATCTGCCAGGTCCTCACCCACTCGCTCAGCCAGCTTCTTAGAGAGAGATATCTCAGTGATTCAGAAGAATGTGGAGGGACCCTCAAACAAGTCTATAAAATCGAAACAGGACTAGACAGGGCGGATGCAAGAAGGATGCCCCAGATGGTGGGGGAGTCCAGAAGCAGGGAACACAGTCTGAGTGTACAGAGTAGACAGCTTAGGATAGAAATGAGCAGAAATTTCTTCACCCAGAGAGTGGAATTCACTCCACAGGAAGTAGTGGAGCTCCAAACATTGTATGTTTTCAAGAAGCAGTTGGATGTAGCGCTGGTGACAAAGGGGATCACAGGGTATGGGGGGAAAGTGGAATCAGAGTATTGAGTTGGTTGATCAGCCATGATCAAAATAAATGGTGGAGCAGATGCAGAGGGCCGAATGGTCTCCTGCTTCTATTTTCTATGTTCCACTTCTCTGCACCTCCCCCCCCCCACCCCCACAAGCCCTGCAAGTATTTTCCTGTAGGTTTCCTTTTGAAAGTTCTTTATTGAATCTGCTTTCACTGCCCTTTCAGGAAGCACCTCCCAGATCATAACTTGCTGCATTACTAAAAAGATTATTGTTTTCTAATCAGCTGAAGCTCATGTCCTCCGGCTGCTGGACCTCTTGCCAGGCCGGAGCGGTTTCTCCATATTGAATCAGAATGATTTTTGAACATCTATCAAACCCCTCCACCACCACCACCCCACCCCGTCACACCGTAACTGTCCCCCCCGTCACACCGTAACTGTCCCCCCCGTCACACCGTAACTGTCCCCCCCGTCACACCGTAACTGTCCCCCCCGTCACACCGTAACTGTCCCCCCCGTCACACCGTAACTGTCCCCCCCGTCACACCGTAACTATCCCCCCCGTCACACCGTAACTATCCCCCCCGTCACACCGTAACTGTCTGCACTCTGTCTCTATGCTCGTGACTCCAGTGTCCACAGGTAGCTGAGTCCCTCACCCACAGCATCATTAGAGATCAGCGGTTGCTTGATGAGTCGATGTGGAAGCTCTCTGTGATGTGTCATACAATGTAAGCTTTATACTCTAGGACAGACACAATTGAGAATGCCAGGGTTACAGAAACCAAATACCATTGACAAAGGTTAATGAACTTGCATTTATATAGTGCCCTTTACATCCCCAGGACATTTTAAATCGCTTTCCAGTCAGTGAGGTACTTTTATAGGTGTAATCTCTGTTGTAGGATGCAGCAGCATTTATGACAGATCTCCATGTTACAGAATTTAAAGTTTATTTATTAGTCACAAGTAGAGCTTACATTAACACTGCAATGAAGTTACTGTGAACTTCATGTTTGATGTTTGCTATTCTCTGGAAGAGAAAGACCTACATTGGCATGGTGCCTCTCTTATCCACCAGATGCCTTGAAGTGTTTTACAGCTAATGTACAATCATTAGTATTGTAAAGTGTGCATGGTTACCAAGGATACGAGGAATTTAGAATCAAACGTGTGTGTGTGTGTGATCTGATTGATACATGAAGGGAATTTGAATCAATCTCTGCCTGATCTCACTGCTGCCTGGGCCAATGCCCCTCTCTCCTCTGGGTTTACTGTTCTTAGAATCCCAACAGTGTAGAAGGAGGCCATTCAGCCCATCAAGTCTGCACCAGCTCTCTGACAGAGTAGATTACCCAGGCCCTATCCCTGCAACCCTGCACATTTACCTTGGCCAATCCACCTAACCAGCGTAACTTTGAACTGTAGGGGGAAACCGGAGCATCTGGAGAAAACCCACGCAGACATGGGGAGAACATGCAGACTCAAAGCCAGTAAAATCAGAGAGCCTTGAATGTGGAAGTGTGGATATGTTGAAAGGCTGGGGCTGGAGCAGTCTGTGGCGGTAGGGAGTGGTGAAGCCCTGGAGGGATTTTGAACAAGACTGGGAAAGTTTAAATTGAGGAATTGCTGGAATGAGCACCAGGGGTGATGATAACTACGAGTTGGTGTGAGTTCTTCTGGGGTGGCACAGTGGTTAGCTCTGCTGCTTCACAGTGCCACGGACCTGGGTTCGATTCCCAGCTTGGGTCACTGTCTGTGTGGAGTCTGCACATTCTCCCTGTGTCTGTGTGGGTTTCCTGCTAGTGCTCCAGTTTCCTCCCACAGTCCGAAAGGCTGTGCTGGTTATGTGCATTGGCCATGCTAAATTCTCCCTCAGTGTACCCAAACAGGCGCCAGAGTGTGGCGACTAGGGGATTTTCACAGTAACTTCATTGCAGTGTTAATGTAAACCTATTAGTGACACTAATAAATAAATTTGAAATTTAGTTAGGAGGATATGGATGTCAGATTAGATTGATCTGGTGGCACTGGGTAAACAGGTGCAGTTATCTATGCCCTCCCCAAAATCTCAACATGCTGCCAGCTGATTCAAGTTCAGATTTGGATCCTTATTCAGCCTGAGATTAATTCAAATCCAGCACTGATTAAATAATCTGCTGGTCAAAAAGACCCTGTATCATTTCTTGTTCAAGTGTTACTCAGCAGGTTCTGGACACTGAGCGATTCACACCTAGAGGCTGCATCCCCCGTGAATAAGATGATTGTGCTGTTTGCTGAGTCCGGCACACCAGTTGCTTCAGGATGTGTGACTGATGCTTTGACTGAAGTTGGTCAGCTGTTGAGTGGACTTTCTGTTGACGTGGCCAAGAGAGCAGCTGTGCAGAGTTGGGCTCCATTCACACCTCGCTGCTGCACTATCCCCGAATATTTACACACACTAATACACCAGCTCATTACCCAGCTGTATCCTGACATACAGAACCACGGCGTTGAAAGAAATATTAATCTTCGCCTTTGTGCAGCGATTCATCCTGAGCATCTCAATCCATTTCATAGCTTTGTGGGTGTAGTTGCTGTTGGAGTGTTGGAAACAGCAGGGCGGCTGGGGAGCTGGGCATGGGGCAGCGCTGGGTGATCAGTCAGTTGGGCCCTGAGCTGGGCATGGGGCAGTGCAGGGCAGTCCTTGGGCTGGGCATTGGCCAGTGTGGGGCTGTGCAGGGCACTGGGCAGTCCCTGAGCTGGGCATTGGGCAGCGCGGGGCAGTCGCTGGGCACCGGGCAGTTGCTGGACACTGGGCAGTGCTGGGCACTGAGCAGTCCCTGGGCTGGGCACTGAGCAGTGTGGGGCAGTCACTGGGCAGTGTGGGGCTGGCACTGGGCAGTCCCTGGGCTAGGCAGTGTGGGGCTGTGCAGGGCACTGGGCAGTGTGGGACTCTGGGCACCGGGCAGTCGCTGGGCAGTGTGGGGCTGGGTACCGGGCAATCGCTGGGCTGTGCAGGGCATTGGGCAGTGCGGGGCAGTCGCTGGGCAGGGTGGGGCTCGGCACCGGGCAGTGTGGGTCAGTGCTGGGCACAGGGCAGTCCCTGGGCTGGGCAGGGTGAGGCTGTTGCAGTGGAAGGTTTTGCTTGGTTAACATGAAGCAGAGAATGTGCCCTGAATGTTGTCAGGTCTTTTGAAGCTCACAAACGATTGAGCAAATAACTTGTGTCTTCCTGTTGCCTGGAGGAGGAATGTTGTTTATGATTCTTTCAAACTGAACTGTGCTGCTTCTGATGGGGTGGCACAGTACTACTGCCTCACGGCACCAGGGACCCAGGTTCGATTCCGGCCTCGGGTCACTGTCGATGCAGAGTCTGCACATTTTCCCCTTGCCTGCGTGCGTTTTCCCCCAGGTTCCCCCCACAGTCTGAAAGACGTGCTGGTTAGGTGCATTGGCTGTGCTAAATTCTCCCTCAGTGTACCCAAACAGGCACCGGAGTGTGGTGACTCGGGGATTTTCACTGTAGTTTCATTGCAGTGTCAATGTAAACCTACTTGTGACCCTAATGAATAAACTTTCAAAAAATATAAAAGTGAGAACAGTCGTTATTGGCAGGATTAATTTCTGATTAAATACTGGCCTGAATACTGGGCCCTCTCTGGCTGAGAACTCCCTCACTTTGGTGTGGGGATTCGGCCGATGGCCCATCCAACGGGATCAGTCGTGGAAATTGGCCTGGGTAACTCAGGCCACAGGCTCTATGTCCACGTGTGAAATGGCCAAAGCGGCGCTCATAGCCAAAAATGGAAATGGTTAAACCAGGTAACCTCTCACCAACCGGCAGTACTGGGTGGCAGTACTTGGAACTGACTGCCACCCGTTTGTGTTGACTGGGTTACAGGAGAGAAAAATAACTCCAATCTGTCCAGTTTTCCGGGAAAAAATTACTCTGAAAACACAGCACGTGCCCAGAGATCCGTCCTCCAGTTATCCATCCTCCAGAGATTCCCTTCCTCATCACTCACCCCCTGACTTGTATAACCCTTTATCCCCTTCCCACAGGATTGGTGTAATTAATTTAGCACACTTACGCTTTGTAGAATAACTTTGATTAACCTTGCTTTTAAAATGTTGGAATTTGGAGCTATTTCCTACTTGTATTTGGATGCTCTGATTAAGAGCTTCTTGGTGTTGAGCAGGGTAATAACTATCAGCTCTAATGGGTTTGATGACACTGTTAGACTTGGAGCATATTCTCAGTAATTGCAGTGAGGATAAATCAGAGAGCATCATGAAATCATCAAGTACCATTGAGGTAAATATCCCAATTACTGTGCACAGTGACAGTAAAACTGTACCTCACTCCTTCACTCACACACAGTTCATTGACTCGAAGCACAGACCTAGAACATTCCGGTGTCTGTGCTGCGCACAAGGTGAGACGGTGTGAAACGTGGTGTTTCCAAGGCCATTGGTCATTTGATTCTGATTTCAGAACTGGACAATATTTTAGAAATACAGTGTGCCTGGCAGAACACCCAATGATTGGGTCAGATTTAGCTGTCACAAAGCAAAGCATCTCTCTTTTCCAATATGTCAGATCCTGTCTGGACCCCACCCTTTCTCCTCAAAATCCCCTTCTTTTAAAACCACACAGAGCTTTTTTTTTGTCCCTTGCTTAGTCTTGCTGCTGGTGCTGCAATCCTTAATCCTGTTGTTGCTTTCCCGAGCCTCCTAAGTTTTCAAATTTGCGGACTGGCAACGCGTTTTTCTACCTACTCCAGATCACTTCTTGATGCCCTCAATGAAGCAAAATCCAGATTTGTCGACACTTTTCTTTTAGTATTGTCCTAACTGGGTTGGGGGTTGTGGGTTTTACACACAACGAAAAGATGTGGTTTGCTCACACAGATTTACCAAAAGCAACAGGGTTTATTGTTGGAGCTCTTGCCTGTACAGAAGACAAACTGCCTCCACAACACCCTAATGACCTCACTAGCAAATTGTGTGTTCAGCTCATAAAGTAACCTGTAACTATTAGAACATAAGAACTAAGAGCAGTAGGCAGGTCAGCCCCTCGAATCTGATCTTGTCTCTCCCTCATCTCCACTTTCCTGCCCGCTCTCCATAACCCTTCTACCCATTACTAATTAAAAATCTGTCCCTCTCCTCAAACTTACTCAATGCCCCAGCATCAACTGCACTCTGTGAAAGTGAAATCAACAGATTCACAACCCTTCAAGAGAAAAAAATTCTCTGTTTTAAACCTGCCACCCCTTATCCTAAAACTATTAGCTCTTGTTCTAGTTTGCCCCACAGGAGGAAACATCATCTTCATGTCTATCCTGTCAATCCCCTTTAGCATCTTCTACGCCTCCATTAGATCTCCTCTCATTCTTGAAAACTTGAGAGTGAAACTCCCTGAACTGCTCAATCTCTCTTCGTAAGGCAAACCCCTTGTCCCTGAAGTCAAATATTTATTAACACTGTTCAGAGCGATATTAACAAGACACAAATTGATCCGGAGGTTCCAACCTCGCACAGAGAGTAGGATTCTGTGCACAAATCCCTCTGTTAAAGGAAAGTTCCTGAATTCCTTTGGAAGAAATTAATTTGTTCCTTGAGAAAGAGGGACATATAAAGGATGTGGGGAAACTGCAAGGAGAGCGGGCTCGAACCATGTGGTTTGTGTAGAGGAAATAACTGACAAAACCTCAATGGGATGAATGGCCTGCTTCTGTGCTGCAATGTTCTGCCATTCTGTCTCTTCCACAGTGGATATTTCAAAGGCAAGACATTAGCTTGGAGCTGACAGCCCCATGAACTGTGCTGGGTTTGAACACTTAGTCGAGGAGGGACACTGCACTTCACTAGAACCAGGGGGCACAACCTCAGGCTAAAGGGATGATCCTTTAACACAGATGAAGAGGAATTTCTTCAGCCAGAGAGTGGTGAATCTGTGGGACACTTTGCTGCAGAAGGCTGTAGAGGCCAAATCATTGAGAGTCTTTAAAACAGAGATAGAAAGGTTCTTGATTAATAAGGGGATCAGGGGTTATGGGGAAAAGGCAGGAGAATGGGGATGAAAAAAATATCAGCCATGATTGAATGGCGAAGCAGACTCGATGGGCCGAGTAGCCTAATTCTGCTTGTGTGTCTTATGGTCTTGCAATGCTCTACCTCCAATTCACTCTGAAAAGCATGGGTTGTTAGTTCTTGTGACATGTGCCGGATTGTTCTCTGATTCCGATGTTGAGTCACTCGCTTTCAATCAGGCAAACTGTGTCATGAGTTAATGGAAAGCTGTGGGATGGGAGCCATTTTTGTGTTGTCGTGAAGAGCTTAGAATGCATTTAATCAAATATAGATAATGCATATTTTTAATGAATGGTATTAAATAAAGCTTAATAGTTACAGATGGAGGGGTGATGGTGTAAATTTAAAATGCTTATACTGTCGGTAAGTATCCTTTCCTTAATCCCTTTTTATGCAGTAATTTATTTTGGAAATCTATTTGACGCATGTTTTAATCTCGTGATGCATCGACAAATGGGTTAGTTAGATTCAAACTGGGATCTGCGGACACTTAGGGATGGGACAGGATTTTCAGGAGGGTCCATGAAATCGTGCGAGAGCACTGATGAATTGGTGTTGGCCTCACAGGCGGGTGCCCAGAGTGCCATGGTTGGGGGTGGGGGATTGGGATTGGTGCCATGGTCAGAGTGGGGTGGGGTGGTTGGGGTTGGTGCCATGATCGGAGGGGGGGCGGTGTGTGGTTGGGCTTGGTGCCATAGTTGGGGGTGAGGGATTGGGTTAGTGCCATGGTTGGGGGTGAGGGATTGGGTTGGTGCCATGGTTGGGGGTGAGGGATTGTGTTGGTGCCATGGTCAGAGGAGGGTGGGGTGGTTTGGCTTAGTGCCATGGTTGGAGGTGAGGGATTGGGTTAGTGCCATGGGTGGGAGGGCACATCGTCTAAAGTAAGAATATGAGCAGTGGGCAAGCTGGCACAGTGGCTCTCGCACAGCACAGAGTGGCCTGGCTTCCTCATCCAGCAAGGAGAAGCTGAGGAGAAGACAGCACACCCTGCCAGGTAGCTCTGCAGTCGGAGAGAATGGTGCTGGGTACCGGATAGAGTTCAGAACTGTTTACATGCGTAAGCTCAAAGGGGCACCAGCCGTTTTCCTTCATTTGACAAGGGCCTGTGATTAAAAGAGGATATTGTCTTTTCCACCTTCTTCTGTCGGGAAAAAGATACAAAAGCCTGAGGTCATGTACCAACCGACTCAAGAACAGCTTCTTCCCTGCTGCTGCCAGACTTTTAAATGGACTTACCTCGCAATAATCAAAAGAGAAAATGCTGGAAAATCTCAGCAGGTCTGGCAGCATCTGTAAGGAGAGAAAAGAGCTGACTTTTTGAGTCCAGATGAGCCTTTGTCAAAGCTTTGTCAAATCCAGATTCCAATCTTGAGCTTTGACAAAGGGTCTTCTGGACTCAAAACATCAGCTCTTTTCTCCCCTTACAGATGCTGCCAGACCTGCTGAGATTTTCCAGCATTTTCTCTTTTGATTATTGCGAGGTAAGTCCATTTGAAGTCCATCCGCAGTACTTTGCTTTTTTTCTACCTTGCATTAAGTTGACCTTTCTCTACACCCTAGCTATGACTGTAACACTACATTCTGCACACTCTCTTTTCCTTCTCTATGAACAGTATGCTTTGTCTGTATAGTGCACGGGAAACAATACTTTTCACTGTATGCTAATACATGTGACAATAATAAATCAAATCAAAAGAATCCTTTCGAAAGGGGGAGTGAAATCTATTTTAAAATGACTTGAGTTAAAAGGCGAGCTGGTTTCTGTGCTCCCTTCTGATAAAACGGACCCTTTGATTGCAATTCCCATCCAGAGCCATGGCAATAAATGCTGATCATCTGTTCACCCGCAGGATGCATTATAGCCAAGTCCCGTCCTGTCCAATGTTGATTAATGTGTGTGCTCCATTAGGGAGAATTGGTTATTGATCTGGAATGGTGGCTGACTCCCTCCTGCATGCTGTTCCTCTAGTTCATGCAGTGAGTTGCAAATACTCTGTCGTAGGATGTGCTTCATATGTCAGCAGCACTCAATTATCCTGCACCGTTTCTGTCCCCTGTCCGAACCTGACCTCCTCCTCCCTGTCCAGCAAACTGTGGAGATTTCCACCCGCCTTCCGCCTGAGAGAAGTTACACCTTTTATCCTTTGCTTTGAGCAGAACTAGTGCCGTTGGATAACACCGACTCATTTGTGTGCTTACATTAATAAACTGAAACACCAAACACACAGGAAATCATTGTGAGTGAACTTTCAACAAGGCAGGAAATCTGGGCGTTGTTTAGAGAATAACTGGATCTGGGAGTAGTGAATATTTTCCAAGCAACAGGACGGGCCATTTAGCCTTTGAGCCTGTTCTACTATGTAATGAGATCACGACTGATTTGCAACTCTATTTGTATACGTTTGACCCATTTTCCTTGAGCATTGTTGGATAATAAAGATCTATCCGCTTCCGATTTTAGATGTAACAATTGATCTCGCAACAATTGCCATTTGTGGAAGAGAGATTCACATTGTTGCCAATTGTACAACTGTTTCCTAATTTCACTCCTGAAACTCTTTGGGGGGGGGAGGAAGTGGGATCAGGCTGGATGCTCAGCTGTGCTCCTGATGAATGGCGGAGCAGGCTCGAAGGGCCAAATGGCCTCTTCCCGCTCCTATGTTTCTGTGTTTTCGACCATGTTTGCCCCCTAGTCAATCCTCCTTTGTCTTGTCTGATCAATATTTTGAATTTCTGGGGTTTAATTTGTCTGTGCATACAGGAGCCCAGCTACAGTACAAATTCGGACAGGGATGCAGGGAGGGGAAGGTCTCCCTGGGAAGAAAAGAAAGAGGCCAGAAATTGGAGTTAAAAAAGGTGGAGTAACCAAAACTGAGCTTGCAGGCTGTGTGGAGCGAGCTGTCCACTCCTGCACTGTGTGAGCAGAGGCTGCAACAGGCACTTGTCAAGTGTCCCTGTCCCACAGATGGAAGGGGAGATCCTGAAAGGTTTCCCAGTATGTTGCTGTGTGGAATGCCCTGGACAGACATTGTTCATATCGTGACCTCCTGATCTCAATCCTTCTCAAGGAGACAGAAAGCAGCTACACAGGAAAAGTCCAGGAAACCATCAAACTGCCATTCAGGATGAGAGATCCATTGAGGAAAATGATTTGTTATCAGCTGGGGACTGCTTCTGAACCTTTACAATAGAAATGTGGAGGCCGGGGGCAGCACGAGGTGTATGACGTGACTAATGAGTTTTCTGTTTGATCTTAATCCAGTCTAATACATCAGCCGTGTGGCACGTAGTCTGACTGGGGATCCAGATGTGCTGAATTACATTTTAATTGTGCATTTGCTGAGTGGGTTACTCAGATTCACATGCTATATATATATGAAGTTGTGTGTGCACACGTGTGTGTGTGTATGTGTGTGTGTGTGTGTGTGTGTGTGTGTGTGTGTATTGGTTACTGCTCTTTAGTTATCTGCTAATAATCATTATAGAATCCCCACAGTGAGGAAGGAGGCCATTTGGCCCATCATATCTGCACTGACCTCCAACAGTGTCGTACCCACGCCTTAACCCCACAAATCCACACATTTACCTGCTAACCCACACATCTTCGGACAGTAAGGGCAATTTAACATGGCCAGTGCACCTCACCTGCATATCTTTGGACTGTGGGAGGAAATTGGAGCACCCGGTGGAAACCCACGCAGACATGGGGAGAAGGTGCAGGTTCCACACAGTCACCCAAGGCTGGAATCGAACCCAAGCTCTTGGTGCTGTAAGGCAGCAGTGCTAACCAATGTGCCACTGTGCTACCTGTGGTGTGTATAATTGATGTGTAACACACAATAGTTCTCATAAAGGCATTGAGGTTTACAGCATGGAAACAGGCCCTTTGGCCCAACTTATCCATGCCATCTTTTTTTTAAACCCTAAGTCGTCCCAATTGCCCGCATCTGGTCCATATCCCTCTATACCCTGGTGAGTCTTAGGGATAGATTTTTTTATACCCTGCCCACCTCGGGAATCGTGGTGGGTGGGACAGGACCATGCAAAGATCCATTGATCCTGGGCGGATTTTCCGATCTTGTGGCGAGGGCAGCTGGAAAACCCCGCCCCTATTGTACAAGTCAACATTCAGAGTAATCCATCTGAAAATCAAAATACAATTCTCAAATTTGGGCATGAACTCAGAAGCTGTACCAAGATATGCTGCTGCTGATAAAGTCATTGCAGAGATGCCACCTTGGAAAGAGAAACAGTGAGGTTTTCTACTGAAGGGAATTGGGGTTCCTACGTGCGGCTAACACAGTGTCTCTGTAAGCACGTGTGGCTTGGACTGAAATATTAAACTTCACCCCGTAAGGATGGACTTGCTGCTTTTGTGTGAATATGAAAGATTCTGGTGTTCTCAAACGATGCATCCTGTTTGTAAAATCCATCCTGGAAGCTCTGCCCCTCCCCTGGGAAAATGTTCATCTTTTAATACAAGAGGTTTGGAGTATCAGAGTAACAAAGTCGTCTTTACAATCATGTGGAACCTTGGTGAGACCCAGATTGTGCACTTGTCACTGTTTAACTAATGAAGGATGGATTTACCTGCGAGGGACAGCAATGAGAATTCACTGAATTTAGTTCCCACGAGAAGAACTTCTGACTGAGACTATATTTCCCAGAGTGGAGAGGAGTGAGAGGTGATCTCACTGAAACTGAGAAATTTCTGAAGAGGCTTGAGATGGTGAATACTGGGAGAGGTGTTCAGGAGTCTAGGAGACTAGGGAAATAATTCTGGGACCTCTGTCCTTCCCAATAACTGCTGGACCTGTGTGGCCTCTCGGCCACTGACCCCTCTTTCTGGAAAAAAAATTACAGAATTCAAGTTCTGGACCTGGAGTTGGGACATTTTGTAAATGTTTGGATTGTGTGGGTCTGTTGGCACTGCATGTACAGCCTATTAAAGCTACCAGCTGACCCATTGATATCAGAGAAAAGGCCCCTCAGCCTATCGAGTCTGCACCAACAATAACTACCACTGAAGTTGCACAATTCCCATTTTTCCAGCAGTTGTTCCGTAACCTTGAATGTCAATTTTTTTTTAAAGGTTGTAAGGTATCCGGCATCCCGTGCAGAGCACTCCAGATTCCCACCACCCGCTGAGTGAAAAGATATTTTCTCAAATCCCCTCTGAATCTCCTCCTCTTGCCCTAAAACTTTGACCCCTCAACCAAGGGGAAGAGCTGCTCCCTATTCACCCTGTCCCAACCCCTCATAAACTTATACATCTCAATCATGTGTGTGTGTGTCCCCCCCGCCCCCAGCCCTCTCCACTCTAAAGAAAACCATCTAAGCCTATCCAGTCTCTCCTTGTAGCTCGAACACTCCATCCCAGGCAACAGCTGGAGACCCATGGTAATGTTCTGGGGACCTGGGGTCAAATCCATCATGGCAGCTGGTGAAATTTGAATCCAATAAAATCTGGAATTAAAAGTCTAACAATGACTGTGAAACCATTGTTGATTGTCGTTAAAAATCCATCTGGTTCACTTATGTCCTTAAAGGAAGGAAATCTGCTGTCCTCACCTGGCCTGGCCTACATGTGACTCCAGAGCCACAGCAATGTGGTCGACTCTTAAATGCCCTTAGAAATGGGCAATAAATGCTGACCCATCCAGTGATGCCCACATTCATGAATGAATACATAAATCCTGGTGAAACTTCTCTGTACCCCCTCTTGTGCTATCACATCCCTTTAGTTGTACCTGCGTAGGATGGAGAACATGGGGACAAATTGGCAAGTCTTGTTGGCCCACTTGCCCAGATCCCTGCAATGCCGCACCCAGTGTGAGTGGCTCAGGAACTGAGCTTGTTCTGGATATCGTTTGCAGGGTCGGGTTGGGTTCCTGTACCTCACTCCATTTCCAGCCTTGAACCCACAAACCAGCTTCCACAGGAGACCTGACAAGCACCTCCGAGCCCGCGTCGAACTCCAGTGCAGCACTGGAGAGGTGCTGCGTTGCCAGAGGAGCCCTGAAATTCAGCTAAGATGTGAATCCGAGCCATCTGTCCGGCCAACTGTTCTTTTAAGAAGTTGCTGTGCCACAACACAGCCATAGCAACAGATCAAACTGCCCATCCATCTCTGATATGTTTATGTAAGGTCTGCCTGGAGAATAGAACCAACACTACAAATACAGTAACTTAGACTTCTGAAGTGCTGAATATGTGATGAGGCTCCGCAGATTTGATTTTGATACAATATTAATAAATATATGCACATTCCTGAAAGATGATTTCTCTTGCTCAGTCTGGCTGGGCTTTCGTTTTCAGTTGCTGTCTAGGTTTGAGTGATGAATTTTGAAAGGTTGGTGTCAGGCACACATTTGTTTACTGAAGAGTGTTTGAGTCTCACTGAAACTCCACTGGGCTCCGACAGCAGGCGGGAGCGATCGCAGTGAACTGGGTGCCATCATCTTCACCCGGGACAGCAGAATGGGGAAGTGATTGATTTGTCAGGGATGCCACTGGGGGCTTGGCTGGAGGCTGGGGATTCAATGTTTATCCTGGAGTGAAGCTGACTGACTGACTGTTTGTCTGTCGGCTGCACTCGGAGGAGCTTCAGTTTGACACTGGGGATCGTTCAGCAATGTTTACAGCTGAAGTCGCAGGATTTGAATGTTTTGGCCCTTCAGTGCTGTCAGATTTCTTTCCCTGCCAAGGTTTGGCAGAGGGATGGAATAGAAAAGGAAGGATATAATGTTGGAAGTATATAAACTACAAGTAGGGCAGCATGATGGCACAGTGGTTAGCACTGCTGCCTCACAGCACCAGGGACCTGGGTTCGATTCCGGCCTCTGGTCACTGTCTGTGCAAAGTCTGCACATTCTCCCCGTGTCCACATGGGTTTCCTCCAGGTGCTGTGGTTTCCTCCCACAGTCTGAAAGATGTGCTGGTTAGGTGCATTGGCCATGTTAAATTCTCCCTCTGTGTACCCGAACAGGCACCGGAATGCAGCGACTCAGGGATTTTCACAGTAACTTCATTGCAGGAAAGAGCCTGAGGAGGGAACAGCACTCCAAAAGTTTGTGATTTCAAATAAACCTGTTGGACTATAACCCGGCAGTGTGTGGCTTCTCATCTTGCCCACCGCAGTCCAACATCAGCATCTCCATGTCATATCCCTCATAATCTTATACATCTCAATCAGGTTGCCCCTCAATCTTCTCTGCTTCAATGAAAACAAACCAAGCCTACCCAATCTCTCTTCATAACTTAAATATCCCATCTCCAGTGCAATCACATCCTTATAACGTGGCATCCAGAACTACACACAGTACTCTGGCTGTAGCCTCACCAAAGTTCTATACAACTTCAACATGACCTCCCTGCTTTTGTAATCTAAGCTTTGACCGATAAAGCCTTTTTCACCATCCTACTAACATGCTCTTTTGCTTTCAGGGATCTGTGGACAAACACACTAAGGTCCCTTTATTCCTCAGAACTTCCTAGTGTCCTACCATTCATTGAATACTTCTGTGTCAAATTAATCCTTCCAAAATGTGTCACCTCACACTTTTCAGGGTTAAATTTTTTCTGCCCATTTGACCATTCTGTCTGTATCTACTTATAGTCCAAGACACTCCACCACACTGTTAACCACCTGGCCAATCTTTGCGTCATCCGCAAACTTGCTAATCCTACCACCCACCCCATAGTTATCAATGACATTTATATAAATGACAAATAATAGGGGACCCATCACAGATCTCTGTGGTACGCCACTGGACACTGGCTTCCAATCACTAAAGCAGCCTCTGTCATCACCTTCTGTCCCTACAACTGAGCCAATCTTGAATCCGCTTTATCAAATTACTCTGCAGCCTATGTGAATTTACCTTCTTTACAGGTCTCCCATGTGGGACCTTGACAAAGGCTTTGCTGAATTCATATAAACTACATCAAGTGCATTACCCTTGTCTACACATCAGGTCACCTCCTCAAAAAATTCAGTCAGGTTTGTTAGGCACCATCGATTGGGGTTATTTTCCTTGGAACAAGAAAGGCGAAGGGGTGATATAGAGGTGTACAAATTATATGGGGAAGAGATAGAGTGGACAGGATAAAATCGTTTCCCTTGGTGGAGAATTCGAGGATCAGGGACAAATTCAAGATAGATGACATTAGGTGTTGAGGGAAAATGAGGAGGAACTTTTTTACGTAGAGGGTGGTGGGTGTCTGGAATTTGCTGCCCGAGTTGGGGGTGGAAGGAGAGACCCTAAACTCTTTTAAAAAGTACCTGGATCTGCAGCTTAAGTGCTGAGAGCTACAGGGCTATGGGCTGGGTAAGGAAGGTAGGGTTCGAAAGGGCACCTGGGTGTCCTTGGACTGGCATGGACAAGATGGGCTGAATGGCCTCCTGTGCTATAGCTATTCTATAGTTTGACTCGATGCTTGACCAGTGATCTGAGCGAGAGGAGACCATTTGGCCCATCGGCTGTTCTGCTATTTGGTGAGATCGTGGCTGACCTGTGCCCGTTTACCCACTTTTGTCCCATTTCCCGCACTACCTCCCACTGGTAAAACGTTTTAAACTTAGTCACTTCTGTTGGTGGGAGGGAGTTTCAAACTTTTACCCTCCCTGTCTATGTTCAGAATGTTCCCTAACTTCACTGCTGAAGGATGGAGCTCTAATTTCCGCACTGTCTCCTCATCCTGTACTCTTCAACCAGTTGAAATAATTTCTGTTTATCCCTTCTGTTCTCCTTAATACCTTTACCAATGACACCACTATCCACACCCTCTGCTCCCATTTGCATATGCAGAATCAAGCCCAGTTTAGTTTTTCCTGTTTCAGTTTTGTTGAGTAGGTGCAGCGGCCGTTCTTGAGGGCTCTGTTCAATATTTAAAAATGCAACTATTTATTAAAATTAAAAACACTACATCTCTGCACACCTTCAAAATCCTCAGCCTTGAGTTCAAGGGTGGTACGGTGGCACTGTGGTTAGCATTTCTGTCTCATAGTGCCAGGGACCCAGGTTCAGTTCCCAGGTTGGGTCACTCTCTGTGCTGAGTCTGCATGTTCTCTCCGCGTCTGCTCCAGTCTCCTCCCACAGTCTGACAAATGTGCTGGTGAGGCATTAGCTGTGCTAAATTCTTCCTCAGTGAACAGGTGACAGAGTGTGGCGACTAGGGGATTTTCACAGTAACTTCATTGCAATGTTAATGTAAGCCTACTTATGATAATAATAATTTTAAAAAACAGTTCCAGTTAATGCTCAGGACAAATGGAATCGTCCACTGAGGGGAAAAAAATTGCTGGAATATCTCAGCAGGTCTGACAGCATTTGTGGACCGAGAATAGAGCTGAGGTTATTTTTCCAGCATTTTCTGTTTGTTTCAGATTCCAGCATCCGCAGTAATTTGCCTTTAAAACACAGTGAGAAGTCAGGTGAAGGGAGGCCGCTCATGTAGAATGTTCAGTTATTGTGTTGGTTACACGTGAATGTTAAGTGGATTCAATTAGAGTCATTCATGAATAAAATAATAATAAAAGTTCCTGCAGAACTGGGAACAGGGCCCACTAATAAAGTGTTCTGGATGATTAAATAGTGGAGCGAGCCAGGGAGAAAATATGATCCAACAAGACTAAGCTCCGCATTGGTGAATGACATTAATCTTCCAAAATTGTCCCTGGGGATGGGAAGAAGGAAGGGGAACGGATTGTGCTGTAGCTTGGACAACATGCATTGTACGCGTGAGCTTGTTATTCTAAAGCGACTGTTCGTGTGGGTGAAACTAGCCATCCATACACTCTTCCAGTTGAACTTATTAACCCAGTCCCTATCGCCTGTCACAGTTGGATCTGAAAAATCCCACTGCAGTTCGATAAGCTTCCATATCAAAGTTTATACAGCCATTGAGATATACAGTACGAAAACAGGCCCTTCGGCCCAACCCGTCCATGCCACCTAGGATTCCTAACCTGAATTAGTCCCATTTGCCTGTGTTGGGCCCATATCCGTTTAAACCTTTTCCATCCATGTACCTGTCCAGATGTCTTAGAGTCATAAAGGTTTACAGCACAGAAACAGGCCCTTTGGCCCAACTTGTCCATGCTGCCCTTTTTATTAAACCCCAAAGCTAGTCCCACTTGCTGCATTTGGCCCATATCCCTCTATACCCATCGTACCCATGCAATTGTCTAAATGCATTTTAAAAGACAAAATTGTACCTACCTCTCCTACTACCTCTGGCCGTTGGTGCAGATTCGATGTTTTAAATGTTGTAATTGTACCCGCCTCTACCACCTTCCCTAGCAGCTCATTCCACACACGCACCATCCTCTGTGTGAAAAAAATACCGTTCAGTTCCCTTTTAAATCTTTCCCCTTTCACCTTAAATCCGTGCTCCCTAGTTTTAGACTACCCTATCCTAGGGAAAGGACCTGGCTATTCACTTTATCCATGCTCCTCGTGATTATATACTGTGGAAAATAAAAACTCATAGTGTAGGGAGTAACGTATTGGTATGGATGAAAGATTGGTTAGTCAGTGGGAGCTGGGGCTGTAGATTTAAGATCAGAGCCAGGAGGCTTAGAGGGAATGCGAAGAAAAGCTTTTTCACCTAAAGGGTGATGGGAGTCTGGAACTTATGGGGAAGCAGAGACACTCGGAACATTTCAGAAGTATTTAGATGTACACTCGTGAGCCAAGGCAAACAAGGCTATGGGCCAAGTGCTTGAAAATGGGATTAGAATAGTTAGATGGTTTATCTTTGAGCTTCACTGACGCGATGGGCCGAAAGGTCTTTTTCTGTGCTGTTTACCTCGATGACTTTATTACTCGTGGAAGAAAAGCTGAGAGAGTCCTAAACAAAGCTGTACTGAAAGTCATCCCTCAACCTGAAACTGCTTTGTTTTAATTATCTGGTCCAGGGAGGCGATGGCCTCGTGGTATTGTCGTTGGATTATTAAACCAGAAACTCAGCTAATGTCCTGGGGACCTGGGTTCAAATCCTGCCACAGCAGATGGTGTAATTTGAATTCAACAGAAAAAATCTGGAATTAAGAATCTACTGATGACTGTGAAATGATTGTTGTAAAAACCCAGCTGGTTCACTAATGTCCTTTAGGGAAGGAAATCTGCTGCCCTTACCTGGTCTGGCCTACATGTGACTCTGGATCTTCAGCAATGTGGTTGACTCTCAACTGCTCCCTGAACAAGGGCAACCAGGGATGGGCAATAAATGCTGGCTCAGCCCAGCAATGCCCATGTCCCACAAGTAAAACAAAAAATTCCCCTTTCTGTTTTTGGCATCTTGCCATGTACCTATTGGCTGCTGTATTTCCCACATTACAACAGTGACTACATTTTGAATGTACTCCATTGGCTGTAAAACATATTTTTTGGAGACTTGTTGAGTTGTGAAAGGTGCTATCACAATGCTCCTTCTTCCTGTGTTCCAGCGCAGTGCTATCCTGGCTCTCGGTGCCTGATGAGCTTGTGACACACAGGCTGGCGGGCATCTGATTCCCGGGCACTGCAATTCATTTGCCCACCAACATTAAACCCTGGGACAGGATGCGAGATTTACGCGTGCGCCCATCTTCACTTGGTGCCCCGCTCCACCAACACCTCACCACTGAGTGCAGGTGAATGTTCACAGCTTCCTGTACCCCAGCCAAGCGCCGATTCCAGTGAGAGTGTAGACATTTGTAACCAAATTTCCTGCCATCCTTCCACCAACGTTCAAACACTGGCTTCTCAGTGAGAGTATGGGGAGACAGAGGGAGTGCTCACTGTCCATTAACTGGGAACAGAAACACACCCCACCCATCGCCCAAACCTCTGTCCAAGATTCAGTCTTCTGGATGAAGGGAATGCCACTCAGGATTGAGATGAGGAGATGTTTCCTCACCAGTGATTTGGAACTTTTGGGATTCTCGTATCGAAAGCAATGGAACAGAACAGAGTTTCTTTCCCAAACTTCTCCAGCCATGGAACGCTTTTGAGTGCAGACAAAACCCTTGAGAAGCATTCTCATTTTGAAGGTCTAAACCGCAAAAAAATGATATTTTATTTGCGCAATAGGTCCAAACCAACAAAAACACATTTACTGAAGTTTTTTTGTCATTTTTAATGGGATGAGTGATGCTGATACTTTTTCTCTCAAATCTACAGAACTGGATTCTCATATCAGGCACGTGTACACACTCCTCTCTCTTTCTCTCTCTCGCTCCTCTCTTTCTGTCTTCCTCTCTCTCTCTCCTTTCCTCCTTTCTTTCCCTGTCTTTCTTTCTCTCTTGATTTGATTTGATATATTATTGTCACATGTATTAACATACAGTGAAAAGTATTGTTTTTTGTGCACTGTACAGACAAAGCACACAGTTCATAGAGAAGGAAAGGAGAGAGTGCAGAATGTAGTGTTACAGTCATAGCTAGGGTGTAGAGAAAGATCAACTTAATGCGAGGTAGGTCCATTCAAAAGTCTGATGGCAGCGGGGAAGAAGCTGCTCTTGCGTCAGTTGGTACGTGACCTCAGACTTTTGTATCTTTTTCCTGATGGAAGAAAATGGAAGAGAGAATGTCCAGTGTGCATAGGGTCCTTAATTATGCTGGCTGCTTTGCCAAGGCACTGGGAAGTGTAGACAGAGTTAATGATGGGAGACTGGTTTGCATAATGGATTGGGCTACATTCACGACGTTTCATAGTTCACTGCAGTCTTGGGCAGAGCAGGAGCCATACCAAGCTGAGATACAACCAGAAAGAATGCTTTCTATAATGCATCTGTAAAAGTTGTTGAGTGTTGTAGCTGTCATGCCAAATTTCCTTAGTCTTCTGTCAAAGTAGAGGTGTTGGTGGGCTTTCTTAACTATAGCATCGACATGGGGAGGATTAGGACAGGTTGTTGGTGATCTGGACACCTAAAAATGTGAAGCTCTCCACCCTTTCTCTCTTTCTTTCTTTCTCTTGCTCTCACACACACTCTCATCTCTCTTTCTCTCTTTCTCTCTTGCTCCACGGCCACATCCCCCCTGCCCTCTGTGGCACTGCCTGCCTCACTCAGGATCCCACTCCACTATCCTTTTGCCTTTTGCCTGGGATTTTGAACATTGAATTTGCCGCAACTTCCAGCTCATCCACTCAGGAGGCTGCACTCTCTGGCTGCTGATAGACTGGCTAGGATAGGTTTATCAAATTTCCCTGGGCTGTTCCGCCCAGGGAACCCGTGGATGTTGTGTGTGTGTGTGTGTGTGTGTGTGTGTGTGTGTGTGTGTGTGTGTGTGTGTGTGTGTGTGTGTGTGTGTGTGTGGCTGTATTTCCCAATCACGGTGGAGAATCATCCCAGCAAAGGTGTCCCAAGATTTTTGAAGAGGAGGGAATATTCAGTTCAAACGGAGAGGAGGATTGAGGCCTGAATCTGTGGTTGGTTATTTTGTGTGTTCTATTAAGATGTTTTGGAGACTTTGGAGAGAATACAGAAAAGGTTTACCAGGATGTTGCCTGGTATTCACTATGAGCAGAGATTGAATAAACTGGGATTGTTCTCCCTGGAAGTTTATAAAATTATGAGGGGTACAGATGGGGTAAACAGTTGGAAGTTTTTTCCTAGGGCAGAAATGGCAATCACAAGGATGCACAAGTTCAAGGGGGGAAAGGTTCCGTGGAGATGTGTGGGGGAATGTTTTTTTACGCAGAGGGTAGTGGGGATCTGGAATGCACTGCCAAGTGAGGTGGTTGATTCAGTTACTTTCGCCACATTTAAGATTTATCTGGATAGACACATGAACAGACGGGGAATAGAGGGATATAAATGGTTGGTCTAACTAGGACAACATGATCGGCGCAGGCTTGGAGGGCCAAAGGGCCTGTTCCTGTGCGGTACTGTTCTTTATTTTGTGGTGCTGCTGAGGATTAGTGGAGTCGTGACCCTTTGTTTGTTGTGTGTGACTTGTTACTTATCCACCTGTCCATTGTCATAGTTGATTAAATAAGAGCTTACCTGGCAGATATGTTGAGAGTACAGAAATTCTGATCGCACATCTGTACAACAACATCTGCAAGGTTCCAGTCAGAGGGGGATGCAATGCTCCCGTCAGTGGCTTCAGCCACACCAACCTGCCAGCTCTGCCACCACCCATCCATGGTCAGGCCACTGGACACAGTAACGTCCCCTGTCACCCTCCCGCCGTAGCAGCTGTCCATGTCGCTGCTTTACAAGATGTATCAAATCAACTCTGAGATTACTCTAAAAGCCCCTCCCTCTCTGCGGCCTTCACCAATGAGAAGGACAAGCAGTAACGCCATCACTTCCCAGGCACACACCATTCTGGTTTGGATAAATTTTTCCTGACTGGTCTCCCAGCTCTCATTCTTCAGAAAGTTGAACAGAACCAGAACCAGAATACCAAGAACAGTACAGCACAGGAACAGGCCCTTCAGCCCAGCAAGTCTGTGATGACACAGATGCCTTTCTGATCTAATATTTTCTTGCCTCTATGTGGTCCATATCCCTCTATTCCCTGCCTATTCATGTATCTATCCAGATGCCTCTTGAATGTTGTTATAGAATCTACTTCCATCTGGCAGTGTGTTCCAGGCATTCACCACCTTCTGTGTGGAAAACCTTGCCCCTTACACATGTGACAATAATAAATCAAATCAACTCTGCTACCAGTATCCTAATTCGCATCAAACCTTATTTTTTATTCATTTGTGGGACATGGGTGCTGCTGGCATTTATTGCCTGTCCCTAATTGCCCTTGAGAAGGTGGTGGTGAACTGCCTTCTTGAATTGCTGCAGTTCATGTTCTATGGGTTGACCCACAATGCCGTTAGGGAGGGAATTCCAGGATTTTGACCCAGCGGCTGTAAAGGAACAGCAATATATTTCTAAATCAGGATGGTGAGTGGTTTGGAGGGCAACTTGCAGGTATGGTGTTCCCATGTATTTGCAAACCTTATTCACCCATCAACCTGATGCTCACAGGCCTATATTGGCTCCTGACCTGACAATAGATGCCCATCCTTGTGTTTAAATTCCTCCATGATCTTGACCCCTCTGTCTCTCTCTGTAGCCTCCTCCAGTCCAACCCCGGCAAGTTAAACACACCTCTTCGATGCTGCTCCCGATTATCCTTCAGCCCATTATTTGTGACTATACCTCCTGCTGCCCAGGCACTGAGCTCTCAAAAACCCTCCCCAAACCTCTTTGCCAGCATGGTCAGTTAGCAGCACTCTGACCTCAAGTCAGAAGGTTGTGGGTTCAAATTCCGTTCCAAAGACTTGATGACAGGGATCGAGGTTGACACTCCAGTGCAGTGCTGAGGGAGCGCTGCACTGTTGGAGGTGCTGTCTTTTGAATGAAATGTTAAACCAAGGGCCCCTATGATGAGCGTAAAAGATTTTGTTTTCGCCAATGTCATCGACAATATTTATCCTGATCATAGAATCCCTACAGTGCAGAAGGAGGCCATTCAGCCCATTAAGTCTGCACTGACCATAATCTTACCCAGGCCCAATCTCCATAACCCCACATACTTATCCTGCTAATCCCCTGACACTAAGATCAATTTAGCATGACTAATCAACCTAACCCATACATCTTGGACTTTAACCTTGCTGTTTCTGGGAGCTTTCTGAGCATTAAAACAGTGAGATCACTTCAAAATACTGTAAGGTGTATTGAGAGGTCTAGTGGTTCTTAAAGGTGCTGTATAAATGCAAATCTGTCTTTTTATCCCAAGTTTTTGTTCATCTCCCCTAGTATCCCTTTATGTGATTTGGTGTCAAACTTTTGACTGATAATGTTGCCCATGATGCAACTTGGGATGCTTTACTCCATTAAAGACACAATGTAGACAAGTTATGGCTATTGTTCATTGTCAATAAGTCGATATTCTGGAAGCTTCTGTCTAATGTGGTTGGAAGAACTATCAGCCCAAGACCTCACTGAGACGTTCTGAAGGGGATAAACGTTGAGAGGTTCTCTCCTCCTGACTGGGGAATGGAGAACATGGGAACAATCTCAGGAAACTAAGATGAGGGAAATTTATTAGTGTCACAGGTAGGCTTACATTAACACTGCAATGAAGTTACTGTGGAAACCCCCTCATCGCCACACTCCGGCACGGCAGCACAGTGGTTAGCACTGCAGCCCACAACACCAAGGACCCCCGTTCGATTCCTGGCTTGGGTTCACTGACTACGTGGAGTCTGTATGTTCTCCCTGTGTCTGCGTGGGTTTCCTCCGGGTGCTCCGGTTTCCTCCCACATTCTGAAAGATGGTTAGATGCATTGACCAAACAGGCGCCGGACTGTGGCGATTAGGGGAATTTCACAGTAACTTCATTGCAGTGTTAAGGTAAGCATTACTTGTGACTAATAACTAAACTTTAAACCTGTTCAGGTATACTGAGGGAGAGTTTAGCGTGGCCAATACACCTAACCAACACGTCTTTCAGACTGTGGGAGGAAACTGGAGCACCCGGAGGAAGCCCACACAGACATGGGGAGAACGTGCAGACTCCACACAGACAGTGACCTAAGCCGGGAACTGAACCCAGGTCCCTGGCGCTGTGAGGCAGCAGCACTAACCACTGTGCCACTGTGCCGCCCACCTTTTCACTCAGAGTTTGAATTCTGGGTGAAAAGCAAAATACTGGAGACTTTGGAAATCTGAAATAAAAACAGAAAATGTTGGAAAAACCCAGCAGTCTGGCAGCATCTGTGGAAAGAGAAACAGAGCGGATGTTTGGAGTCCAGTATGAATCTTCTTCAGAACTGAGTCATATTGGAGTCAAAATGTCAGCGTTTCTGTCTGAGTTTTTCCAACATTCTCCGTTTTTATTTGTGGATCTTTGGCATTCTCAGCCCCACGGGGTTATGAATGCTCTGTTGTTGAATATATTTAAGGCTTCAATAAAAAGATGTCAGGTCTCTCGGGTAAGCGAGGGAAGGGTGAAGGTGGCAGGAAAGTGGAGCTGTATGCAGTGATTGTTCTAAATGATGGAGCAGGCTGGATGCATCATGGTGTCTACTCCTGCTCCTATTTCTTGTGTTTCTTTTCATTCATGGGATATGGGCGTCGTTGGCTGCAGCAGCACTGCCCATCCCTAATTGCCCCTTGAACTGAGTTGCTCAGCCACTTCAGAAGGCAGTCAACCACATTAGAATTACATATAGGCCAGACCAGGTAAGGATGGCAGATTTCCTTCCCTAAAGGACATTAGTGAATCGGGGTTTTCACCACAACCAACAATGTTCTTTTTTCAATGGCCATCATTGGATTTTTAGTTAATTGGCAGCAACGTGGGTCATTCACCAGCTTCTCAGTGCATTGAGGGAGGGCAGTAAGTGCCAGCCTTGACAAGAAATCCACATCACCTGATTCAGCAGCAATAACCATTTTCCTTTACCTGGTTCATATCCAATGCTGTGTTGGAATGAGACAAACCTATGGTGGCTTCTGGCCTATCACTGCTCCTCACAGTGCCAGGGACCCGGGTTCGATATCTGGCTTGGGTCACTGTCTGTGTGGAGTCTGCATGTTCTCCCCATGTCTGCATGGGTTTCCTCTTTCAGTCCAAAAGACGTGCTGGTTAAGTTCATTGGCCGTGCTAAATTCTCTCTTAGTGTATCTGAACAGGTGACGGAGTGTGGTGACTAGGGAATTTTCATAGTACTAGGGAAAATACTAGGGAATTTTCATAGTAATTTCATTGCAGTATTAATGTAGGGGCCTACTTGTGACACTAATAAATAAACATTAAACTTTAACCTCCTCGTATTCAGACAGTAGCTCTGGACAGATGGCAGCACCAACTCTGATTGTCAGAGCAAAGAGTGGGACATGTTGCCTAGTATGGAGACCATTAGCTATGAGAAGAGGTTGGAGAAACTTGGTTTGTTGTCACTGGAACGACAGAGGTTGAGGGGAGACCTGATAGAAGCCTGCATGATTACGAGGGGCATGGACAGAGTAGATAGTCAGAAGCTTTTTCCCAGAGTGGAAGAGCCAATTACCAGGGGGCACAGGTTTAAAGTGCGAGGGGCAAGGTTTAAAGGAGATGTACGAGGCAAGTTTTTTACACAAGTTTTTGACAAGATGGGGGGGTGCCTGGAACTCGCTGCTAGGGGAGATAGTAGTAGCTGATATGGTTGTGAGTTTTAAGGGGAGTCTTGACAAATACATGAATAGGATGGGAATAAAGAGATATTTTGTTATCCCTGGAAGGGTCAGGGGTTTTAATTCGGTTGGGCAGCATGGTCGGTGCAGGCGTGGAGGGCTGAAGGGCCTGTTCCTGTGCTGTAATTTTCTTTATTCTTTGCTCTTTATTTTAAATCTATTCCTCCATCTACATCTCCGCTCCCTTCATCCTGACTTTGTTCCCGTATTCCATAGTCCTATCCAACAGAAAAACTTGAACATTCAGTCCAGAAAAGTTCAACTGACCCAGACCTCTCAGCCTGGCAGGATTTGAGATTCCCTGTACTGGAGGTGGAGAAATCGATTCCAAATTTTCCAGAATGATTGAGCTCTGATTTTCAAACGGGGATTCTGAGCTCTGCATTCTCCTGCTGAGGGAAAACATCTCTGATTATCTCCACAATCAGATTTCTTCATTGTTCGAACCACATCGATCAGAATACCTCGAAACCATCTAAATTCCAGGAAATACAAACCAAGCTTATTGAATTGCGACTGGTCACTGTTTCAGTTCCGGGAACTCTTCAATGAACCTACTGCAGTTCCTCAAAGGCCTCACGTAATCTGAGGTGCATTGTCCAGATTTGTACACACTACTCCCTGTGTGATTGGATCAAGGATCTGTCCCAACTGAGGCATCACTGCGCTCGAGAGAATGGTGGTGTGGAGGGGAGGGGGGCGGCCTCTGAATATCGCTCTTAGATAAAGCCTCATCTTACACATTAGGGGTGGCACGGCGGTAGCACCTCTGCCTCACAGTGCCAGGGCCTGGGTTCGATTCCCAGCTTGGATCACTGTCTGTGTGGAGTTTGCATGTTTTTAATTTGGTTTGATTTATTATTGTCGCGTATTAGTATACAGTGAAAAGTATTGTTTCTTGCGCGCTGTACAGACAATACATCCTGTTCATAGAGAAGGAAAGGATAGCAGAATGTGGTGTTACAGTCATAGCTAGGGTGTACAGAAAGATCAACTTAATGCAAGGTAGGCCCATTCAAAAGTCTGACAGCAGCAAGGAAGAAGATGTTCTTGAGTCGGCTGGTATGTGATCTCAGACTTTTGTATTTTTCCCAAAGGAAGAAGATGGAAAAGAAAATATCCGGGGTGCGTGGGGTCCTTGATTATGCTGGCTGCTTTGCCGAGGCAGTGGGAAGTGTAGACGGAGTCAGTGGGTGGGAGGCTATTTTGTGTGATGGACTGGGCTTCATTCATGACCTTTCATAGTTCCTTGTGGTCTTGGGCAGAGCAGGAGCCCATACCAAGCTGTGATACAACCAGAAAGAATGCTTTCTATGGGGCATCTGTAAAAGTTGGTGAGAGTCGTAGCTGAGATGCCAAATTTCCTTAGTCTTCTAAGAAAGTTGGTGGGCTTTCTTAACTATAGTGTTGGCATAGGGGGCCCAGGACAGGTTGTTGGTGATCTGGACACCTAAAAACTTGAAGCTTTTGACCCTTTCTACTTCATCCCCATTGATGTAGACAAGGGACATGTTCTCCTTTACTCTCCCTGAAATCGATGATGATTCACTTTGTTGACATTGAGGGAGAGATTACTGTTGCTGCACCAGTTCACCAGATTCTCTATCTCATTCGTGCACTCTGTCTCATCATTGTTTGTGATCCCGCCCACGACAGTGGTGTCGTCTGCAAACTTGAAAATCGAATTGAAGGGGAATTTGGCCACACAGGTGTATAAAGACTATAGTAGGGGGCTGAGGACACAGCATTGTGGGACACCAGGGTTGAGGATGAGCATGGAGGAGGTGTTGTTGCCTACCCTTCCTGATTGTGGTCTGTGAGGTAGGAAGTTCAGGATCCAGTTGCAAAGGGAGGTGCTGAGGCCCAGGCCATGGAGTTTGGAGATGATGTTCGTGGGAATAATGGTGTTCTCCCCGTGTCTGCACGGATTTCCTTTGGATGCCCTGGTTTTGTCCCACAGTCCAAAAGACATGCTGGTTAGGTGCATTGGCCATGCTAAATTCTCCCTCAGTGTACGGAGTGTGGCAACTAGAAGGTTTTCATAGTAACTTCATTGCAGTGTTAATGTAAACCTACTTGTGACACTAATAAAAAAAACTAGTGCCAGCTCCACCTTGCCTGCCTCGCTCTGCCTGTCCCGCCCTGCCTGTCCCGCCCTGCCAGCCCCGCCCTGCCTGTCCCGCCCTGCCAGCCCCGCCCTGCCTGCCCCGCCCTGCCTGCCTCGCCCTGCCTGCCCCGCCCTGCCAGCCCCGCCCTGCCAGCCCCGCCCTGCCAGCCCCGCCCTGCCAGCCCCGCCCTGCCAGCCCCGCCCTGCCTGTCCCGCCCTGCCTGTCCCGCCCTGCCTGTCCCGCCCTGCCTGTCCCGCCCTGCCTGCCCCGCCCTGCCTGCCCCGCCCTGCCTGCCTCGCCCTGCCTGCTCCACCCTGTCGCTCCGCCCTGCCTGTCCCGCTCTGCCTGCTCCGCCCTGCCTGCCTCGCTCTGCCTGTCCCGCCCTGCCTGCCTCGCCCTGCCTGTGCCGCACTGCCTGTCCCGCCCTGCCTGTCCCACTCTGCCTGCTCCGCCCTGCCTGCTCCGCCCTGCCTGCCTCGCCCTGCCTGCCCCGCCCTGCCTGCCCCGCCCTGCCTGCCCCGCCCTGCCTGTCCCGCCCTGCCTGCTCCACCCTGCCTGCCTCGCTCTGCCTGTCCCGCCCTGCCTGCTCCGCCCTGCCTGCCTCGCCCTGCCTGCCCCGCCCTGCCTGCCTCGCCCTGCCTGTCCCGCCCTGCCTGTCCCGCCCTGCCTGCCTCGCTCTGCCTGTCCCGCCCTGCCTGCCCCGCCCTGCCTGCCCTGCCCTGCCTGCTCCACCCTGCCTGCCCCGCTCTGCCTGCCCCGCCCTGCCTGCCCCACTCTCTGTCTGCCATGCATAGACCACCCCTCCTCCCTCTCCTGAGAATACTAAGTGCCAAAAGCAATGTTCGGTGCCTGTGATGGACTGAGAGTTTATCTCATTTGTTGGATGAATTGCCAGTTAAGTGTGAATGATTTAAGATAAGGATTATCAGAGCTGTCAGCAAGTGATTGTCTTCACATTTTGAAGAAATGTTTGTTAATCTGGGGCTTGGTGCGTGAATTAAACCACACAAAGGCTGCATTGCCCCAGAGGATCCCGTTCCACAGGCTGTGTACTGGAGACAAAATCATTCAACAAACTGGAATGGGGACAAGAGCTAAGCCATTAATCAGAGTCTAACCAAGGCCTTTGTTTAGATGCACAGATTCAGCTGTCACTCAGTGGAACTTGGTTAGTTTGGGGTTTCTGTTACTGTGAGACCTCCTGTCCGAGGGAACCAGGACCTGTCTTAGCATAACTCACCTTCCGTCAAAGCAGGCGATCGGGATTTGCAAATCGCTCCCACTAGCCAGGGTGTCTTTGATTTATCGGCTTTATGTTTCGCTGTTACAGTGTCCACAGTATATTAGTGTTTATATAAATACAGAAATGTTTTCATTCATCACCAACGCTTCCTACTGCACAGAAATCGGGAAAGGAGTCAACCCACTGGACTTTCACACCTGGTCCGTCTTTCGACAAGATCACAGCTGATCCACCCTGATTTCCCCCATTCCCCCTAACTCCCTTAGTCCCCAAAAATCCATTAATCCCTGTATTGAATGGAGAATCTCCGTGCATTTTATCCACAGCTCTCTGGTGTAGAGGGTTCCAAAGATTTACAGACTTGCTGTGTAAAGGAATGTCTCCTTTCAGTTCAAAATGATTTGATTTGTTATTGTCACATGTATTGGGATACAGTGAAAAGCATTGTTTCCTGCACTTTGTACAAACAAAGCATATCATTCATAGAGTACATGGGGGAGAAGGAAAGAGATGGTGCAGAGTAGTGTTACAGTCATAGCTAGGGTGTAGAGAAAGATCAGCTTCATATAAGGTAGCTCTATTCAAAAGTCAGATGGCAGCAGGGAAGAAGCTGTTCTTGAGTCAGTTGGTCTGTGACCTCAGACTTTTGAATCTTTTTCCCGATGGAAGAAGGTGGAAGAGAGGATGTCCGGGGTGCGTGGGGTCCTTGATTATGCTGGTTGCTTTGACAAAGAACAAAGAACAACCCAGCACGGGAAACAGGCCCTTCGGCCCAACAAGCCCGTGCCGCCGCATCACCCTACACCTATTCTACCCTGCGTGTCTACGAATAGAACCCCTGACTTAGCCAGATTCAGGGGAGAATAGTGTCAATTTGGTAAAACCAATCAGCCTAAGAGCACATCTTTGGGGTGTGGGAGGAAACTGGAGCGCCCGGAGGAAACCCACGCGGGCAGCGGGAAGTGTAGACAGAGTCAGTGGCTATGAGGCTGGTTTGTGTGATGGACGGGCTTTATTCACAACCCTTTGTATTTTCTTGCAGTTTTGGGCAGAGCAGGAGCCATACCAAGCTCTGATACAGCCAGAAAGGATGCTTACTATGGTGCATCTGTAAAAGTTGGTGAGAGTCATAGACCCCTTACCCTGAGATTATGTCTTCTAGTCCTCAAGATGAGGGGAGCTGTCACTGTGGGAGGAAAACGTTATCCACAGAGTGGCCTCTGGCCTTCTTATACCTCCTGCTGTCTCAATGCTGCCCTGTGGCTACAGTGCAGGGAGAGGCCCCTCAGTTAGCCCTCTATGAGATGAACTCTGTTAATCCCATGCTCCCATTCTAATCCCCAAGCTCGAAAGATAATTACCCAATTCCCAATCTCAGGCTGGTGTTTGTTTCCACAGGCAGTGGCACATGGCCCATTGGGGCTGTTCAACTGTGTGCAGCATCACGGCCACACATGGCCCTGATTTCATACTGCTTCTCGAAAAATCCCTACAGAGCAGAAGAAGGTCATTCAGTCCATCAAATCTGCTCTAACTCTCTAACAGCACCTTCCTCAGGCTCCCTCCCCTGCCCTATCCCTGTAATCCCACAGTTTGAAGTCTCACAACAACAGGTTAAAGTCCAACCAGTTTATTTGATAGTAAACCCTCAAGCTTTCGGGGTTTGCCCCTTTGTCACCTGTGTTTACACCAGTCCAACGCCGGCATCTCCACATCATGACCCCCACAGTTTCCCATTGCTAATCCATCTAACCAACAGACCTTGGGATACGAAGAGGCAATTTAGCATGGCTATCCACTAACACACACATCTTTGGAGTGTGGGAGGAAACCGGAGCACCCGGAGGAAGCCCACACAGTCATCCAGAATTGAACCCAGGTCCCTGGCACTGCAAGGATCCGTCCTAACTACTGTTTTGTCTTTTCTGTGCCCCACACCAGGCGGCACTGTGGCACAATGGTTAGCACTGCTGCCGGTAGCACTAGGGACTCGGGTTCAGTCCTGGCCTCGGGTCACTGTCTGTGTGGGGTTTGCACATTGGAGTTTAGAAGTTCCTCCCACACTCCAAAGATGTGTGGATTAGGTTGACTGGCCACGCTAGATTTACCCTTCGTGTCAGGGGGACTAACAGGATAAATATGTGGGGTTATGGGAATAGGGCCTGGATGGGATTGTGATTAGTGCATACTCGATGGGCCGAATGGCTTCCTTCTTCGCTGTAGGGATTCTATGATTCACTCGCACACCCTTCCAGCAAAAGATCACTGGACATCACAGATTGGACCCATAGTCAGGGAATGGGATGGGTGGATTGAGAAGGGCCCCTCCAGTGGGTGGGGGAGCCCGTAATGGAGGGCAGGGTCACCAGAAAGCAGAGGGTTGGGGCTTGTTAATGAGCAGTCTTTGTTCTTACCACAGTGTACCTTCTAGCCAATGTTTGTGAGTTGTTGAGGAGTCTCTCTGTCATTGTAAAGCTTTGAGGCCTTGTGTGTAACATAATTGGAGCTGCACCCTCTCTTCCCGAGGCCCAAATCACGCTGCCTGGGAAATATGTCACCATTCCTTCACTGTCGCTGGAGACTAGAGGAGAAAAATGATTGTGGTGAGTGGATGGTGAGACTCGCTGCTTGAACAGACTTTGCTGCCTCACAGCTGAGTGTGGTTTTATTTATAGCAATGCAGACGGACTGAATAACAGCTTAAAAAGAAAGTCAGTTATTCAAATTGAGGGCAAGGCTGCTGAGATGGAGATTCCACCCAGCAGCACCTCCCTTCTAACTCCCTAAACTGCTGCATCATCGGGTACTGTTCGGGTGCCCCGAGGGGGAAACCCCATGGGTTTGTTTACAGAGTTGGCTGGTATTTACTGCACCGTACACCAGGCCTCTCAGTGTAGCTGATCTCTGGCCCTGCCTCCTCCTGCCCCACTGTCTCTCACTGTATCAGCATTTCCTTCTATTTTCTCCCTCCCGAGTTTATCTGACTTCCCCTTAAATACATCTGTCAGCTCGTGACCTCTGGGCGTGAGTCCCGATTCTAGGAATATTTGGCATCTTTGACAGTCCCTGCTCTGAGAAGCTGAGAATAGCAAGTGTGAGAAAAGGAAAGGTTGCCGGGTTTAGTACGTGACGCTTTTGTTAATGGAGGAGTTTGGTTGCTTTGGAGCAGAATCCTGAGGAGTTCTGAAGTGAGTGAGTGAAGGCGATTGAATGAGGATGATACAGAGATTGAGCTGTGATCGCTCGCACAATCTTGAAATCCAATTTTTGTTGTGAGCACAGGAACAGAAGAGATAGGAGCAGGAGGAGGCCATTCGGCCCATCGAGCCTGCTCCACCATTCATTATGATCATGGCTGATCATCCAACTCGATAGCCAGGGTTGGCACGGTGGCGCAGTGGTTAGCACTGCCAGGGACCCGGGTTTGATTCCTGACTTAGGTCACTGTCTGTGTGGAATCTGCATGTTCTCCCCGTGTCTGCGTGGGTTTCCTCTGGGATGCTCCCACTTTCTCCCACGGTGCTGGCCAGGTAAAAGCAAATTACTGCGGATGTTGGAATCTGAAGCCAAAAGAGAAAATGCTGGAAAATCTCAGCAGGTGTGGCAGCCTCTGTAAGCAGAGAAAAGAGCTGGCGTTTCGAGTCCAGATGACCCTTTGTCAAAGCTTGTTCTCTCTCTCTCTCCAGCTCCCCCACTCCCCCCAGCCTTGTGCCCAGTCTTTCTCTGTTTCACTCCGATGGGTGTATGGAATGTATTCTATATGCCCCAATGGACTAAAGATACACAAGAGTTAGGTTTGAGAACTGGGAGCTCTTATTAAGTTTGCAATGATTCCAGTCAGGCCTAAGACTGCCCAACAGGTCCCACACTGGGAGAAACTAATTGCCGGGGGGGGGGGTCACCTGAGCTATAGGGGCAGCCCACACCACGAACCCCAGTGTACAATACATATCACATTTATCACAGGGTCTGGTTGCTCTGTAACTCTGGGATTCTGTTCCTGATTCCACTTGCTTCAAATCCCAGTCGGTGACCATGTTTCTGGGGAGTTTGGAAACTTGGATTTGCTGGGAAGAGCTGACATAGCTGGTGCCCTGAGGTAGGTGGTGTCCGGACAGTGCTGAAACCCTGTTGTGTAGCGTTATGTATTTGGTAGTAGTTGTCTGGGTTCAGTGGGTAACGCACTTTCCTCAGTCTGCTAACTCTGACTCCAAGTCCCATTCCAAACATTTGAGTCTTAGGGTGGGGTTCTCTGGCCTTGAAACCGTAAAATCCTGCCCGAGGTACGCCCCTCGCCCGCTCCATTTCCTGTGGTGGATGGATTGGTAAAATCCCTGTCTAAATATCTAGGCTGATGTTCCCAGTACAGTACTGAGAGAGTGCGGCACTGTCAGACACCCTGTTTTTCAATTGAGATAGTGTCTGCTTGTTCCCCTCACTAATAACGCAAAGGTTCCATGTCACTGCTTTAAATAAGAGCAGGGGAGTTCTCCCCAGCGTCCTTTTTTTTATTCATTCATGCTGGCTGGCAATGCTGACAATGCTGGCTGGCCACCATTTATTGCCCATCCCTAGTTGCCCAAGGGCAGTTGAGAACCAACCACATTGCTGTGGCTCTGGAGTCACATGTTGGCCAGACCAGGCAAGGACAGATTTCCTTCCCTACAGGGGCATTAGTGATCCAGATGGGTTTTTCTGACAATCATGGTCATTGGTACATTCCTAATTCCAGATTTTTTTTTTACTGAATTCAAATTCCACCATCTGCCGTGGCAGGATTCGAACCTGGGTCCCCAGAACGTTAGCTGAATTTCTGGATTAATAGTTTAGCGATGATAACACTAGGCCATCGCCTTCCCTATACTGCCCTGTCCTGGGCAGTAATTATCTCTCGCTCAATGTCACAACAAAAAAAAAATTGCTGTTTGCGGGATCTTCCTGTGTGAAAATGGCTGCCGTTTTTCCCATGTGACTACACTAACAATGCTTCAGAAGCACTTAATTGGCTGAAAAACACTTCTGAAACATCGTTGGGATTTAAAAGGTGCTATCTAAAGGCCAGTTTGTATTTTGTAATTTTGGGTAATTTGTTTGGGAGACTAGCAGACTGCTCTCTGATCTCCCCCATTTACACTGACGGTCTGTTTGCTTTATTTCACACTTCTCAGGGCTGCTCTTTCACTGTTGAATATTAACATATAAGCTCATTAAGTTGTAAACAGATTTATCTACAGCGTAACAGACCATGTTTATGCCTCTTCATGGACATAATTGCCAGCTCCCTCTTCAGCAGGAGTGCTGGCGAGTTGGATTGTAATTAAATGAAGGTGACACAATGGTAGGTATCTCGTGCTACCCTTCATCTTCCACTATACGCACTTCCAGCGCAAAATTAGAATCTGAAAGAGCATTGAATAAATTTACAGCACCATTATACTGAGTGATGATATAGCTCTGGCCAGTTGACCTGGAACTGCACAGGGAGGCGATGGCCTCGTGGTATTATCGCTAGCCTATCAATCCAAAAACTCAGCCAATGTACTGGGAACCCGAGTTCGAATCCTGCCACGGCAGGTGGTGGAATTTGAATTCAGTAAAAAATATCTGGAATTAGGAATCTACTGATGAACGTGAAATCATTGTCAATTGTCGGAAAAACCCATCTGACTCACTAATGTCCTTTAGGGAAGGAAATCTGCTGTCCTTACCCGATCTGGACCTACATGTGACTGCAGAGCCACAGCAACTAGGGATGGGCAATAAATGCTGGCCAACCCATGTCCCATGAATGAATTAAAAAAAGTGCTCCCCAGCAGAAGGATATACAGCGCGTTCAGTGTGTTAGACCCTCAACCCAGACATTGCAATCTTGTAGAGAGATTCATCAAAATAACAATAAAACAAATCAAGAAAGCCCATTGGTGGTCTCAGCGTGCCGAATATTGGAAGAGCACTGTGATTGGACAAGGAAGGTCTATGTTCCGGGCTGTGATTATTGGGGCTGATTTTACTGACATCTTATCCTGTGCCATTATTACTGGCTTTAGCTCTTTAACTAGGTCTGAAATAGCTGATGATTCTATGTGGAATGTTGCACTAAGGGGTGGTGGGTTGGCCCCCTGGACTTTACCTGTGTGAGCCCCAGCCCAATGGCGACTATTCTTGCCTCTGTCTTAGAAGGTTCTGAGGTCCCACTCCAGAGAGATTTAAGCATAAAATCCAGATCGCCCAGTACCCAGTGCAGGACTGAGGGGACGCCGCACTGTCAGAAGTGCAATTTCTCAGATGCTGTTTTAAACCAAGGCTCCATCTACGCTCAATTCTGTGACACGAGTTGAAAGACAGGCAGGGAAGATCCCATCAGTTGTTACTAAAAACAAGTTATCTGGTTATTATTGTATGGTTGTTTGTGGGAGTTTGCTGTCCACGTGGGGAGTGGGTGGCATGGTGGTTTTGTCACTGGACTAGTAATCCAGAGACCCAGGACAGTGCTCTGGGGTGTGGGTTCGAATCCCACCATGGCAGATGATAAGGCTTGAATTCAGTAAAAATCTGGAAATGAAAATATCTAATAATGACCATGAAACCATTGTTGATTTGTCATCAGAACTCATCTGGTTCCCTAATGCCTTTTGGGGAAGGAAATCTGCCATCCTTACCTGGTCTGGCCTACACGTGATTCCAGAGCCACAGCGATGTGGTTGCCTCACAAAGCTGAGCAAACCACTCGCTTGTATCAAACCACAAAGAAGTCTAAAAGGATAGAAACTAGACAGACCGCCTGGCATCAACCTAGATACCAGAAATGACAACGGCAAACCCAGCCCCATCAACCATATAAAGTCCTCCTCCTGTCCTTTTGTTATCTTTTATCAGGTCACGTTTAACAAGAATACCAACTGTGGCAGGATGGTTCATCTTGATTCTGGTATCATCCCGGTGAACCTTTTTTTTGCATGGTACCTTTCTATCCCTTATCTTCAATGGAGATGAGAACTGCCCATGATACTGCCCATGTACAGTCTAACGAGGCTCCGCTAACTTTGCTACCATTCAATTCTATCCTTCCAGAAACGAACCCCAGATATTTGATTCAGTCATGATCTTGTCAACCTGCTTTACTGATTTATGTATCTGTAGCCCCAGGTCCCTTGTGCGCCTCTACCTCATCATTATCTAAGCACTATTGTCTGCTTATGCTTCCAAAGTGCACTCACACTTATCAATGTTGGAACTAGTTTGCCAATTACATGTCCATTCTGCAAGTTTATTAGTGCCATCTTGTACTGCTGCCAAGCATATCATAGAAATCCTACAGTGCAGAAGGAGGCCATTTGGCCCATCGAGACTGCACCAACCACAATCCCACCTAGGCCCAATCCCCATAACATCATGTATTTGCCCTGCTAATCCCCCTGACACTTAAGGGGCAATTTAGCATGGCCAATCCACCTAACCTGCACATCTTTGGACTATGGGAGAAAACTGGAGCACCTGGAGGAGACCCACGCAGACACAGGGAGACTGTGCAGGCTCCACACAGACAGTGACCCAAGCCGGAATTGAACCCGGGTGCTGGCACTGTGAGGCAGCAATGCTAACTACTGTGCTGTGTGAATATTCAAATATGGACACTTTTGTGGACATTGCATTGCCTAAAAATAAAAAGGCATTATTTGATGACTTTCCCAGTCAACATCCAAAATGCCAATTTAAAAATACACCCCAGAGATGGTTGGGAGTGAGAGGGTAGGATTTAATAACATTGCCCCAGCTTCATTTTATCTACTTGACTGGCTCGTGTGTGTTAATTATGTGCTGTTTACTTCAGAGATGTGTCTTTGTCATGACAGCTGAATGGAGGGTCCGTCACTGGCTGTGGCGCTGTTTATGTAGTCTGGTGTCTCTTTAGGTGAAGGCTTGTCCAAGGATGAAACAAATTAATCGAGAAAGACTTTGGAGATAAAAATAACACACTGTTTCCAGCTTGTGCACAAAAATTACATCTGTAGGAATTTGCAAGCTGCAGGTCCTGTCAGCTGTGTGTGCCGTGCAGAGGGGGGATGTTGGAAGTTTAATATTTTTGACAGATTCTTGACTGAGTTGAGTTTAAGATTCTGTAGATCTTAGAAAAGGGCACACAGTGAGGGTTCTTGCAACAGAATTCCTGTGTTTAGGAATGTACTGTCAACATGCCCATACAGGGAAGCGAAGTCAGAGCCATGTATGAGCTGTTGAGAAAGATGCTTTGTGCAACAAAGTAGAAAGATTTGATGAGCTTTCCTAATTATGTCCTGTACCTGAATACCTGTCTTCTGGGATTCATGCACTCAGACACCCAGATCCCTCTGCATCTCCGAGCTCTCACCATTTAGATAACAGGCCTCCCGTAATCTGATTTGCAGCTATTTCTGAGATATCACTGCTTTCCACTATAGAGAAAACTGATGTGAAATACATATTCAATCCATCTTCCACAGTCCTGCTTTCCATTGTCAATTCCACAGACACACCTTCTATAAGACCAGTGCTCACTTTAATTCTTCTTATTTTTATGTATCTATAGAAACTCTTACTATCCATCTTTATATTACTAGTTAGCATTCTCTCGTACACTAGTTTTTCCCTCCTTACCAATCTTTTTGTCATTCTTTGTTGTTCTTTTATATTCTTTCCACTCTTTGTGATCTGCTTCCTATCTTTATACAATTATATACTTTGTTTTAAGTATTGAAATTAAGTTTAATATTGCCTATAACTCTTTAAGTTAACCTCAGATGACCAGTCCTCCCTTTGGATATTTCTTTTTCATTGGAATGTGTCTATTCTGAAATATCCCTTTAAATCTCTGCCACCAAACGAACCTCTATTCACCCACCCTGTAAGCATTTGCCAGTTCACTCTCGCTAGCTCTGCTTTCATACCCTTCATAACTGCCCTTATTTAAGTTTAAAATACCAGTCTTGGATGCGCTCTTCTCTCCACCAAACTGAATGTAAAATTCAGTCATCTGATTGCTATTACCTAGGAGATGTATTTGCAATGAGGTTATCCTATCTCATTGCACAAAACCAGGTCTAGTATAGCCTGCCCTCTGGCTGCAGAATTCTTTAAAAAAAACTATTCTGAAATCATTCAATGAACTCCTGTACCCTAGCCCAGCTGATGTTTCCAGTCTGTATGTTCTTTAAAATCCCTCATGATTACTGCAGTACCTTTCTGGCAAGCTCCCATTTTCTCTTTTACCCTGCCATGTAGTAACCATAGGAGGCCCTTAACAAGTAACTTCTTGCCTTCATCATTTCTCATTTCAACTCAAACTGCTTCCACATCCTGGTTTCCTGATTCCGCTCTAATGTGCTTATAATATCATTCATTGACAGAGCCACTTACCCGCCCACTCACCATAACCCTTAATTCCTTTACTGTTCAAAAATCTATCTCTCTTTGCCTTAAAAACATTCAGTGAGGTAACCTCAACTGTTTCACTGGGCAGGGAATTCTACACATTCACATCCCTTCGAGTGAAGAAGTTCCTCCTCAACTCCATCTTAAATCTGCTTCCCCTTATTTTGAGGCTATGCCCCTAGTTCTAGCTTCACCTACCAGTGGAAACAACTTCCCTGCCTCTACCTTATCTATTCCCTCTATAATCTTATGTGTTTCTAAAATAGAGGCATATAGACCAAGGGCAGGTAGAAGGGATTAGTTTAATTTGGGGTCATGTTCAGCACAATACTGTGGGCCAAAGGGCCTGTTCCATGTTCTATGACTTTAATAGATCATAGAATCCCTAAAGTACAGAAGGAGGCCATTCAGCCCATCAAGTCTGTACCAATCACAATCCCCCCGAGGCCCTAGTCCCGTAACCCCACACATTTACCCCACTAATCCCCCTGACACTAGGATCAATTCAACATTGCCAATCGACTTAACGTGTACATCTTTGAACTGTGGCAGGAACCGAGCACCCAGAGGAAACCCGCACAGACAAAGAGAGAACATGCAAACAGTCACCCGAGGCCAGAGTAGAACTCAGGTCCCTGGCGCTGTGAGGCAGCAGCGCTAACCACTGTGCCACCGTGCTGCCCCCAAATGATCAAACTTAACACAGAAATAAAAATATCCTCTAGTTTTGCGCTCGCTTGCAATTTGTATCTCTCTGCATTTTATTTTTACTCACATTTCTGGTTGATGGCACTTCTGAGAGAAGCTTGCAGCCTCTGGTAAGATGTAGCTCAGTGCTGCCAGGCAAACAAAACAACTTCTGTGCCTTGTGACTCCTGTGATTTGTACAAATGTTTAATGAAGCCTAGCATGCAAGATTGACTCAAATGTCTTTTTTTAATGGGTTCCCCAGTGACTGGGTGAGTAGTTTATTTTCACCCCTCTGTTTGGGAGATTTATGAACATATTGATTTATCCTTTCTTTAAATGAATGAATAATTCATAATCAGGAGCAATCAATTTCACGCCAAATGAATTCAGCACAATTTGTAAATTACAGATGGTGTGAATGAGCGCCGAGATCTCCTGTTCTTCAGCGTTTGGAGTGGAGGGGAGGTTGGGGGGAGGGGGTGGGGGGCGGCGACTCCCTCTGCTTTTCACTCAGGGTTATTTCTGAATTGAACTTGTCGACAAACAAGATGAAAACTGATGAGCTTGAACTGATTTCCCCCTGGGCCTGTCGCTCTGCAGCACTCGGAGTCGCAGGCGCAAAGCAGTCACCGCGACCTCACTCAAAACTTGCCGGCAGAATTTCCAGAGAGCTGAAGGCAGGCGAGATACCACAGGGGGATCCGGAATAAAGTTCGGAACGTGCTGGAAACACTCGGCAGGTCTGGCAGCGTCTATGGAGAAGCGAAACAGAGTTAACATTTTGGGACCATCAGGATGACACGGTGGCACAGTGGTGAGCGCCACTGCCCCACAGCGCCAGGGACCCGGATTCAATTCCTGCCTTGGGTCCATGCCTGTATGGAGCCTGCACATTCTCCCCGTGTCTACCTGGGTTTCCTCCAGGTGCTCTGGTTTCCTCCCACACTCCAAAGATGTGCGGGTTAGGGTGCATTGGCCGTGCTAAATTCTCCCTCAGTGTACCTGAACAGGTGCTGGAGTGTGGCAACTAGGGGATTTTCATAGCAGTTTCATTGCAGTGTTAATGTCAGCCTACTTGTGGCTAATAAATAAATTTTAAAACATCAAAACCAGGAGATGTTTGTGATTTAATGGTAGGGCAGGAAAGGTGTAGGTCAGAAGTGATTAAATGTCAGAAGGATGATGGGTATAAGGCAAAAGGGGGTGGCAATGGGACAATAAAGAATCATAAGTTGGGCCTAGAGGAGGCGTAAATAGGGAGGGCTGAGGGGGAGGGAAGCGGAAATGTGACAAAGAAGGTTCCTGTAAACTTCATTCAAGGTTAGTCATGGTTCAGTGGGAAGCGCTGTGACCTCTAGAGTTTGCTAGTTGAAGATTTATAAAGCAGGCTGACAAGGGAGCACTGCACCCAGAGGGAGCACTGCACAGAGAGAGCACTGCACCCAGAGGGAGCACTGCACAGAGAGAGCACTGCACCCAGAGGGAGCACTGCACAGAGAGAGCACTGCACCCAGAGGGAGCACTGCACAGAGAGAGCACTGCACCCAGAGGGAGCACTGCACAGAGAGAGCACTGCACCCAGAGGGAGCACTGCACCCAGAGGGAGCACTGCACAGAGAGAGCACTGCACCCAGAGGGAGCACTGCACAGAGGGAGCACTGCACCCAGAGGGAGCACTGCACAGAGGGAGCACTGCACCCAGAGGGAGCACTGCACAGAGAGAGCACTGCACCCAGAGGGAGCGCCACGCCCAGAGAGAGCACTGCACAGAGGGAGCACTGCACCCAGAGGGAGCGCCACACCCAGAGGGAGCGCCACACCCAGAGGGAGCACTGCACCCAGAGAGAGCACTGCACCCAGAGAGAGCACTGCACAGAGGGAGCACTGCACCCAGAGGGAGCGCCGCGCCCAGAGAGAGCACTGCACAGAGGGAGCACTGCACAGAGAGAGCACCGCACCCAGAGGGAGCACTGCACAGAGGGAGCACTGCACAGAGAGAGCACTGCACCCAGAGGGAGCACTGCACCCAGAGAGAGCACTGCACAGAGAGAGCACCGCGCCCAGAGAGAGCACTGCACAGAGGGAGCACTGCACCCAGAGGGAGCACTACACAGAGGGAGCACTGCGCCCAGACAGCACTGCACCCAGAGGGAGCGCCGCGCCCAGAGGGAGCACTGCGCCCAGAGGGAGCACTGTGCCCAGATGGAGCACCGCGCCCAGGGAGCACTGCGCCCAGAGGGAATGCTGCGCCCAGGGAGAGCACTGCACAGAGAGGGCACTGTACCCAAAGAGGGCACTGTACCGAGAGAGTGTGCTGCACCCAGAGGGAGCGCCGCACCCAGAGAGAGGGCTGTGCCCCGGGAGAGCGCTGCATGGAGAGGGCACTGTACCCAGAGAGTACTGCACTGTCTGAGGTACTGTCTTTTGGACATTGCACCAAGCTCCTGTCTGTGACCACAGGTGTATGTAAAAAAAAAATCCAATAGAACCGATTGGAAAAAGAGCAGGAGAGTTGTTGTCATTCCTGTCAGTCTTTAACTCACAATCAAAACCTAGTTAACCGGATTATTCGGTCACCGTTACTCTTTCTGGGAGCTTGCTGTGTACAAAATGGCTGTCATGATGTGGAGATGCTGGCATTGGACTGGGGTAATCACAGTAAGAAGTTTCACAACACCAGGTTAAAGTCCAACAGGTTTATTTGGTAGCAAAAGCCACTAGCTTTCAGAGCGCTGCTCCTTCATCAAGTAAGTGCGAGTTCTGTTCACAAACAGGGTATATAAAGACACAAACTCAATTTACAAAATAATGGTTGGAATGTGAGTCTTTACAGGTAATCAAGTCTTAAAGGTACAGACAATGTGAGTGGAGAGAGGGTTAAGCACAGGTTAAAAAGATGTGTATTGTCTCCAGCCAGGACAGTTAGTGAGATTTTGCAAGTCCAGGCAAGTTGTGGGGGGTTACAGATAGTGTGACATGAACCCAAGATCCTGGCTGAGGCTGTCCTCACGTGTGCGGAATTTGGCTATCAGTCTCTGCTCAGCGACCCTGCTGTTGTGTGCCGTGAAGGCCGCCTTGGAGAACGCTTACCCGAAGATCAGAGGCTGAATGCCCGCGACCACCGAAGTGTTCGCCATCAGGAAGGGAACATTCCTGCCTGGTGACTGTCGAGCTGTCAACTCGGTTGACTCGGCCAACATTGTCTACCTGATACACTGCAGGAAAGGAAGTCCCGAGACATGTTACATTGGGGAGACCATGCAGACGCTACAATAACGGATGAATGAACACCGCTCGACAGTCACCAGGCAAGACTGTTCCCTTCCTGTTGGTGAACACTTCAGCGGTCACGGGCATTTGGCCTCTGATCTTCAGGTAGGCATTCTCCAACGCGGTCTTCACGACACACGACAGCGCAGAGTCGCTGAGCAGAGACTGATAGCCAAGTTCTGCACACATGAGGACAGCCTCAACCGGGATCTTGGGTTCATGTCACACTATCTGTAACTCCCATGACTTGCCTGGACTTGCAAAATCTCACTAACTGTCCTGGCTGGAGACAATACACATCTCTTTAACCTGTGTTTAATGCTATCTCCACTCATATTGTCTGTACCTTTAAGACTTGATTACCTAAAAAGACTCGCATCCCAACCATTATTTTGTAAATTGAGTTTGTGTCTTTATATGCCCTGTTTGTAAACAGAGCTCCCACTTACCTGGCGAAGGATAGGCGCCCTGAAAGCTAGTGGCTTTTGCTACCAAATAAACCTGTTGGACTTTGACCTGGTGTTGTGAGACTTCTTCACAAAATGGCTGCCATGTTCCTCACATTACAACAGTGTACATTTTGGGGTAATACATTTCTTGTGAAGTGCCCCAGTGGCCAGTCCAGATAACCTGGCTACTATTGCAGTGTTGTGCATGGCACTGGGAGCATTGTAAAGTGGTAAGTGAAGAATATTACACAGTGTCGCTGTGCTGTCATCTACTGCCTGCACCATGTCCTTAGCGAGAAGCACTGGAATCTCCTCGCTTCCCTTAGTCAGGATTAATGAAGGCTGCTCTGTAAATGGCTTCTTCAGCATCACCAGACCGACCCAAGTTCCATATGTTTTTGTACTTGGAGAGAAGAGTGTTGGCCATCAGCACTGGTAATGTAAGAACATTATATGGCAACAGGATTTGATTTCAGCCTAGCAGATGGTGTTCCTGTCTGAAGCAAAAGCTGTATTTTGCCTTCAGCTGACTGAGGGCAATGCTGTTACATTCACTGTAAACAGCTCTGTAACCGGAGAAGTGTTTTGATGATGGGCAAATTGATTACACGTGTTGGTGTGATACAGATCTCAGCTGTCCCCATTCAATACAACAGACTTTCCACAAGGCACTGCTCCCAAGATCCAATGTGTGTTGCTTTAAGGCCTGTCTTTGGAGAGCTCCCCATCTCACCCATCTTGTCTTTTTGACACTTTGTGGCCAGTTCCTTCAGGGAGAGAGAACGAAGGAATGTGTCTTGTGATGCCTGCAGTTAGCTTTTGGTCTCAGATAACATCTAAGGTGTTGAACTCTGGTAAAACCATCATCAGTTTAGATGGAGATTGTCTGAACACTGAACCCATCCTTCAGTCCAATCCAAGTGATGAGTTTAGGTTGGATGTTCTAAGACAAATGAACACATTCAGTCAGAAAGTTGACTGATACATCACTCATTCAATAGGTTTGAATCCTAGTGCAGTGTAATCATAGAGTCATCATGAGCATAGTACTAACAGGTGTTAGTACTTCAACCAATCTCACCTTTAAGATTGGGAAAGAGTTTGTTCAGATGGATATAGAGATATTATAGGTAAGACCTGAACAATGGAATGACAGAGGCTGAGGGGGTACCTGATAGAAGTCTATAAGATTATGAGAGGCATGGACAGAGTGGAAAGTCAGAAACATTTTCCCAAGGTGGAAGAGTCAGTTACTGGAGGGCACAGGTTTAAGGTGCGAGGGGCAAGATTTAAAGGAGATGTACGAGGCAGATTTTTTACACAGAGGGTGATGGGTGTCTGGAACTCGCTGCCATGGGAGGTAGTAGAAGCAGATACAATATAAAGGGAATCTTGACAAATACATGAATAGGATGGGAATGGAGGGATATGGTCCCCGGAAGGGTAGGGATTTTAGTTAAGTCAAGCAGCGTGGCCTATGCAGGCTTGGAGGGCCGAAGGGCCTGTTCCTGTGCTGTAATTTTCTTTGTTCCTTGATCTATTGGCCAAGATAATCACTAACAAATCCAACAGGGGATTCAGGAGAAACGATTTTATCCAGAGTGTGGTTAGAATGTAGATCACAATCGCAGAATCCCTCTCGTTCAGAAAGAGGCCATTTGGCCCATGGAGTTTACACTGACAACAATCCCACCCAGGCCCCACCCCCACCCCTTGTGTACCTGCAAACCCCTCTGACTGTAAGGGACAATTTAGCATGGCCAATTCACTTAACCCGCACATCTTTGGACTGTGGGAGGAATCCGGAGCGCCCAGAGGAAACCCACACAGACATGGGGAGAATGTCTGTCTGTGTGGAGTTGGCATGGCGTGGGTATGCCGGCGTTGGACTGGGGTAAACACAGTAAAAAGTCTGACAACACCAGGTTTTAGTCCAACCGATTTATTTGATAGTAAACTCACAAGCTTTCGAGGGGACTCCCTCTTCGTCAGCTGAAGGTCAGAGGCTGAATGCCTGTGACCACTGAAGTGTCCATTGACCTGACGAAGAGGGAGTCCCCTCAAAAGCTTGTGAGTTTACTATCAAATAAATCGGTTGGACTAAAACCTGGTGTTGTCAGACTTTTTACTGTGTGGAGTTGGCACAGTCATCCGAGGCCGGAATTGAACCCAGATTCCTGGAGCTGAGAGGCAGCTAACCACTGTGCCACCGTGCTGTGAGGGGTGGTGGAGGCGTACTGCATACTTGAGGAAAAACTGGGTGAAATTTTACCAAGGCCAGTCTTCCATCACCAATTGGCCGTGTATTTCCAGTGATATCTGAATGCCGTTCGATATCGACAGAGTGTGGGGTCAATCCCGAATCCTCCAACCGCCGGCCTGAGTGAAGGCAGCTGGTTTTAAACCTCCCCCCCACTGCACCTTTCCCATTGGGCAAGCCTCCACTTACCTAATAGGGGAGCAGGTACTCGGGGAGATCGTAACAAACAAGGAAAAGGAGGAAGAGATCACGCTGAGGGTGCGAGATGTTGAGAAGCGGGAAGAGATTTATGTGGAGTGTAAGCACCAGCATGGCCAAGTTGGGCCAAATGGCCTGTTTCTGTGCTGTAAACTCCACATAAGAAGTTAGGAAGTACGAATGGGGTGGGTATTGAATGGGACAGCGCGATGCTGCGTCAAGGTTCTGCCCTGGAATCAAAATTTCTCCGAGGTTCCTTCATCAGAGAGGGAGACATTTAAAACTCACTTGGATTGTGAGCGTGTGTTTTTAATTACAGGTTTATTGCAATTTGTTAAAGTACAGTTTATGCACCAAGTGTATTTGTGTAAATTTACAAATCTCAATACACTGCTGCTGAACCCTGGACGCTGCTTCTAAGTTAATCTTGTCAATCCTTGTGGAAGTAGGCACGTTCGCAATATTTGAGAGGCTACTGGATGGCTACATGAATAGGAAGGGAATAGAGGGACACGGACTGAGTAAGGGCAGAAGGCTTTTTTTAGTGCAATTAGGGAATTATGATCGGCACGGGGTTGGAAGGCTGAAGGGCCTGTCCCCGAGCTGTACTTTTCCTTGTCCTTTGCACCTAGAAAAGAACGGTTTGATAGAGCAGACGCAGCACGGATTCGTTAAGGGGAAGTCGTGTTTGACGAATTTATTGGATTTCTGTGAGGATGTGACTAGTGCGGTAGACAGAGGGGAACTGGTGGATGTGGTGTTTCTCGATTTTCAAAAGGTGTTTGATAAGGTGGCTCACAAAAGGTTGCTGCAGAAGATTAGGGTGCATGGAGTTGGGGGTAAGGTGTTAGCGTGGATAGAGGATTGGTTGTCTAATAGGAGGCAGAGAGCTGGTATCAGTGGGTGCTATTCTGATTGGCGGTTGGTAACTAGTGGAGTGCCGCAGGGATCGGTGCTGGGGCCTCAGCTATTTCCCATTTATATAGATGATCTGGAGGAGGGGGGCTGAGTGAAGGGTGATGAAATTTGCTGATGACACAAAAATGAGTGGAAAAGCAAATTGTGTGGGGGGTGTGGAAAGTCTGCAGAGGGATCTGGATAGGCTGAGTGAGTGGGCGAGGACCTGGCAGATGGAGTATAATGTTAACAAGTGTGAGGTTATCCACTTTGGCAGAAATAATAGTCGGAGGGATTACTATTTAAAAGGTGAAAAGCTGCAGCATGCTATGGTGCAGAGGGACCTGGGGGTCCTTGTGGACGGGTCGCAAAAACCCAGTCTGCAGGTGCAGCAGGTGGTCAAGAAGGCGAATGGGATGCTGGCCTTCATAGCGAGGGGGATAGAATATAAAAGTAGGGAGGTCTTGCTGCAACTGTACAGGGTACTGGTGAGGCCGCAGCTGGAGTACTGTGTGCAGTTTTGGTTGCTGCACTTACGCAAGGATATTTTGGCCTTGGAGGGAATGCAGAGGAGGTTCACTAGGCTGATACCGGAGATGAGGGGGTTAGCCTATGAATAGAGACTAAATAGACTGGGTCTGTACTCGTTGGAGTTTAGAAGGATGAGGGGGGATCTTATAGAGATGTATAAGATAATGAAGGGGATGGATAGGGTAGAGGTAGAGAGATTTTTCCCGCTTAGAAAGGACAGCAGGACTAGAGGGCACAGCCTCAAGCTAAGGAGGGGGCAGTTTAGAACGGAGTTGAGGAGGAACTTCTTCACTGAAAGGGTGGTGAATCTCTGGAATTCTCTGCCCGTTGAAGTGGTGGAGGCTACCTCGCTAAATATATTTAAGTCACGGGTAGATAGGTTTTTGACAGTCAAGGGAATTAAGGGTTATGGGGAGAAAGTGGGAAAGTGGAACTGATCCACTTCAGATCAGCCATGATCTTATTGAATGGCGGGGCAGGCTCGAAGGGCTAGATGGCCTACTCCTGCTTCTATTTCTTATGTTATTGTGTATCAGTGGATTGTAGCTAGCTGGTGGGAGCCAGTAGCACAGAAGTGCCTGTGGCCCATCAGTGATAGGGAATTTTAAAAATTATCGGCAGGTACTGATCCTCACGCATTAGGAATGGGGAGAAAGCCATTCAGTCCCTGAAACCCTTCTGCCATTCGATCATGCTTGACCTTGACCTTTCGTCCATGACCTTTACCAGAAGGATGTGGAGGCTTTGGAGAGGAAACAGAAAAGATTTACCGGGATGTTGTCTGGTATGGAGAGCATTAGCTATGAGGAAAGGTTGGAGAAACTTGATGTGTTCTCATTGGAAAGAGGTTAAGGGGTGACCTGATAGAAGTCTACAAGATTATGAGGAACACGGACAGAGTAGATAGCCAGAAGCCTTTCTCAGGGTGGAAGAATCAATTACTGGGGGACACAGGTTTAAGGTGTGAGGGGCAAAGTTTAAAGGAGATGTACGAGGCAAGTTTTTTACACAGCGGGTAGTGGGTGCCTGGAACTCACTGCTGGAGGAGGTGGTGGAAGCAGATACAATAGTGACTTTTAAGGGGCATCTTGACAAATACTTGAATAGGATGGGAATAGCGGGATATGGTCCCTGGCAGGGTAGGGGGTTTTAGTTCAGACGGACAGCATGGAGGGCCGAAGAGCCTGTTCCTGTGCTGTAATTTTCTTTGTTCTTTGTATCTCCCCTGGACACGAACTAATGAATCTTTTGACCTCTCCTCCAGAAGGCTGTTGAAGTGACAGTGTTTTGGGTTTTCGCTGACTTTTTTGTGTGAAAGATGCTTCCTGAAAAGTCTTGTTCTAATTTTAACATCATGATCATGTGTTCTGGCCTCTCTACCAGAGGAAGTAGTTTCTCTCTATCTCCCCCATCAACTCTTCTCCATTCCATGTTACCAAATGGTTAGATGCATTGACCCGATAAGGCACCTGACTGTGGCAACTAGGGGAACTTCACAGTAACTTACGTTGACATAAGCTTATTTGTGACTAATAAATAAACTTTAAAAAATGGTCACTTTGTGTTGATATTCCACCCTGCACATTGCTGTGTGTGCCTGGGCGATATTATCCAAAAATATTCCACGGTCAGACCAGTTGAAGAGTGTGAAACTCAGTGCACGCGGATGTGCCGAGGATTGGGAGGAAGCTGCAGTGAGGATTGGCACTGGGTTTATTGTGTCACGTTCATGCTGCCTTTGCCAGGAGCTCCCTGCTGGCACTGAATGGGCAGTAAGTACGGCTGGTCCATTGGGAAATCGAGGGTGTAGAATGGGCAATAGCTACACCTGTGAAACTGTTAACCCGAGGGAAGTGTAGCGGGCTGGCAGTGTGTGTCCAGCTGACAGATGTTGTCTCTCAATGGTGTCCACACTGTGGGTAATAGCGAGGCACTGACTGAGAGTTGTGTATGCTGCTGGCATTTACTCACTGGTCAGAGACCATGCTCGCTGTGCCTGGATTCCCAATGCTCTCCTCCCAGTGTAGGAGTGACATTGGAAAATCTTCGGCATGGTGGCGCAGTGGGTAGCACTGCTGCCTCATAGCGCCAGGACTCTGGGTTTGATTCCCGGCTTGTGTCACTGTCTGTGTGGGGTTTTCACGTTCTGTTCTCCTTGTGTCTGTGTGGGTCTCCTTCAGGTGCTCCGGTTTCCTCCCACAGTCCAAAGATGCACGGGTTAGGTGCATTGGTCATGCTAAATCACTCCTTAGTGCCAAGGGGACTAACTGGGGTTATGGGGATAAGGCCTGGCTGGGATTGTGGTTGATGCAGACTCAATGGGCCAAATGGCCTCCTTCTGCACTGCATAATTCTATGATTTTGTGCCAGAGTTGAGCTCCTTTCTTGTTTCTGTTAAATCTCAAGACCAATATTTCTCCCTTGGTCAACATCACTTAAAAGAAACATATTATCTGATCATCTGTTTCTAGGGGCTGGTTGTGAACTCAATGGTCACTGCGTTTCCTACGTTATAACAGTGAATACAGTTTCATTTTTAAAAAATGCAGCAACTTGTAAATCATTTTAGAATTCCCTGAGATTGTGGAGGGTGCTATCGAGACGTAGGGTGGGATTATCCAGCTGCGCTCGCCCTGAAACCCGGAAAATCCCACCTGAGATCAATGGACGTTTCCATGGTCCAACCCTAGCCCGCTACGACTCCTGTGGGCAGAATGGGAAAATTTGCCCCGTAATCTCTCTCTGCCTCTCTTTCCATGCCTCCCTCCATCTCTCTCCATCCTCTATCTCCCTCCCTTCCCCCTGCTCTCTCGCTCCCCCTTCCTCTCCCCCTTTCCCCCCAGTTCTCTCGCTCCTTCCTCTTCTCTCTCTCCCCCCAACTCCCTCGCTCCCCCCACTCACCTCCCTCTTCCCCCATTTCCCTCCCTCCTCCCCCTCTCCTCTCGCTCCCCCTCTCACTCTCCCTTTTCCCCCAGCTCTCTCGCGCTCCTCCCTCCTCTTCTCTCTCTCCAGTTCTCTCACTTCCCCGCTCCATGTCAGCTTGATGTTCAGTTAGAATGATCTGGGTAGTGGCAGGAGGCTGCTGTTTGGGCCTGCTGTTCACTGATAACATTCAGCTACAGGACCTGTTGCTGACAGTGAGACAGACGAGGCAATTATCACTGTTCAGGATGAAACAGGAAAGTGCTGCGCCAATGGCAAGAGGCTGTTAGTATACTCACCTGATTAGAATTGAGAGCATTTTAAAATTTTCCATCAATGATTTAATTTAAAAAGATCACTTCACAGTTTGCAACAAGATGTTTGAGATTCCCTGTTTCCCAATGCGAAAGACAGGGAGGCTACAGCAGTTCCTGCTGTTATCCCATGACAAACTAGTCAGGTGGATTGGCCATGCTAAGTTGCCCCTTAGTATCGGGGGACTAGCTTGGGTAAATGCATGGGGTATGGGGATAAGGTCTGGGTGGGATTGTGGTCAGTACAGACTTGATGGGCTGAATGACCTCCTTCTGCACTGTATGATTCTGAGTTCATGGAACTTTTGTTTTGATTTGATTTATTATTGTCACATGTATTAACATACAGTGAAAAGTATTGTTTCTTGCACGCTCTACAGACAAAACACACCATTCATAGAGAAGGAAACAAGACAGTACAGAATGTAGTGTTACAGTCATAGCTAGGGTGTAGAGAAAGATCAACTTAATGCGAGTTGAGTCAATTCAAAAGTCTGACAGCAGCAGGGAAGAAACTGTTCTTGAGTCGGTTGGTACGTGACCTCAGACTTTTGTATCTTTTTCCCGAAGGAAGAAGGTGGAAGAGAAAAATGTCCGGGGTGCGTGGGGTCCTTAATTATGCTGGTTGCTCTTCTGAGGCAGTGGGAAGTGGGAGGCAGGTTTACGTGATGGATTGGGCTACATTCATGACCTGTTGTAGTTCCTTGTGGTCTTGGGCAGAGCAGGAGCCATACCAAGCTGTGATACAACCAGAAAGAATGCTTTCTATGGTGCATCTGTAAAATTTGGTGAGAGTTGTAGCTGACATGTCAAATTTCCTTAGCCTTCTGCGAAAGTAGAGGCGTTGGTGGGCTTTCTTAACTATAGTACCAGCATGGGGGAACCTGGACAGGGTATTGGCGATCTGGACATCTAGATCTCTCGACCCTTTCTACTTTGTTCCCATTGATGTAGTCAGGGGCATATTCTCCTTTATGCCTCCTGAAGTCGATGACAATCTCCGTTTTGTTGACATTGTGGGAGAGATTATTGTCACCACACCAGATTCTCTATCTCATTCCTGTACTTTCACCATTGTTTGAGATCTGACCCACTACAGTGGTGTAGTCAGCAAACTTGAAAATCGAATTGGAGGGGAACTTGGCCACACAGTCATGTATAAGGAATATAGTAGAGAGAACACAGCCTTGTGGGGCACCAGTATTGAGCATGATGGTGGAGGAGGTGTTGTTGCCTGTCCTTACTGATTATGGTCAGTAAGTTCGGAAGTTCAGGATCCAGTTGCAAAAGGAGGTGCTGAGGCTCAGGCCATGGAGTTTGGAGATGAGTTTTGTGGTAATAATAGTGTTGAAGGCAGGATCTGTGGTGACCCCGAGTTACAGACGGTTAAAATCAGTGAACAAGCTCAGCAAGGGAGAAGCAGTTGTACCTCAGAGCGGGAGGTTGGTTTGGGTTAGGCTTTGAAAGGAGTGAGTCAGCAAAGTGGGACTGTGGTGAGGATTGTGGAGCAGGAGAAAAATTACCGTTCACCTGTGCTGGGGACGCTGCATTTTAACCAAGTCTGGGGTGACAGGGCATGGAGGATCTAGCTGAGGAGGAATTGGAGTTTGTGTTGGTCACAGGAGGGGGTGGGTTTGCAAAATTCCAGGCTGGATGAAGTGAAATGGGGAATCTGGATGATGACAGTGGGCGGGATTTTATGGCCTACCTCGACCCGAGACCAGAAAAGCCTGCCTGAGGGTCAACGGACATTTCCATTGGGTTTGTATGGTGTGTGTAGGCCATCAGTTTGGGGTGGGGTGAGGGTTCTTGATGTCCATTTTGTGTGTGTGTGTGTGTGTGTGTGTGTGTGTGTGTGTGTGTGTGTGTGTGTGTGTGTGTGTGTGTGTGTGTGTGGTGGGGGGGGGAGTGCTGAGCAAGGTGGCTTCTTCAAATTTACATAGAAACTAAAAGCAGGAGCAGGCCATTCGGCCCTTCGAGCCTGCTCCGCCAACCACTTTGATCATGGCTGATCATCAAATTCCATATCCTAATTCTGGCCCCCCATATCCCTTGATCCCTTTAGCCCCAAGAGTAAAATCTAATTTCTTCTTTAATTTCTTTCTTTAAAAATAGACCCCAATCTCTGGGAAGTTGCCAGCATGTCTAGGCCTCATCCCTCTCTTAATCAATGCAAAACCTGACTGCTCCCAATAAATGACTACGTGCGGGAAGATGGGGATTCAGCTTGCACTGGCTGTGCCGGCGAGAATCACACCAGCTTTCTTGTCCCAAGTTCCGCCCACTCTGCATCCACCCTGTCAAACCCCTTGAAAAACCTTTTCTATGTTTCAGTTGGGTCACCTCTCATTTTTCTGAACTTGATGGAACAAAGGTCGAGTCTACACATTATCTCTTCATTGGACACTCCCCATATTCCAGGAATTAGGCCAATGAAACTCTGTTAAAAGCAAGTACACCCTTCCTTAAGTAAAGAGAATAAAACTATACATTGTATTCCAGACCTTAATCTCATTCATGCCCCATAAAATTGCAGCAAGATTTTTTTCAGAAATACTCCAATCCTTTTATAATAAAGGCTAACATGCTATTTCTTTTCCTAATTGATTACTGTACCTGTATGTTAACTCTGTGTGATTTGTGTGCAAGGGTACCCAGATCCCTCTGAATATCAACACTTCCCTGCCTCTCAACATTTAAAACATTCTGTTTTTAAAATTTTCCCACCCAACTGGATAGCTTCACATTTCTCCACCTTATTTTCCACCTGCCATTTTCTTACCTACTCACTTAACCAGTCTATATCTCTTTGTAACCTCTTTGTCCCCGTCCCAGCTCAGTGAATGTGGTTGTGATATATTCAGTTACCTCAAAGTCATTAACCTAAGCTGTAAATAGTGACCCGAAGCACTGAACCTCATGGTACCTCACTAGTTACAAGAATGACTATTCCTACTGTTTATTTTCTGTTCATGAACCAATCCCCAATCCATACTATACTAGCCCAATCCCATGAGCTCAGTATTTGTGTAATAACCTCTTGTATGGCACTTCATCAAATACCTTTTGAAAACCCTAATATACTACATCCACCAGTTCTCCCTTATCTATCCTGTTAACTACACGCTCAAAATAACATTTGCCAAACATGATTTCCTTTTCCGTTGACTCTGCTAAATCAAATCACCATCTTCAAAGTGGGCTAATAAATACCAAGTTCTGCATAATAATGTTCTTAATAATAGATTCTAGTAGTTTCTTTACAATTTATGTCTGGCTAATTGAGTTATTGTGGGCGGCATGGTGGTACAGTGTTTAGCACTGGTACCTCACAGCGCCAGGGACCCATATTCAATTCCCGGCTTGGGTCACTGTCTGTGCAGAGTCTGCACATTCTACCCTCTCTGTGAGGGTTCCCTCCAGATGCTGCGGTTTCCTCCCGCACTCTGGAGGATGTGCTGGTTAGGTGCAGTTGCCATGCTAAATTCTCCCTCAGTGTACCTGAACACGTTGGATTATAGTGACTTGGCGATTTTTACAGTAACTTCATTGCAGTGTTAATGTAAGCCTACTTATGACACTAATAAGTATACTAAAACTTTATTGTCCCCTGTTTTAACTCTGCTTTTTTTCCCCCTGTGTACCTTCAAACAAATATGATCAATATTATATCTAAAACCCTGGTCTGCAGCACACTGGAACTGCAACATGTCCTTGGTATTCTGGCATGGGTACGATCCCCAAAGTTCTTTACAATTCCAACAATCCCAAATTATAAAAGCAGGGAATTCATGTTGGAGTTGTATAGAAATTTGGTAATTAGCGAGAGAAATGTGCGCAGTTCTGGTTGTCACATTATAGGAAGGATGTGATTGCACTGGATGAGATTGCAGAGGAAATTTACCGGGATGCTGCCTGGGATGGAACATTCAACTTATGAAGAGAGGTTGGGTAAGAATGGGTTGTTTTTGCTGGAGCAGAGAAGACGGAGGGGCGACCTGATTGAGGTGTTCAAGATTATAAAGGAAGTGGACAGTATGGATAAGGAGCAACTGTCCCACTTAACTGAAGGATTAGGTACGAGGAGATATAGGTTCAAGGTGAGGAACAGAGGATTTAGGGGGGAATGTGAGGATAAGTTCCTTCACCCAGAGGGTGGTGACAGCCTGGAATGCACTGCCTGGGAGGGTGGAGGGGGCGGGATGCCTCACATCCTTTACAAAGTATCTGGATGAGCACTTGGCACACTGTAACATTCAGGGCTATGGGCCAAGTGCTGGCAGATGGAGTTAGGTGGGAGTTCAGGTGTTTCTCATGTGTCGGTGTGGACTCGATGGGCCGAAGGGCCTCTTCTGCGCCGTGAGATTCTATGATTCTAAATCTCTTATTGTCTGACCAAGGGCTTAGTCTCAATTTGTACAACTCTACAACAGCACCAATCACCTGCCCCAGACTGGGATAGAAGGAATTCAGGTGTAAAGGGGCTTTGCGCATCAACAACAACAACTTGTGTTTATATAGCGCCAGAAATATGGGAAAGTTGTCTCCATAATGAATTGAGGTTCCAAGCATGAACTTGTCAGCAAACTTCAAAACAGAATAATCTTGGGGGCAAGGCGATGATTGTTGGGAGGAGGGGGGTATTACAGCGTGCCTGAGTTAAATGCTGTGCTTTTAAAACTCTACTCTAACTCCTTTAAACTCTCGAAGTTGATCGTTCTCTGCACCCTAGCTATGACTGTAACTCTATATTCCACACCCTCCCCTTTCCTTCTTCCCTGTGAACTCTATGAACAGTATGTTGGAATCACAGAATCACTACAGTGCAGAAGGAGGCCATTTGGCCCATCAAGTCTGTACTGACAACAGTCCCATCCAAGCTCTATCGTTGTAACCCCACATAATCCGCGGACACAAAGGGACAAGCCCATCCAGACCTGTTCCCCAAAACTCCCAAGTATTTACTCTGATAATTCCCCCTAACCTACACATCTTTGGACACTCGGGGCAATTTAGAAATCATAGAAATAGAAACATAGAAACCCTATAGTACAGAAAGAGGCCATTTGGCCCATCGAGTCAGCACTGACCACAATCCTACCCCCACATCCCTACATATTTACCCACTAATCCCTCTAACCTATGCAGCTCAGGACATTAAGGGCAATTTTAGCATGGCCAATCCACCTAATCTGCGCATCTTTGGAGTGTGGGAAACCAACACAGACACGGGGAGGATGTGCAAACTCCATACAGATGGTGACCCGAGGCTGGAATTGAACAGGGGTCCCTGACGCTGTGAGACACAGTGCTAACCACCGTGTCACTCTTTGTTTTGTTCGTATATGTGCGTAAGAAACAATACTTTTCACTGTATCCCAATACACCTGACAATAATAAATCAAACCAAAAAAATTGGACAATTTCCCATTGTCACACATCATGCCCCATTTACCAGATCTTTGCTCACTCACTTAACTCATCATCCCCCTGCAGTTCCTTGTGCCATCTTCACATCTCACCACCCTATCAATCTTTGTATTGTTTTTAACATAAATAGTGCCTTCCTGAAAGGTTTGCCATTTGTAATGACTTGTGGCACTGAATCAATCGCATCAGTGGAGACAATATCCCAAGCCAGCTTTATTAACTCTGCTCATATATCCTTCCCCTCTCGCTGTCTGCTCAGTATCTGCCATCAGCTGGCTCTCCTCTTGCTTATTTCAATTCTTTTCACCATTTTCCTATTGGTTCAGTTCCCTCTCCAAGTTGTTGAAGGAATCCGTTTGTACGCTGTATTCTTAATTCGTCATAAACCTTTTCATTCTCCCTTTGTTTAAAGCCATCCATGAAGGTTTATGCTGCAATAAATTCCAGGCTGTCGAAACCTCTCCTTTTAATTGTCACAACTGCGTGAGTTTGAGAGTGGAAAAGAAATCTTCGCTCGTCTGCTCTTCTCACTGGTGTTGATGATGTTTGTGCGTTAGCGTGCTGGAATGTTCAAAATCACAGGGCTGAGATTTTGTTCCCCCCCCCGACACTTTTAATTCATTCTTTCCATGTTGTGTTTTTCCATTGAATCAAGTTGATCATATCCTATTGCTTGCATGGAATACCTCATTAGTCAACATTTCTCTGGGGTGGCACAGTTTGTAGCACTGCTGCCTCACAGTGCTAGGGACCCGGGTTCATTTCCAGCCTTGGGCCACTGTCTGTGTGGAGTTTGCACGTTCTCCCCGTGTCTGTGTGGGTTTCCTCCGGGTGCTCCGGTTTCCTCTCTCCGTCCAAAGTTGTGCAGGTTAGGTTGATTGGCCGTGCTAAATTGCCCATAATGTCAGGGGATTAGCGGGGTAAAGATGTGGGGTTACAGGAATAGGGACTGGGTGGGATTGTGGTTGTGCAGACTTGATGGGCTGAATGGCCTCCTTCTGCACTGTAGGGATTCCATGTTATGATTCTACATTTCAGCCTGGTGAAAAATTTAGTTGCTGTTTTTGCTGCTTGCGGTGTGGCCTCCCTTACATTTCAGAGAATCATAGAATCCTGACAGTGCAGAAAAGGCCATTTGCTCCATTTGAGTTTGTACTGATTCTCTCTGACAGAGGATCGTGCCCATGTCCTCATTCCCCATCCCATCCCCGTAACCCCACGTATTTACCATGGCTAATCCCCCTAACGTGCACATCTTGGGACACTAAGGGGCAATTTAACATGGCCACATCTTTGGAGTGTGGGAGGAAACTGGTGCATCCGGAAGAAACTCACACAGACGTGGGGAGAATGTGCAAAACTCTGCACAAGGACCGCTTTGGCGATCACTTTTTAGCTGAGCACTTTGCAAAATGCTTTCATTCCGCCTGCAAGCATCACCTCGAGCGTCTAGCTGCCTGTCGCTTAATTCTGCACCTTGCTCCTGCACTCTGATCTTTCCGTCCCAGTCTGAGGAAGCTCGATGCAGGCTGGAGGAACCGCACCCACCTTTGTAAGCAGGCATTTTACAGCCTTCTGGACTCAACATTTGATTGACTAATTTTTGATCATAATCTGTGCCCCATTTTTTTCCCTTTGCTGTTTTGCCTTTTCCCTCGTTTCTCTCGCTGTTAAAGCGTTACAGTCCCCAGAAACAGCGATAACTTTTAAGAAGAGTTCTGAGTGTCTGGTGACTGACATTGATTTGATCTATTATTGTCACATGTATTAGCATACAGTGAAATGTGTTGTTACTTGCGCTCTATACAGACAAAGCATACCATTCATAGAGAGGGAAAGGAGAGGGTGCAGAATGTAGTATTACAGTCATAGCTAGGGTGTAGAGAAAGATCAACTTAATGCAAGTTAGGTCCTTTGAAAAGTCTGATGGCAGCAGGGGACAATTTAGTGTGGCTAATCCACTTAACCTGCACATCTTTGGACTTGGTGCAGACCTGATGGGCTGAATGGCCTCTTTCAGCACAGTCAGGATTCTATGGTTAAAGGGTCACCTGGAAAGGTTTAAACAGTCAGCGATGTAGAGACATTCAGCTCACACAGAAGAATGTCGGCTTCTCGATTAAAGAAAAAGCACCACAATGAGGGAATGAATAAAAATCAGCAAGGGAGGGGGGATAGAAACACTGTCACTCACTGTATTTCTCACCATCTAAGCAGCAGCATGCTGCAATGAATATAAAAATCATTCACAAAGCAAGCACTGCAGAACAACTGACTGAATACAGGAAATCACCCAGCAGAATCCCAGATTTTAAACAACACTTCCCGATGTTAAACGCCGACATTTACACAGGCTTCGAGTGGCACCTCCTTTACTAAAGGATGTTTAACAATGTCGCAATCTCCACTCGGCAAACAAACTGAAGATAAGGCAAGCTGAATGTGAAAGAACTGGATAGGCCTGTCACAGAGACAGGACAGAGAGGTCCCTGTCCAACCTGCTGCTTCAGCGGGGTGGGGGAGGTGATGCTCACTCAGCAACATCGCTGGCCTAAAGTGGCAAGTGTTTGAAATCGCTTTCCAATACTAGGAAATCCAGCATTAGTTGATGAAACCTGAAGTCATTGGTCTTTTTATTTTCAGTTTATATAACTGTAGAATCCCCACAGTGCAGAAGGAGGCCATTTGGCCCATCGACTCTGCACCGAAAAAGCATCTTACCCAGGCCCTAACCCTGCATTTTTACCATGGCTAATCCACCTAACCTATCTATTTTGGACACCATGTTGCACTTTTTGTCTAATCAAGGTGACTTGATGGCACAATGGTTAACATTGCTGCCTCACAGCACCAGGGACTCAGGTTCGATTCACAGCTTGGGTCATTGTCTGCGTGGACTTTGCACATTCTCCCCATGGATTTCCTCTGGATGCTCCGGTTTCCTCCCAAAAGACGTGCTGGTTAGTTTGCTGTATTCGCTCCTTGCAGTGTGGCTCTCCCCCCACGTTTCATAGAATCATAGAATCCTGACAGTGCAGAAGGAGGCCATTTGGCCCATTGACTCTGCACTGACTGACAGAGAATCCTACCCCAGCCCTCTCCTCACCCTATTCCTGTGGACCCACGCATTTATCATGGCCACTTCATTCAAGTTACATATCTTGGGACACTAAGGGACGATTTTCCCTGGCCAGTACACCTCCTCATCCTTTACTCTTAACACTACCTCTCTTTGCCATTGGCACCTTTTCATACAAGCACAGGTGATGCGAACACCTGCCCTTATGTCTGCTCTACTCTCGCCATCAAGGATCCCAAACACTAACGATGTACTTTTATTTTTAAACTTAGTAAACTACGTTTGCTATTCGCGATGTGGTGCCCTCTTATTTTGGGGGGGTCTAAGTGCAGGTCATGTGACCGTTTTGTGGCACAACCCCATCCAATCAGCAGGCGTGGCCTCAGCTTCCCTGTCACCTGTCCTTTCCATTCTCCACCTGGCTCCCACTCTGGCCTTTCTGCCCTCGGGCTGCTGTGCTGTTCCACTGGAACTCATTGCAAACTCAGAAACACCTCATCTTCCAGCTGGGGATTTTACAGCCTTCTGAACTCAACACTGAGTTCAATTTTACATCCTAACCTTCCCTATGTTTGATTTTTTTTTTTGCTGGTTTGTTCTCACTGTCAGATTTCTCTCCTTTCTTTGACATTTCTTTCAAGCAGCAGTGTTCCGGTGTTACAGCCTCCCTCCAGACCAATAAAAAGTGATTTGAATTTCCGATGACCAACTTAAGAGGTCATTTAAAAAAAATCCATCTTTGATGACTTTTGCCACAACAAAATAATTAAATCAATGTTGACTAAACATTACTTCGTTGTGTATACATTTAATTATAGAAAAGGTATTCCTTATTCATTTCTTAAGACACCGATTACCCCCCACCACATTTATCATTAGAATCCATTGAGTCCTCACAGTGCAGAGGTGGCCATTCATCCCATCGCATCTGCACTGACTCTCTGACAGAGCATCTTACTCAGGCCCGATTCCTGCAACCCCACATATTCACCCCTCTAATCCACCCCCCCAACCTACACATCTTGGGACACTCGGGGCAATTTAATACGGCCAATCCACCTAACCAGCACATCTTCTTAGACCGTGGGAGGAAACTGGAGCACTCAGAGGAAACCCACGCAGACACGGTGAGAATGTGCAGACTCTGTACAGACAATGACCTGAGGCTGGAATTGAACCCGGGTTTCCAGTGCTGTGAGGCAGCAGTGCTAACCACTGTGTCGGTGGTTGCTCCACACTCTCAGTAGAAATGCCTCATTTTTAAAGTCCCAAATCCCTCCTGATAGTCCCCAACGTGGTTCTGGTCTGTTAACAACAGCAATGCTGCCTTTACCCAGCAGAATTCCTCCCTCTATTTCAGCCTGACTGAGGTTGTCCGTCTATCCAAACAGGTCGTGCTGCAGCTTTCTTTCTGTTCACATGTTAAATCCGGACTAATCTGACCTAAATTTTGAGCTGACCCCTCCCCAGCCCCATGGCAACCAGATCACCTGGGCTCATCTTTGGGCAAGGGTGATATGAAGTCACACGCCCCCTCCAGCAGAATTGAAAGAGATTGTTAAAGCCACCCTACAACTTCCAACAATCACAACACGTGACCTCTCCCTTTGACCTTGCACCATGAACCTTTTTGTCATTTAATCTCTCCTGCCCAACATTCAACCACTGGCCTTCCCTTTTGTTAAGAACAAAGAAAATTTATAGCACAGGAACAGGCCCTTCGGCCCTCCAAGCCTGTACCGACCAGGCTGCCCCTATCCTTCTGGGGACCATATCCCTATATTCACATCCTATTCATGTGTTTGTCAAGATGTCCCTTAAAAGTCACTATCGTATCCATTTCCACTATCTCCCATGGCAACGAGTTCCAGGCACCCACCACCCTCTGTGTAAAAAATCTGCCTTGTACATCTCCTTTAAATCTTGCCCCTCGCACCTCAAACCTGTGCCCCCTGGTAATTGACGCTTCCACCCTGGGAAAAAGCTTCTGACTATCCACTCTCATAATCTTGTTGACTTCTATTAGGTCGCACCTCAACCTCACCATTTCAGTGAGAATAAACCAAGTTTCTCCAACCTCTTCTCATAGCTAACGCCCTCCATACCAGGCAACATCCTGGTGTCCTTTGAAATTGAATTGATTTGAGTTATTATTGTCACGTGTATTGGGATACAGTGAAAAGTATTGTTTCTTGTGAGCTTTACAGACAAAGCATACCGTTCATAGAGTACGTGGAGAAAAGGAAAGGACAGGATGCAGAATATAGTGTTGCACTTACCGATAGGGTTCAGAGAAAGATCAGCTTCATGTATGATAGGTCCATTCAAAAGTCTTGCAATGAAGGCCAGTATGCCATTAGCTTTCCTCACTGCCTGCTGTATCTGCATGCCAGCCTTCAGTGACTGTTCCACTGTGATATCCAGGTCACATTGCACTTCCCCTTTTCCCAAACTGCCACCATTCAGATAATAATCTTCCTTCCTGTTACTGCCATCAAAGTGGATAACTTCATATTTATCCACATTTTATTACATTTGCCAAGTATTTGCCCATTCAGCCAGCCTGTCCAAGTCTCCCTGCAGCCTCTTAGCATCCCCCTCACAGCACACATTGCCACCCAGCTTACTGTCATGTGTAAATTTGGAGATATTGCATTCAATTCCTTCATCCAAATCATTCATGTATATTGTGAATCGCTGGAGTCCCAGCACTGAACCCTGCGGTACCCCACCAGTCAGTGCCTGCCACTCTGAAAAGGACCCGTTTATTCCCACTCTCTGCTTCCTGTCTGCCATTCAGTTCTCTATCCACATCAGTACATTACCCCCAATACCACAAGCTTTAATGTTGCTCACTAATCTCTTGTTTAGGACCTTATCAAAAGCCTTTTGGAAGTTCAGATACACATCCACTGGTTCACCCCTGTATACTCCACTGGTCACATCCTCAAAAAATTCCAGAAGCTTTGTCGAACACGATTTCCCTTTAGTGAATCCATGCTGACTTGGACCAATCCTGTCACCACTTTCCAAATGCTCAGATATTGCATCTCAATAATTGACTCCAGTATTTTCCCCACCACTGATGGTGTCACTGAACACGTCAAACCTGGATTCAACATTTCAACATCTGGTTTTTACGTTGTGCATATTAAATAGGTAATAATGAGCTCCATGGAGTAATTAAAAGACAATAATTTCATTAAGGGGCTAAATCTGCTTCTGAAATCCCACAACGATCTGCAGCATTTCCGTCTGTGTGAGTGGGTGTGGTTTGGCCCAGAGTTGGAATATAAAGCTTCAGCCACAGGCCGCACCACATACCTACCCTTCTCCTCGAATTAGATGTCTGTCTGGTGGCCCCTTTTATATTTATTAAACTGACACACTATAAGCAGACAGACCCAGACAGAAAGGTCAGTGATTCCCAGGGAGTGTGACTATTCAAGGAGTGTGCGTGCTCATACAGAAGCTTCTGTGTATCTCTGCTCCTATGTGTGTGGGGGTGTATGTGTAAGTGTGTCTGTGTATGTGTGTGCGTGAGCGCGGTTGGAGGGTACGAACCCTCTGCCAGCGTAAAGGTGCCTGTGTCACGCTGATGTCCCACTTGAGTGGAAAGGGGTCCCTTTCTGCTGTTTAGACTGTGCAGGTTATCCTGCAGTTCACAGTGACAGGCACTGAACAGCGCAGCATATGAGCAATGCCCAATTTTACTCTTCGGGTGTGGAATATTGAGAATCTAATGAGTACGGAGAGTTCCAGACCACATTATTGATTCGTTGGCTTGTATGAAAAAAAGATGAAATGCATCATCTCTGGTGGATATTAACAGTGTGTAGGTGGCAAATTCCGAGGAAAAATGTGCACTGAATTTAATTAACTGGAGCTGGAGTCTTCCAAAAAACAATACTTCCCTGTCGCCCGGTCTTTTTATTTCTGATTCCCTCTGTCTCTCCTGTGTGTCTTTCTTTGCCTCTGATTCCCTTTTTGACTTTCTTTCACTCTCTCTCGCTCTCTCTGTGTCTCTGTATCTTTCTCTCTGTCTCTGTCTCTCTCTCTCTCTCTCTCTGTGACTGTGTGTCTGTGTCTCCATCTCTGTGTGTCTCTCTGACAGAGAGTTTTCTGATCTGGAATGCCAATAGAATCAGATTCCAATGAACATGTACTTGAAGAGGGCTAATTGGTAGGATTATGGGAGTAAAGATGGAAACTTGGCTGTCACAGTGGTTAGTGCTGCTGCCTCAGGGACCGAGGTTCAATTCCAGCCTCGGGTGACTGTGTGGAGTTTGCACACTCTCCCCATGTTTGCGTGGGTTTCCTCCGGGTTCTCTGGTTTCCTCTCACAGTCCAAAGCTGTGCAAGTTAGGTGGATTGGTCGTCTAAATTGCCTCTTCGTGTCCAAGGATGTGTAGATTAGGTGGATTAGCCATGGAAAAACTGCCCCTTACGTGTCAAAAGGGGGTTATGGGGATGGAATGGACCTAGGTTAGATGCTCTTGTGGAGAGTCAGTGTAGACTTGATGGACAAATGGCCTCCTTCTGAACTGTTGGGATTCTATGAACTGAATAGATAACTTGGAGGGCCAGCACAGGTCTGATGGGCCCAATTGCCTCCTATGCTGTATCACTTTGATGATTTGATTTCTTGTTTTACTCTTGTCACTGTAAGGGGACAGGGGACTCAGCAATGGTAATCTCCTCCCCCCATTCAGACTGGCCTCTGAGTTTCCATTGCACGCTCACACTAATCTGACTCTCAATTAAAAATAAATTCCATTAAGATTGCAAGAGGCTGTTTACAGTAAACAGGATAATAAACCAGCTGTAGTTCCTTCAACAGCCTTCACTGAAAGGGTTGACTGATTTGTAAATGGTTTGTAGCTGTGTACCATACTCTGGTAATGGATTCCGATGACAAATGGCCATGCGATGGATGGCTGTGAATGGTGTTAGCCAAACTCTGTTTGATCTGAAAACATGAATGTGTTCTGTTACTGTTCACTCTGCTGGCCAGAAGCGAGGAAAATGCCCAGAGGAGATAGCTAGGAAGTGTCAGACCTTCCTAGCAAGGCCTAGGATGACTGACTAATAAGTAACCCCTGCTGGCACGCCAGTCCAGTGAGCTCAGGAACCGGACCTCCTGCCTCACACCCGGATTCTCACACCTTTTTATTTTATTCTTCGTGGGACATGGACGTTGCTGACTGGCCAGCCTTTATTGCCCAACCCTAGTTCCCAAGTTCAGTTGAGAGTCAACCATATTGCTGTGGCTCTGGAGTCACATGTAGGCCAGACCAGGAATGGATTTCCTTCCCTAAAGGACATTAGTGAACCAACCCGACAATCGACAATAATTTCATGGTCATCAGCAGATTCTTAATTCTAGATTTTTTTAATTGAATTCAAATTCCACCATCTGTCATAGTGGGATTCGAACCTGGATCCCCAGAGCATCAGCTGAATTTCTGGATTAATAGTCTGGTGGTAATACCACTAGGCCATCGCTTCCTACCTGAGGTGAGGACAGACCTATACTCCATCATCGAATTCCTACAATGCAGAAGGAGGCCATTTAGCTCATCGAGTCTGCACCAACTCATCTCTGACAGAGTACCTGCTCTTTTTCCCCATCCTTTCCCCGCACATGTCCCATTAATCCACCTTATCTAGACGTCTTGGGACACTGAGGGTCAATTTACCATGGCTGATCCATCTAACCTGCACATCTTTGGAGTGTGGGAGGAAACTGGAGCACCTGTAGGAAACCCGCGCAGACACGAGGAGAATGTGCAAACTCCAAACACAGTGACCCAAAGTCGGAATTGAACCCGGGTCCCTGGCGCTGTGAGACAGCAGTGCTAACCGCTATGCCACCGTGTCACCCATGAGGCAGCCAACTATCTTGAAGTCACAATAACGCTCTGTATAACCCTGCTGTGGGAGCACACAGACCTGGCTGACAATCCAATACTGACCGACTCGAGTTTCCATCTTTTTACTGAGATGCTAACATGTCTGCCCTGCTGGGGGAGCAGAAAAGATTCCATTTCAGATTAGACCAGGAGGGTATTCCTGATGTCCTTGCTAATATTCATCCTTCACACATTATTAAAACAGGCTATCCGTCCATTAACTCAATATTTTTGTGGGATCTTGCTGTGTGAAAATTGACACCGGTGTTCCCGACAACAGTGAGTGCACTTGGCAATGTTCTCCTTTGGTTGAATGGGATTAAGCTTTGGGCCCTCTTTGTCAGTGACATTGTATAAAGACACATCCATCTCTCTCTCTCTCTCTCTCTGTCATCAGCAGGAAGAGCAGGCACAGCTGCTGTAAGAATTGTTTTTTTCTGGCACAGTAATCCGCACTGCCAGGCTTATCCCTGATCCGACCAGGAATGTGTGAATGCTGCTCAAAAGTCAGGAACTGGAAGCCAGGAGCTTGTTACCGCGGCTGAATGATTCATCTTTAATGTCATCATCAGGATCCAGATAATGAGGTGATTAAAGGGATGGCAGGCAGTGAGGAATGCACCAGGAGCTGCTGTATATTAATAAAGAACTTCCTGTAGCTCAACTCTTCACCGTGCTGTAAGAATCACACACAATCCCAGAAACCCGATGGTGCCAAATGTGGCCATTCAGCCCATCAAGACTGCACTGGCTCTCTGACTTACCGAGGCCCTCTCCTCCACCTTATCCCCATAGCCTCACATATTTTCCATTGCTAATCCATCCAACCTAGACATCTTTGGACACTAAGGGGCAATTTAGCACAGCCAATCCCCCTCCCTTGTACATGTGTGGGAGGAAACCTGAGCACCCGGAGGAAACCCACACAGACACTGGGAGAATGTACAGACTCTGCACAGATCAAAGCCGGAATTGAACTCGGTCCCTGATGCTAACTAGCCTGCCACCAGGCCATGAAGAAGCTTGAGACCCTTCAATGCAGGAAATGTCGGGGAGAAAGTGCAACAGGAATGATTATTGCACGGAGAGAGTGCTGCATTGTTGGAGATGCTGTCTTTCGCATGAAATGTTAGCCTCAGACCCCAGGTAGACGAAGAACAGCCTGTGGCACTATTTTAAATAAGAACAGGGAAGTCCTCCTTCTCTCCCTCCTCCACACACACACACACATACACACACACACACAAACTTACTCACTCTCACACACACACACTTACACTCACACACACTCTCACACACACATGCACTCACACACACACATGCACTCACACACACACACATGCACTCACACGCACATGCACTCACACACACATGCACTCACACACACACATGCACTCACACACATGCACTCACACACACATGCACTCACACACACACGCACTCACACACACACATGCACTCACACACATGCACTCACACACACATGCACTCACACACACACATGCACTCACACACATGCACTCACACACACATGCACTCACACACACATGCATTCACACACACATGCACTCACACACACACGCACTCACACACACACGCACTCACACACACACGCACTCACACACATGCACTCACACACAAATGCACACACACACATGCACTCACACACACACATGCACTCACACACACACGCACTCACACACATGCACTCACACACAAATGCACACACACACATGCACTCACACACACACATGCACTCACACACACTCACACACACATGCACTCACACACACACACACATGCACTCACACACACATGCACTCACACACACACACATGCACTCACACACACACACGCACACATGCAGTCACACACACACGCACACATGCAGTCACACACACACATTCTCTCTCACACACACCTGCACTCACACACACACACACTCCCACACACAGTCTCACATATATTCACACCTGCGCTCACACACACACATACACTCGCGCACACACACATGCACTCACACACACACGTGCTCACACACATGCACTCACACACACATGCACTCACACACACGCACACATGCAGTCACACACACACATTCTCTCTCACACACACCTGCACTCACACACACACACTCCCACACACAGTCTCGCACATATATTCACACCTACACACACACACACACACACACACACACACACACACACACACACACACACACACACACACACACACACACACACTCAAACGCACACTTTCTTACTCACACTCACCTCCTGATCAGTTTAAACCCTGTAACTAATATGACTAAAACAGTCAGTCTGATCTTTCGAACCTGATGATATGTGGGAGTTTGCTGGGTGTATATTAGCTATCAGGTTTCCTGGTTATGACTCTGCAGAAGTATTTGATTGGATATAAACACCTTTGGGACAAGCTGCAAATGTACGAGATTTTTCTTTCCTTGGTAAATGAGTTTTTTTAAACCAGTTGGCCCTAAAGTGAATGAATAAATCCAAATCTGCTCTGATTACAGACGGATCTGTCATGTGTTTGCCTGAGTTTCCAAGGTTCAATTTAGCAGTTCAGTTATCATCAAAGCCGTGAGCGGGGGATAGGTTTACCACAGAAACCCACCCCCACTTTGTGCCACCTTCTGCTATCTGGGCAGAGTTTGTTGGTCTGTAGACGGCCCATTCTGTGCCAGTGTTGCCAGCTCTCTCTCCTGCCAGAGGCAAATCATTAAAATCCTGCTGCTTGTAATCTAATCGCAGCTCCTTTCGGAATTAAATTCCTGCTCAGTTTGGCTTTTTCTGGAATTAATATGGAATTCCGAGATAGGTTCACTTATCAAGTGAATAATTCAAGTGAATGAATCTGGTTTTAACTGCGTGCTCTGGTGAAAAGGGCCATGCTGTCGTTTTAAAGAATTGCTTCAATAAGCTTTTCTGCGCCACAGCTTACTGATACTGGGAGAAATCGGGAGAAAATTCTGAATGTTTCCCCCCTGCTAATTGCATGTGGCTCCTGATCACATTTGTCGATGGTTTATTCTAGAAGCAGACAGGATCATTCCCTGCCCGGCCGCCACTTACAATCATAGACTCTCAAAGCTTACTGCACAGAAGGTGAGGCCCTTCAGCCCATAAAGTCCATGCTATGTCACTGCAAGAGCCCCATTCCTCCCCCTTTCCCCATTGTCCCATAAATAGAGATACTGGGGCTTACAGCACAGAAAAAGACCCTTGGAGCCATCACACAAGTGTCAAAGACAAATCACCCATCACTTCCAATCCCATTTTCCAGCAATTGGCTCATGGTCTTGTATGCCTTGGCATCACAAGGGTGCATCTAAATACTTCTTTCATTGCAAGAGAGTCTCTGCCTCCACCACCTTTCAGGCAGTGAGTTCCAGATACCCAGCGTCCTTTGAATGAAAAAGTTTTCTTTACATCCCCTCTAAGTCTCCTGCCCCATTGTCACTGATCCCTTCACCAGGGGAGATGTTTCTCCCTGTCTACTCTAAGCCCTCATAATTTTATACATCTCAATCATGTGCCGCACCCCCCCCACCCTGCAACATTCTCGTCTGCTCCAAGGAAAACAACCCCAATCTCTCTTCATAACTAAAACTCTCCAGCCCAGGCAACCTCCTGGTAAATCTCCTCTCCACCCTTTCTAGTGCTATCACATCCCCCCTGAAATGTAGATTCCAGAACTGCACACAATAGAACATAGAACATTATAGCGCAGAACAGGCCCTTCGGCCCATGATGTTGCGCCGACCAATTAAAAAAGCAATGACCCTCTAACCTTAAACCAATCCCTTTCCATCCATAAACCTATCCACGGATCTCTTAAACACCCCCAAACTAGGCGCATCTACAACTGCAGCAGGCAGGGCATTCCAATCCCTCACCACCCTCTTGGTAAAGAACCTACCTCTGACATCCGTCCTATATCTACCACCCCTTAATTTAAAGCTATGCCCCCTCGTGCTAGTTTTCTCCATCCGAGGAAAAAGGCTATCACTGTCCACCCTATCTAAACCTCTAATCATCTTATATGTTTCAATAAGGTCCCCTCTTAGCTGCCTTCTTTCTAACGAAAACAACCCCAAATCCCTCAGCCTCTCCTCATAGGACCTTCCCTCCATACCAGGCAACATCCTGGTAAACCTCCTCTGCACCCTCTCCAATGCCTCCACATCCTTCCTATAATGTGGGGACCAGAACTGCACACAATACTCCAAGTGCGGATGCACCAGAGTTTTGTACAGTTGCAACATGACGTTGCGGCTCCTAAATTCAATCCCCCTACCAATAAACGCCAAGACACCGTACGCCTTCCTAACTACCTTACCTACTTGATTCCCAACTTTCAGGGATCTATGTACACATACACCTCGATCCCTCTGTTCATCAACACTATTCAGAGTCCTACCGTTAGCCCTATGCTCTACACATCTGTTATTCCTGCCAAAGTGAATTACCTCACACTTTTCCGCATTAAACTCCATCTGCCACCTCTCGGCCCAGCTCTGCAACTTGTCCAAGTCTCTCTGTAAACTGTGACACCCCTCTTCACTGTCTACCACTCCTCCGACTTTGGTGTCATCAGCAAATTTACTGATCCACCCAACTATACCCTCATCCAGATCATTTATAAAAATTACAAACAGCAGTGGCCCCAAAACAGATCCCTGAGGCACACCACTTGTAACCGAACTCCATGACGAATACTTACCATCAACCACCACCCTCTGTCTCCTATCTGCTAGCCAATTCCTGATCCAATTAACTAAATCACCCCCAGTCCCATACATCTGCATTTTCTGCAGAAGCCTTCCATGGTGAACCTTATCAATACTCTCGCTGTGGCCCAACCGACATTTTATATAGTTCCAACACAATCCCCCCGCTCTTAAACTTTATACCTTGGCTAATGAAGGCAAGTTGAGGCAAGTTAGGAGTAGTGTAATGGCACAGTGATTAGCACTGCTGCCTCACAGCACCAGGGACCCGGATTCAATTCCCGGCCTCGGTTCAATGTACGGAGTTTGCACGTCCTCCCCGTGTCTGCGCGGGTTTCCTCTGGGTGCTCCCGTTTCCCCGCACATGCCAAAGATGTGCAGGTTAGGTGGATTGGCCTTGCTAAATTGTCCCCTAGTGTCAGGGGATTATCAGGGTAAATACATAGGGTTCTGGGGATAGGGCCTTGGTGGGATTGTTGTCAGTGAAGGCTTGCTGGGCCGAATAGCCTCTTCCAGCCCTGTAGGGATTCTATGATTCTAAATATACCATAACCTTTAACCACTTTATCCACATGTCCAGCTACCATAATCTCTGATCCTCTTTCCTTCCAGGGCCCTGCCTTTCATCATGTGTTCCCTTGTCTTGTTTGTCCTGCCCATGTGCATCACCTCACACTTATCCAGAGTGAATCCCATTTACCACTGATCAGCCCATCTGACCAGCCCGCCTATATCTTTCTGTAATCTAAGGCTATCCTCCTCACTATTTACCACCAATTTTCTCCTCCGTGAATTTACTGATCAGCCCTCCTACGTAAATCATAAACAGCAAGAGCCCTAACACTTCTCCCTGTGGGACCCCACTGGACAGTCTTCCAGTCTGAAAAACACTCCTTGACCATCATCCTCTGCTTCCTGCCACTCAGTCAATTCTGAATCCAATTTGCCAAATGTCCTTGGATTCCAAAGGTTCTTACCTTCAGTCTCCCATCCGGGGCCTTGTCAAAAGCCTGGCTGAAGTCCAAGAAAACTACATCAAATGCATTGCCCTCGTCTACACACTTGGTCACCTCTTTGAAAAGTTCAATCAAATTGGTCAGACATGACCTCCCCTTGACAAAACCACACTGACTGTTCTTGATCAATCCCGCCATCTCCAAATGTTTAATATTTTGCCTTCCGATAATGATCCAGTTTTCTTTGGAAAGCCATGATTGAATCTATCTCCAGTGCCTCAGGCAGTGCATTCCAGATCCTAACCTGCATTGACAAAAGATATTTTTTCCCTTTGGTTCTTTAGCCAATTGCCTTCACTCAGTGGACTCTGCTTCTCAGTCTCCTGCCAAAGAGAATCTCTCTCCTGTTACAGAGTAAATCCCTCATCATTTTTTCACCTCTATCAAATTGCCTCACTCCCTGTTTCAGCAGCTCAGTCCTGGCTTTGCCAATTAGGCCACTTTTAAAAAGTAATTTAAGGGGTATGGGTGTTTATTGCTTACCCCTGGAGAAACAGGTGGTTATCCGTGGCGTAACTGAAGTACTGCATTATTGAAGGTGGCAGGGCAGTTTGAGAAAGTGGTTGATAAGGAGTATAGAATCCTGGCTTTTATAAATCGAGATAGAATGCAAAACCAAGGAAGTTAAAGTGAACTGTTATAAAATACACGGTGGCACAGTGGTTAACCCAGGGACCTGGGTTCCTTTCCCAGCTTGGTTCACTGTCTGTGCAGAGTCTGCACATCCTCTCTGTGTCTGCATGGGTTTCATCCGGGTGCTCCAGTTTCCTCCCACAGTCCAAAAGACATGCTTGTTAGGTGCATTGGCTGTGCTAAATTCTCCCTCCATATACCCAAACAGGTGCCAGAGTGTGGCGACTAGGGTATTTTCACAGTAACTTCATTGCAGTGTTAATGTAAGCCAACTTGTGACATCAGTGAATAAACAAATACTAGTTCAGCCTCAGCTGCTGCGTGGAACCATTCCTGTAAATCTTTTCTGCATCAGAGCTAAAGTCTTCACATCTTCACTCTTGTTGCCGCTGTATTTAAATCTGTTCTTCCAGCAATGTCTCCCTGTTCAATCAGCCAGAAACATGCTGATCAAGAAAATTCTTCTGAACCAATTTCAGAAACTGTTTAGCTTCTCTGCCCTTTGTTGCTTTCTTATCAGGATCATTAAAGTTCCCCATTATAACAATTCTTCCGTTTTCAATCACTCTGCAGTTTCATTGACTCTGTCTACACTTCCCGCTGCCTCGGCAAAGCAGTCAACATAATTAAGGACCCCACGTACCCCGGGCATTCTCTCTTCCACCTTCTTCCGTTGTGTAAAAGATACAAAAGTCTGAGATCCTGTATCAGCCGACTCAAGAACAGCTTCTTTCCTGCTGCTGTAAGACTTTTGATTGGACCTACCTTGCACTTTCGCTACACCCTAGCTATGACTGTAACACTGCATTCTCTCCTTTCCTTCTCTATGAACAGTATGCTTTGTTGTATAGCGTGCGAGAAACAATACTTTTCACTGTATACTAATACATGTGACAATAATAAATCAAATGAAAAATCCTTGCAGATTCGTCCCTCTATATCTTTCCCACAAGTTGGTGGCCTATGGAATCCACCCAGTAGTGTAAAGGCACCTCTGTTGTGCTTAGCTCTAACTAAATAGATTCAGTAAGAAGTCTCACAACACCAGGTTAAAGTCCAACAGGTTTATTTGGAATCTCGAGCTTTCAGAGCATTGCTCCTTCATCAGGATAATTACAGATTAGAATGTGTAATATCTTGCAATTACGCCTTTGTCTACATATGCTCTGTTTGTGCACCTACCTCTCTATTCACCTGACGAAGGAGCAGTGCTCCGAAAGCTCGTGATTCCAAATAAACCTGTTGGACTTTAACCTGGTGTTGAGAGACTTCTTACTGTGCCCACCCCAGTCCCATGCCGGCATCTCTACATCATCAATGGATTTAGCCCTTGACTCCAGACTTCAGTACTGTGCCTTATACACACCTTAATCACACAACTAAATGGGAAGAATAGATTTGCATGTATATAGTGCTGTTCATGACCTCAAGCTTGTCCCAAAGTGTTTTACGGCCAATGAAGTACTTTTGAATTGCCGTCACTGTTATAACAGAGTAATCAAAGCAACCAATTTGCACACAGCAAACTTCCACAAATCACAGTGAAATAGATAACTGGATCATGTGGGTTATTGATTGAGAAATAAGCATTCTTCAGGACACCAGGGAGATATCCCTGTCTTTTCACCCAAGAAAGCTGTGGGATCTTGCTGCCAGAGCCTGTTCATAACTAACAACTTCATCACTAATGAGAGCAGGGGGCAGCACAGGAGAAGGGGCGCTTTTAAAGAAACTGCGCTATGCCAATGGGTGGCACAGTGGTTAGCACTGTTGCCTCACAGTGCCAGGGAGCCAGGTTCGAATCCAACCTTGGGTGACTGTATGTGTGGAGAGGAGATTGTACATTCTCCCTGTGTCTGCATGGGTTTCTTCCCACTGTCCGAAGATGCGCGGGTTAGGTGGATTGGCCATGCTATAGGTATTGGGTTACGAGCATAGGGTGGGGGAGAGGACCAGAATAAGATGCTGTGTCAGAGAGAGTCGGTGCTGACTTGATTGGCCAGATGGCTTCCTTTTACACTGTAGGGATTCTAGGAAGTGTTTGATGGCTGGTGCAAACAGGATGGACCAAAGGGCCTCTTTCTGTGGCGTAAAACCTTTCCTGTTACTTGGATATTTTTCCTTGAAGTGGGTGAATTTTCCTGAGCTGTGATCTGACGGAAGGACTGGAGGAGGAAACGAAACAGAAGGCTGAGATTTTAAATGTTGATGCAGTCATAAGTCGTGAATGCAGTGTATAGGGAGCCCTTTATCATTTTCCACTCTGCCAAACCTGGGGCCATTATATTAAACTCATGTGTGATCGTAAACAGTGTGATTTACTGTTGTGTTACGCAGCTTTCAACACAGCTTGATAGTTCCCCTGTTCCCTTCCGCAACCTTGAGATGGCAGAGTGATATTTTCAATTTAATATACAATTGTCTGTTGTGTGCTTCCTATTTACCAGCTGACCTTGTAAGCCCTGTTTGTGAGTTAGCAGGCGCAGTGCTGCTGAAACAATGCTACTAAAGACAATCTGTGCCTCCAGTGTTAGATTTGATTTGATTTATTATTGTCACATGTACTAGTATACAGTGAAAAGTACTCCTTCTTGCACACTATACAGACAAAGCGTACCATTCATAGAGAAGGAAAGGAGAGAGTGCAGAATGTAGTGTTAACCGTCATAGCTAGGGTGTAGAGAAAGATCAACTTAATGCGAGGTAGGTCCATTCAAAAGTCTGATGGCAGCAGGGAAGAAGCTGTTCTTGAGTCGGTTGGTATGTGACCTCAGATTTTTGTATCTATTTCCCGAAGGAAGAGGGCGGAAGAGAGAATGTCTAAGGTGCGTGGGGTCCTTAATTATTCTGGCTGCTTTGCCGAGGCAGTGGGACATGTAAACAGAGTCAATGGACAGGAAGCTGGTCTGCGTGATGGACTGGGCTTCATTCACGACTCTTTATAGTTTCTTGCGATCTTGGGCAGAGCAGGAGCCATACCAAGCTGTGTAAAGAATGCTTTCTATGGTGCATCTGTAAAAGCTGGTGAGAGTCGTAGCAGACATGCCAAATTTCCTTAGTCTTCTGAGAAAGTAGAGGTGTTAGTGGGCTTTCTTAACTATAGTGTTGGCATGGAGGGACCAGGACAGGTTTTTGGTGATCTGGACACCTAAAAACCTGAAGCTCTCGACCATTTCAAATTCATCCCCATTGATGTAGGCAGGGGCATGTTCTCCTTTACGCTTCCTGAAGTCGATGACAATTCCTTTCGTTTTGTTGACATTGAGGGAGAGATTATTGTTGCCTCATCGGAAAGATTGCACGTGGATTCTGATAGGGGCTTAACTAGGAAACTCTGGAGGTTAGTCAGCGTTCTGACTTGGTTAGATAATGGGTGGGATTTTCCGGCTACATTCATCCCAAAACCGGAAAATCCCGCCCTAGGTCAATGGATGGTCCGTCGCCTGTCCTCGGCAGGATGGGAACAACCCCCCCCCACCCCCCCACCGACCCAAAAGCCGGTAGATCAATGTCGCCAGCCGGGAAGATGGTGTGAGAGGTGCAATTCAGTTTAATGGGGCAGCATCGTGGCTATCATAGCTGCCTCACAGCACCAGGAACCTGGGTTCGATTCCCAGCTTGGGTCACTGTCTGTGTGGAGTCTGCACATTCCCCCTGTGTCTGCATGCGTCCTCCCACAGTCCAAAGATGTGCGTGTTAGGCTGATTGGCTAAATTGGCCCTAGTGTCAGGGGATTAACAGAGTAAATAGGGGCTGGGTGAGACTGTGGCCGGTGCAGACTCAATGGGTCGAATGGCCTCCTTCTACATGGTAGGGATTCTATGAATATTTCCTCCCTGAAAGATCACAACCCCTCTTTACAGAAAACAAATGCAAGTTGAAAGGTCTAACCTGGTCCAGCAAGGCTGCTTCCCCCACCCCCCCTCACCAGTGTGACATGATACCGGCAGAGATCTCTGCAAAGCAGAGACCAGGCACTATGGCCACATTGAGGGGGGCGGGTGTTCAGAGGCCATTGAAGCCCCCAGGTGGTCGGGCTCATGGCTGGGCTGTGCCCATTGGGCAGTGCCCACCTGGCACCCTGGCAGTGCTCAGTTGGACACCATAAGTCTGGCAGTGGCAAGGGGGTAGAGTCTGAGGGGGTGGAGTCTGAGGGGGTGGGTTATGATGGAGGGAGTACGCACGATGACAGGGAGGTTTATGCAGGGGGGCTGTGCAGAGCTGGGCCGCGGAGGTGGTCGTAATGGTGGGGGTCTGTCAGGAGTTGGCCAGGGAACTCATCGGGAGAGTCCTGATGCTGGTGACCTGTGTTGACTGTCCCATCTACTGCCAGCTGAGGCCCTAAAGTGGTGAACGAATACCACCCCAGGGCTCTGTCCACCTGTGTACTAACCTAGTGATGGGCTGACCTGTTGCCAAACTACAGGCATGGCAGCTACAACCACGAGGCCAGCCTGTACACCGGCCTCAGTGCCTGATTGAGGCACTGGACATCATTAATATTCCATAGTCATTAATAAACCTAAAAAGCAATTCAAGACAAATAGCTTTACCCAGAGACTGGAATATATCACCACATGGGAGTAGGACAAGTTTATTTATTAATGCCACAAGTAGGCTTACATTAACACTACAATGAAGTTACTGTGAAAATCTTCTAATTGCCACACTCGGGTACCTGTTCAGGTACACTGAGGGAGAATTTAGCACGGCCAGTGCACTTAACCAGCATGTCTGGAAACCAGAGCACCCAGAGGAAACCCATGCAGACACGGGGAGAATGTGCAGACTCCGCACGGTGACCTAAGCTGGGAATTGAACCCAGGACCCTGGCGCTGTGAGGCAGCAGGGCTAACCACTGTGCCACCATGGGATTTTCACAGAAACTTCATTGCAGTGTTAATGTAAGCCGACTTGTGACTAATAAATAAACAATTTTTACATGGAGTAGTTGAGGCAAATAGCATCGATGCATTGAAGGGTGAGCTGGATAAATACACTGGGGAGATAACAATAGGAAGAGATGTTGATGGGGTTAAATGGTGTAGAATGGGAGAAGGCTGATATGGAGCATTAGCATCAGCATTGCGCTGACATGTTTCTGTGCTATAGAATCAATGTAATTCTATATAACCTATTTATTGGATAAAGCAGGAAGGTAGAAACTAGAAACAGGAGTAGGCTGTTCAGCCGTTCAAGCCTGCTCCACTATTCATTATGATCACGGCTGATCATCAAATTCAGTATCCTGATACCCCCTTCCAACCCATATCACTTGATCTCTTTAACCCCAAGAGCTATATCTAATTTCTTCTTGAAATCAGACAACGTTTTGGCCTCAACTACTTTCTGTGGGAGTGAATTCCACATATTCACCACCCTCTGGGTGAAGAAATTTCTCCTCACCTCAGTTCTATCAGGTTTATCCCTTATCCTCAAACTATGACCCCTCGTTCATAGAACAACATCAACATTTGCAAAATTACATTTCACAATATTCAATCAAATTTGTTTAAGCATAATCAAAACTTCAGCACAGAAAGTTCATTCAGCTTGTTGTGCCAGTGCTTGCTCAACATCAAAGCTACCTAACTATAACAGAAAGAGTACGCTCCTTTAACTGACTGTCTAAATTTGTCTAAATTTCTCTTAAATGTTGTAACTGACTTGGTTCCATTAATGGTGATGTATTCAATATTTTAATGAACTTCTGACTCCCGTCCTGTATGTTTTTAAATATGATTCATAGAATCTCTACAGACAGAACGAGGCCATTCGGCCCATTGAGTCTGCACCGACCACAATCCCACTAAGGCCCTATTCCCACAACCCCACATAAGAACATAAGAAATAGGAGCAGGAGTAGGCCATCTAGCCCTTCGAGCCTGCCCCGCCATTCAATAAGATCATGGCTGATCTGAAGTGGCTCAGTTCCACATTCCCGCCTTTTCCCCATAACCCTTAATCCCCTCTCTCATCAAAAACCCATCAACCCGCATCTTAAAAATATTTAGCGAGGCAGCCTCCACCACTTCAACGGGCAGAGAATTCCAGAGATTCACCACCCTTTGAGTGAAGAAGTTCCTCCTCAACTCCGTTCTAAACCGCTTCCCCTTTATCTTGAGGCTGTGCCCCCTAGTCCTATTATCCTTTCTGAGCGGGAAGAGCCTCTCCACCTCTATCCTATCCATCCCATTCATCATCTTATACGTCTCAATGAGATCTCCCCTCATTCTTCTAAACTCTTAACGAGTACAAGCCTAGTTTATTCAGCCTCTCCTCATAGCTCAACCCCCTCAACCCCAGCATCAGCCTAGTAAACCTCCTCTGCACTCCCTCCAAGGCCAAAACATCCATGCGTAAATACGGCGCCCAAAACTGCACACAGTACTCCAGCTGCGGCCTCACCAATGCCCTATACAGCCGCAGCAAGACCTCCCTACTTTTATATTTAATCCCCCTCACTATGAAGGCCAGCATCCCATTTGCCTTCCTGATCACCTGCTGCACCTGCAAGCTGGGTTTTTGCGACTCATGCACAAGGACCCCGAGGTCCCTCTGCACCGTCGCCTGCTGCAGTTTTTCGCCACGTAAGTGATAATCCTTCCTACCATTATTCCTACCAAAGTGGACCACCTCGCACTTGCCAACATTAAATTCCATTTGCCATTTCCTGGCCCATTCGCCCAGCCTATCTAGATCCTTCTGTAGACTCTCCACACCCTCAGCACAATTTGCCTTTCCTCCAATCTTGGTGTCATCAGCAAATTTCGACACCCTACACTCGGTTCCCTCCTCCAGATCATCTATATAAATGGTAAATAGCTGAGGCCCCAGCACCGACCCCTGAGGCACTCCACTAGTCACCATCCGCCAATCCGAATAGCACCCATTGACCCCCACTCTCTGCCTCCTATTTGACAACCAATCCTCTATCCACGCTAACACCCTACCCCCAACTCCCTGTCCCCGACCTTCTGCAATAACCTCCTGTGAGGTACCTTGTCAAACGCCTTCTGAAAATCCAGAAAGACCACATCCACCGGCTCTCCTCTATCCACCGCCCTAGACACATCCTCATAGAACTCCAGTAAATTTGTCAGACACGACTTTCCTTTAACGAAACCATGCTGCGTCTGCTCTATCAAGCAATTCCTCTCAAGATGCCTCGCTATTTCCTCCTTGACGACGGATTCTAACATTTTACCTACAACAGACGTTAAACTAACTGGCCTATAATTCCCTGCCTTTTGCCTGGCACCCTTCTTAAACAACGGCGTAACATTAGCCGCTTTCCAATCTTCCAGCACTTCCCCGGAATCCAGCGACGTCTGGAAAATAACCACCAAGGCATCCACTATCACCTCCGCCATTTCTTTCAGAACCCTCGGATGCATTCCATCCGGTCCTGGCGACTTGTCCACAATCAGTCCCTCCAGTCTGTCGAGCACCTCCTCTCTAGTAACAGTAATGTCATTAAGACCCTCCAGTCCTACCACCTTTCCGTCTCCAACACCCGGCAAATTATTCACGTCCTCCTCCGTGAAGACAGAAACAAAAAAGTTATTTGGGACCTCAGCCATATCCCCATCCCCTACCACTAAGTCCCCCTTCTCATCCTCTAAGGGACCAACGTTCACCCTAGCCAGCCTCTTCCTTTTTATATATTTATAAAAACTCTTGCTATCCTTTTTTATATTAAGCGCAAGCCCAGCTTCATAGCTTCTCCTACCCTTCTTTATCATCTTCTTTGTCAATCTTTGTTGACATTTAAACCTCTCCCAATCCTCTTCTCGCCCACTACTCTTAGCTACTCTAAACGCCTCCGCTTTTAATTTAACACTTCCCTTCACCTCCTTCGTTATCCACGGCTTATTACCTCTCCTCCTACTGTCCTTTTTGACCATTGGAATAAATTTCTGCTGAGCACCAAGAAAGATCTCCTTAAAGATCCTCCACTGCTCCTCAGCAGACCTACCTTCCAATGTGCTCCCCCAGTCCACATTCGCCAATTCTTCTCTCATCCTACCGTACTCCCCTCTGTTCAAACAAAGGACGCGCGTCCGGGAACCCACTTTCTCCTCCTCCATCTGCACTAGAAACTCCACCATACAATGATCACTCTCCCCAAGAGGATCCTTCACTGCAAGGTCCCTAATTCTACCCGCCTCATTACATAGCACCACATATTTATCCAGCTAATCCTCCTGACAATAAGAGGCAATTTAGCATGGCCAATCCACCTAACACAAGAACATAAGAACATAAGAAATAGGAGCAGGAGTAGGCCATCTAGCCCCTCGAGCCTGCCCTGCCATTCAATTAGATCATGGCTGATCTGTCGTGGCTCAGTTCCACGTTCCCGCCCTCTCCCCATAACCCTTAATCCCCTTGTCTATCAAAAACCTATCTACCCGCATCTTAAAAATATTGAGCGAGGCAGCCTCCACCACTTCAACGGGCAGAGAATTCCAGAGATTCACCACCCTTTGAGTGAAGAAGTTCCTCCTCAACTCCGTTCTAAACCGCCCCCCCTTTATCTTGAGGCTGTGCCCTCTAGTCCTACTATCCTTTCTGAGCAGGAAGAGTCTCTCCACCTCTATCCTATCCATCCCATTCATCATCTTATACGTCTCAATGAGATCTCCCCTCATTCTTCTAAACTCTAACGAGTACAAGCCTAATTTATTCAGCCCCTCCTCATAGCTCAACCCCCTCAACTCCGGCATCAGCCTAGTAAACCTCCTCTGCACTCCCTCCAAGGCCAAAATATCCTTGCATAAGTGCGGCGACCAAAACTGCACACAGTACTCCAGCTGCGGCCTCACCAGTGCCCTATACAGCTGCAGCAAGACCTCCCTACTTTTATATTCAATCCCCCTCGCTATGAAGGCCAGCATCCCATTCGTCTTCCTGACCACCTGCTGCACCTGCAAGCTGGGTTTTTGCGACTCATGCACAAGGACCCCGAGGTCCCTCTGCACCGTTGCATGCTGCAGTTTTTCGCCACGTAAGTAATAGTCCTTCCTACCATTCTTCCTTCCAAAGTGGACCACCTCACACTTGCCAACATTAAATTCCATTTGCCATTTCCTGGCCCATTCGCCCAGCCTATCTAGATCCTTCTGCAGACTCTCCACACCCTCCGCTCAATTTGCCGTTCCACCTTGGTGTCATCAGCAAATTTCGACACCATACACTTGGTTCCCTCCTCCAGATCATCTATATAAATGGTGAATAGCTGAGGCCCCAGCACCGACCCCTGGGGCACTCCACTAGTCACCAACCGCCAATCCGAAGAGCACCCATTGACCCCCACTCTCTGCCTCCTATTTGACAGCCAATCCTCTATCCACACGAACACCCTACCCCCAACTCCATGCCCCCTGACCTTCTGTAATAACCTCTTGTGAGGCACCTTGTCAAACGCCTTCTGAAAATCAAGAAACACCACATCCACCGGCTCTCCTCTATCCACCGCCCTAGACACATCCTCATAGAACTCCAATAAATTCGTCAGACACGACTTCCCCTTAACGAAACCGTGCTGCGTCTGCTCTACCAAACAACTCTCCTCAAGATGCCTCGCTATTTTCTCCTTGATCACGGATTCTAACATTTTTCCTACAACAGACGTTAAACTAACCGGCCTATACTTCCCCGCCTTTTGCCTGCCTCCCTTCTTAAACAACGGCGTAACATTAGCCGTTTTCCAATCTTCCGGCATTTCCCTGGAATCCAGCGACGTTTGGAAAATAATCACTAAGGCATCCACTATCACCTCCGCCATTTCCTTCAGAACCCTTGGATGCATTCCATCCGGTCCTGGGGACTTGTCCACAATCAGTCCCTCCAGTCTGTCGAGCACCACCTCTCTAGTAACAATAATGTCATTCAGGCCCTCCACTCCTACCATCTTCCCCGGGTCCCTGACGCTGTGAGGCAGCAGTGCTAACCACCGTGCCACCTAAGGGGGATAATTTAAAACTCTCTGGAACTCAGCGACTCCTTGCTTTCTAAATACAGCAATTTGTGTCTTCAAGCAGCCTAGTCTCACTTTCAGTCTCTGATTTAGACCTGGGATCCCATTAAGAGGAGAGATATCGGATATGAAGGGTGCTGAGCTTAGCTGCTAATCTTCCTCGTCCAGCGACATCATTAGTGACACCGTCGCAGGCATTGCATCTTCAGTGCTTTTTTGAGAAAAGAAATCCTTTCTTTCCTGTCAGTAAATTGATCTGTCCCAGAAGATGACTGATCCAAGTTGTTAGTGTCCGAGGACAAGCAGATTAACTCCTGTTGTGTAAAGGTTCCAGGTTTCACAGACAGCACGGAATAAGCTGAGTTTTAAGCTCAGATTTCCCAGCGAGCAGATGTTTTGTTTTATTGGGAATGGCCTGACAGGGTTGGAGGCCTTTGTGATTCCTGTCTCTGAGTCAGAAGCTCCAGGTTCAGGGCCCGCACCAGGGGCTGGATTTACAGGCCAAGCCAGCCACAGGGAAGGGAGCAGGCGTGGAAAAGATCTCTGCCTTCTCACCCACCCCCTCCTCCCTCACCCACTCTTCAGCCATCCCCTCCTCACCCACCCCCTCCCTCACTCATCCCCTCCTCCCTCACCCCCTCCTCACCCACCCCCTCCTCACTGACTCCCCATCCGCCTCCCTGGTAGGATGGCAGGCTCTGAGTTTGACCGCTGATAGGCATGGTGACCTGAATATTTTGGGGTGGCACAGTGGTTAGCAGTGGCTGCCTCACAGTGCCAGAGACCCAGGTTTGAGTCCCGGGTTGGGTCACTGTCTGTGTGGAATTTGCATGTTCTCCCCATGTCTGTGTGGGTTTCCTCCGGGTGCACCAGTTCCCTCCCACATTCCAAAGATATACAAGCTAGATGGATTGGCCATTTTAAATTGCCCCTTGGAGTAGGTTAGGGGGATTAGCAGGATAAATATGTAGGGTTATTGGGCTGGGGACTGGGTAAGATCCATCAGAGAGTCGGTACAGACCTGGTGGGCCAAATGGCCCTTGATTTGGTTTGATCTGATTTATTATTGTCACATATATTACTATACAGTGAAAAGTATTGTTTCTTGTGCTCTTTGCAGACAAAGCATACTGTTCATAGTGAAGGAAATGAGAGAGTGCAGAATGTAGTGTTACTGTCAGAGCTAGGGTGTAGAGAAAGGTCAACTTAATGCAAGATAGGTCCATTCAAAAACCTGACAGCAGCAGGGAAGAAGCTGTTCTTGAGTCGGTTGGTAAGTGACCTCAGACTTTTTTATCTTTTTCCCGAGGGGGAAAACGCCCAACTCAGTCCCTCTGTGAGTGTGTGATTCACTGCCCAGAAGCTGATACAGTGGCTGGTGTGGATTCCTGCAAGAACTCATAGTTTTAGGGTAAGGGGTGGCAGATTTAAAACGGAGATGAGGAGAAACTATTTCTGTAAAAGTGTGGTGAGTCTGTGCAATTCACTGTAGAGTCATAGAGGTTTACAGCATGGAAACAGGCCCTTCAGCCCAATTTGTCCATGCTGCTGATTTTTATCACTAAGCTCGTTCCAATTGCTTGCATTTGGCCTAACCCTCTCTATCCATCTTACCCATATAACTGTCCAAATACTTTTTAAAAGACCCGCCTCTACTACTACCTCTGGCAGTTTGTTTCAGACACTCACCGCTCTCAAACAATTGCCTCCCTGGACCCTTTTGTATCTCTCTCCTCTCACCTTAAACCTCTGCCTTTTTAGACTCCTTTACCTTTGGGGAAAGACTTTGACTATCTAACTAATCTGTGCCCCTCATTATTTTATAGACCTCTATAAGATCACCCCTAAGTCTCCTACACTCCAGGGAAATAGTCCCAGTCTATCCAGTCTCTCCTTATAACTAAAACACTATCCCAGAGTGCGGTGGATGCTTGGACATTGAGTAAATTTAAGGAGGAGATGGACAGATTTATAATTAGTAATTGGTTTGAAGGGTTATGGAGAATGGGCAGGACAGTGAAGATGAAATCAGCCTCCCATCCACTGGGTCTGTCTACACTTCCCTCTGCCTCAGCAGCCAGCATAATCAAGGACCTCTCACACCCAGGACATTCTCTCTTCCACCTACTTCCACCTGGAAGAAGATACAAAAGTCTGAGGTCACGTATCAACCGACTCAAGAACAGCTTCTTTCCTGCTGCTGTCAGACTTTTGAATGGACTTACCTTGCATTAATTTGATCTTTCTCTACACCCTAGCTATGACTGTAACACTACATTCTGCACTGTCTCGTTCCCTACTCTATGAACAGTATGTTTTTTCTGTGTGGTGCACAAGAAACAATACTTTTCACTGTATGTTAATACATGTGACAATAATAAGTCAAATCAAATTAACTGAGGCTGAGATGAGATCAGCCATGGTAGTACTGAATGATGGAGCAGGTTCGAAGGGCTGAATGGCCTACTCCTACTCCTAGTTCTTACGTACCAACAGCTAATGAGAACAGCCTTTTTTATCGACCTTAACTAAACTTGTGATAATTTTGTCCACCTTTATCAGATCTCCCCCAACCTCCTTTGCTCTAAGGAGAATAATCACAGCTTCTTCAAGACCTAACCTTGTAGCAAAATTCCCTCATTACCTGAACTGATTCTGGTAAATCTCCCCTGCACCTTCTCAAGGACCCTCACACCCTTTCCTGAAGTCTGCAGGTCAGAACGGGTGTGCAGGCCCATTTGGGTTCTCTTACCCGTTGTGCTGTAGGTACTTCAGACTTGTGTACCTCACGCAAATCCCTGTGTTGTCACTTAGTCTGATCTCTGAATACAGAGTGCTCCCAGGGTAAACTGGCTAAATCATTTCAGTTACTGCGTCTGTTCTGTTGCTGTGCGGAATCTTCCTGGCTTCAAAAGCTGTAGAGCGACACATACAGAAAACCATATTTCATACTTTAAAACCCAAGGGAGTTTATTCAATAATTACTGGACAATAATAGCAGAAACATAACACGTTTAAGGTAATTAAATTTAACCAGCTCCTTGTATCATTAAAAGTAATGGATTCACTCTAATTGCTTTTTCCTGTGATGGTTTTGTTTCCGTGAGTTCTGAAGTGCTGTGGGATTGGACTGTTAGTGGCATTAATACAACAATGTGCATCCTTATAACACCTCAAAAGTGGTCAAGTGTCCCAAGACACTTCGCAGAAGCAATTATCAAATAACATTTGGTAGCAAATCACCTAAGCGTGATAGCACAATGTTTGCACTGCTGCTTCACAGGGCCAGAGACCCAGGTTCAGTTCTCGGCTTGGGTCACTGTCTGTGTGGAGTTTGCACATTCTCCCCGTGTCTGCGTGGGTTTCCTCCGGGTGCTCCGGTTTGCTCCCACAGTTCCAAAGACATGCTGGTTGGGTGCATTGGCCGTGCTAAATTCTCCCTCAGTGAATCCGAACAGACGCCAGAGTGTGGCGACTAGGGGATTTTCACAGTAACTTCATTGCAGTGTTAATGCAAGCCTACTTGTGACACTAATAAATAAACTTTAAAACTTAATGATCAAAAGCTTAGTCAACGAGTTACTGAGAGAAACATAGAAAATAGGAGCAGAATTACAGGGATAGGGATGCCTGGATAAGATACTCTGTCAAAGAGTCGGTGCCGACTCGATGGGCCAAATGGGCCTGTACTGTAGGGATTCTCTGATTCCATGAATAAGCCACTCAGCCCTTCAAGCCTGTTCCACTATTCAGTATGATCATGGCTGATCAATCAACTCGATAGACAGACAATGATCTGTTGTTTCCTGTCTGCTGACTGGTTTTCCTTCATCTCAGTCCACTACCGACAATTCCATGCACTTTAATTTTACGCACCAATCTTTTACTTGGAACTTTGTCGAAAGCCTTCTGAAAGTCCAAATAAACCACATCCAGTGACTCATTAATTAAGGACCCCACACACCCCGGACATTCTCTCTTCCACCTTCTTCCTTCGGGAAGAAGATACAAAAGTCTAAGCGATGTCACATAACAACCGACTCGAGAATAGCTTCTTCCCTGCTGCTGTCAGACTTTTGAATGGACTTACCTTGCATTAAGTAGATGTTTCTCTACACCCTAGCTATGTAACACTACATTCTGAACTCTCTCGTTTTCTTGATTATGAACGGTATGTTTTGTCTAAATAGCGCGCGGAAACAATTCTTTTCACTGTATGTTAATATATGTGACAATAATAAATCAAATCCCACCCCCCCTCATCAATTCTATCAGTCACATCCTGGAATAATTCCAGTAAATTTGTCAAGCATGATTTCCCTTTCACGAATCCGTGCTGACTCTCCCTGATCCTGTCACTTTTCCAAGTCCTCTTTGCTGATGGTCTCTGGGTTTTTCCCTGCTGTCGATGTCACCTGACTGTTCTATAACTCCCTGTTTTCTCTGAACCTCCCTTTTGAAATAGTGGAACTTAAAGGAGGACTGAGAGGTAGGAGTTTACAGAAAAGATTGCAGAGTTTAGGGTGGAGGGAGCTAAAGACAGGGCCGCCTGTTATGGATCGATTTAAAATCAGCTTACGAGCCCCCTGCACTCAGAGCACAATGTCGCGGATGCTGGAAACCTAAACCAAATAGAAAAAATCCTGAAAATCGCTCAAAACACCCGTGGCAAACATTGGGCAGCACGGTGGCACAGTAGTTAGCACTGCTGCCTCACAGCGCTAAGGACCCAGGTTCAATTCCCAGTTGGGTCACTGTCTGTGCGGAGTCTGCACATTCTCCCCGTGTCTGTGTGGGTTTCCTCCGGTTGCTCTGGTTTTTTCTCTCAGTTTGAGTGACATGCTGGCTAGGTGCATTGGCCAGACTAAATTCTCCTTCGGTGTACCCGAACAGGCGCCAGAGTGTGGCGACTAGGGAATTTTCACAGTAACTTCATTGCAGTGTTAATGTAAGCCCACTTGTGACACTAATAAACTTTAAGCTTAGAGAAACTGAGCTGATGTTTCTGGTCAATGGACCTTTCATCACACCATTCAACATTGTTTATTCTTTCAAATTGTGGAAGCCGATACCCAGTTAGACTCTCGCGTTTGGTTTTTGTTGCCCAGTGACAGGAAACCCTGGTAACAGGTCCACCTCCAACCTGAGTGAATCCCAATCAGTAACGCCCTGGAGTGCCAGGAAATAGTTACCCAGGATTTCACTGCACGCACAGCCTAACCCAGAGCACCAGCACGAGGGAGATCCAGAGCCAGCAACAGGCTTGGGAATGACTTGGTTCCAGCGTTCCGTGTGACCTTTCACTGGGAGACAGTTGAGCTGTTAGCAGGCGGGTTGGGGATGGTGAATGAGTTAACAACACAGTGGAGGGAGTGCAGTGAAGGTTTTCCAGACTGATCTGCGGGATGGCGGTGCTGACGTATGAGGAGAGATTGAGTCGGTTAGGACTATATTAGTTGGAGTTTTGAAGAATGAGGAGGAATCTAATAGAAATCTATAAAATTCTAACAACACCAGACAGGGTAAATGCAAGAAGGATGTTCCCGATGGCAGGGGTATCTAGAATAAGTGATCACAGTCTGAGGATAAGGGTATATTGTTTAGGACGGAGGTGAAGAGACATTTCTTCACCTGAGAGAGATCAGACAGTGGAATTCACTACCACAGAAAGCAATTGAACCCAGACATTGAATGTTTCCAAGAAGCAGGTAGATATAACTCTTGGGGGCAAGGGATTAAAGGATATGGGGGGCAAGGTGGGATCAGACTATTGAGTTGGATGATCAGCCATGATCAATGAATGGCAGAGCAGGCTTGAGGGGCTGAATGGCCTCCTCCTATTCCTTTTTTCTACGTTTCTAAGAGGTTTCTGTGGCTGTTTTACAGCTTCAGCTGACTTTGCTGAATGTAGGTTGGGTCAGGTTCTGAGATCTCTTGTGATGTAAGTTCCCAGGCCCAGTGCTAAGTGACGCCTGGATCCTGGGACAAGCCGGGTCTGCTGCACTCAGAGGGTGCCTGCGTATCAGGTGCTGGGGAAACACGCTGAGATTTCACAGGAGGTTTGGAGGTTGTTTTTACTGTGTGTTTTGACTATTAATAGTCCTCACAGGAATACACAATTCGGCACACTGGAGTAGATGCAGATTACTGTTGTTGGAAGTAGAAATATTGACTCTGGCTGAAATTCAGCTTCACAGATGAGCAGTTAACAGCTCAGTGCGTCTGTGAAGCTGACTCTAGATTATATGTGACAGTTTAGCCATGGCAGCAGGGGTGCGAGGTAGGGTCTTGTGATTAGACCCACTGGCCGAACGCAGCAAATGTCCTGATTCCACCAGCTGCCCACAGTGTTCACTCTGAACGAGAGGCTGGAAAAGAGAGGCCAGTGATACATAGCCAGGTCCCACTCTGAGAGTGTGTTCTTCACAAAATTATCCACACAGCTCATAGACTGTGCTTAGTAATCAATAAAGGTGATCTGTGTGTGTGTCTGTGTGCGTGTGTGTGTCTGTGTGCGTGTGTGTGTCTGTGTATCTATGCACGTGTGTGCGTCTCTGTGTCTGTGTACCTATGCACGTGTGTGTCTGTGCATGTGTCTGTGTGTGAGTCTGTGTGTGTGTCTGTGCGTTTGTGTCTGTGCATGTGTATCTGTGTGCATGCGTCTTGTGCATGTGTGTCTGTGTGTGTATGTCTGTGCGCATGTGTGTCTGTGTGCATATGTGTCTGTGTGTGTGTGCATCTTTGTGCGTGTCTGTGCACGTGTGCACATGCTTACTTTTGTGTGTGCGTGCAAGTACGTGTGTATATGTGTCCTTAAAGGGGCCACGCTATACTAATAAGTGGAGAAAGCTGGAGAGGGGTAATAGATTGAAAGCAACGCGTGGGACGGGGCAATAATGAAAGGGAGGGTCCTGTCTCGAGGTGGAAGGCAAGAAGGTTGAGATGATAAAGGGGATGGTTGACGGTGTGACACAGCAGAAACTTGGTAAACAAAAGCAGAAAATGTTGTAAATACTCAGCAGGTCAGGCAGCACCTGTGGAGAGAGAAGCAGAGTTAACGTTACAGCTCCATAACCTTTTACACCAAGTGCAATAAATCAAGAGCGAGCCGATGAGAAGTTCGGTAATGGTACAAAGAAAATATCGAGGTCGGGGTGAAGAGGGAGGAGCACTAACCAGACCTAGGCAGTGCGGAGAATCTGCACCTGTCAGTGTTCTCCTGGGTAACAGCAATCTAAACTCACTCAGTCGACTCTTAACACAAACAGTGCTGGACACCATCCATCCAATGCAAGATCTCTAATTACTTGTGCCAGCACCGGATGACCAGAGCAGTTTTGAGATTACAGAGAAAGAGCTCAGCCCAAAGGAATGCTAACACACCTTTCCCTCCACCCTCACCAACCCCCCCACCCTCCCCGGCAGCATTGCTTTGTGTTGGATACTGCAGGACCCCCGGCCCTCTTGCCCCCACGCGCTTGGTGCTGTGTGAACCGGGGTGGGAGAGGGGTGTTTATGCTGTTGGCCGAGTGTGGGTGAAGCAACATCTCTGTGCATTCCAGTCCTGTTTCTCACTGGCACCTGCCTCTCCTCCCCGAGCCTGACCCCGAACCTGGGCGCTGCGTTAGTGATAGTTTCATTGCTGCATTTCATCCTGGCCGCAGGATCTGATTTGTTACAGAGTTTTAACGCTCTTTCTCTTTTTTGTTCCTCTCTCATTCAGTTTGTTGCTTTGTGGTACACAAGAGATGTCACGAGTTTGTTACCTTCTCCTGTCCGGGAGCTGACAAAGGACCCGACACTGATGTGAGTACCAGGCTGTCCAATTCAGTGTTTGATACCTTGGCGATCACTTTCTCGAATGTGTGATGATTGCTGTGTTGGTGTGAGTAACGTTTTGTCTGCAGTTTGGGGGATTTAGAGTTAATTTCATGTCCAGGAATTCTTTATGAATTTATTCTGTGCAGTGTTGCCTCTTCGACTGGTTTTCCTGTCAAGATTACTGAAGGCCACTGGTTAAAGTACTGCTGGAGCCTTGTTGACCTGCTGTCGATATAATACCCTAGTGGTACTATGGCTAGGCTTAATCCAGAGACTCAGCTAATGCTCTGGGGACCCGGGTTCGAATCCCGCCACGGCACATAGTGGAATTTGAATTCAATAAGGAAATAACTGGAATTAAGAATTTCCTCATGGCCATGCAACCATTGTTGGAAAAACCCATCTAATTCACTAATGTCCTCCAGGGAAGGAAATCTGCCGTCCTTACCCGGTCTGGCCTACATGTGACTCCAGAGCCACAGCAATGTGGTTGACTCTCAACTGCCCTCAGGCACCTAGGGGTGGACAATATAAGCTGGCCAACCAGCCACACCCACCACCCACAAATTAACTTTCTTAAAAGTGCTTTTAATTCGCGAGTGTGCCCCACTTTTCCCCTTTTTTTGTCGGCCACATCCCCTGTCGTCACATGGTTTGGCAGCTTCCCCTCCCTATGACAGACACCCCCCTCCAGGCCTGTTGACCCAGGGTGTTGCAGGCTGGGATTCCTTCCCCACGTGGCCCAGTTCACACACTGTGGAGTTGAGTGCTTTAACAGTTCAGCACTGAGGTACATCACGGGAAGACCTTCCAGTAACAATCTACAGGGTAACATTTCAAGGGTAACTAGGGATGGGCAATAAATATTGACTTGTCAGCAATGCCCCAAGAGTGCAGTGGAGGAGAAAAAAGTTTAGATTTTGCATGTGAACCGCAGGTGTGAGGTGTATTGAACGTGGTTTTGTTTTTCTATGTGCTGGATGGGGGTGAGAAGGACTCTTAAGAACTTCATTTATGAGATTTCAGTCGAATGTTGTTGCCCTCGAACTCGTGTCAACTGATTCCGTGGATCAAAGACATTCAAACTCTCAAATTATTGCACAACAAATCTTATTTATTGTACCCTACCAAATAACTACAAGAGAATTAAACTCTGATGAGAAAACTTGAGCACCAATTTCATTATGCACAAAGTAACTTACTTTGTTGTAACATTGGGGAGATGGGGCTGTAACAGTGGGGAGATGGGGCTGTAACAGTAGGGAGATGAGGCTGTAACAGTGGGGAGATGGGGTTGTAACAGTGGGGAGATGAGGCTGTAACAGTGGGTAGATGGGGTTGTAACAATATGGAGATGAGGCTGTAACAGTGGGGAGATGGGGCTGTAACAGTGAGGGAATAGGGTTGCAACATTGGGGAGTTGGGGCTGTAACAGTGTGGAGATGAGTCTGTAACAGTGGGGAGATAAGACTGTAACAGTGGGGAGATGGGGCTGTAACAGTGGGGAGATGAGGCTGTAACAGTGGGGAGATGGGGTTGTAACAGTGGGAAGATGGGGCTGTAACAATGAGGGGAGTGGGATTGTAACAGTGGGGGGTGGGATTGTAACAATGGGGTGTGGGACTGTAACAGTGAGGAGATGGGGCTCTAAAGTAGGAAGTGGGGCAGTAACAGTGGGGAGATCGGGCTGTAACAGTGGGAAATGGGGCAGTAACAGTGGGGAGATGGGGCTGTAACAGTGGGGAGATGGGCAGTATCAAGCAGGAGGAGGTGTAATGGGTTGGGGACGGGTGCGGACAGCGATTAATTCTGTGATTTATTTTTTCCTGTGAGTGACAGTCACTTCAATGATGATCTTTCAAATCTGCGGATGCATTCTTTATACAAAGTGACAGCAGGCAGATTCATTATCCTGACGGGATGGCAGCTTGTCCACAAGTCTAACACTCTGTTACTCTAGTCCACATACAATAAGCTTCCAATATATTCCCAGACCAGCTGGGAATCTGGGCACTGCTTATAGTCAGAGCTGGATTAATGATGGTGTGTTTGACCCATTGCCCATCTCATCCCCAATGAAAGACCCATGGGTCCCATCTGTTTGTCAGAAACTGGCAGCGATGGCACTGAGTTTTTTATAACTGAGGGAAGTAGCGCCAGTGGCTATTGGGCACTCATCCTGTTCACTCACTGATTCTCCCAGTTTCTCTTGAGGCTGTCCATTGGGCACGGTTTTCGGGTGCTGTCATCCCGACAACCTCACTGAAAAGACCACTATTGTATCTGCAAACTTTCCAAGTCCACTCCTGGAGACACTGGCTTTATGTCAAGCATTAGCTGTCCATCTGAGAACACTATAGAGGGAGTACAGAGAATCAACAGTGCAGGAGGAGGCCATTCAGCCCACCCAGATCCCATCCCTGTAACTCCACATATTTACAGTCCCAGTCCCCCTGACAATAAGGGACACGGCCAAATCAACCTAACCCACGTATCTTTGGACTGTGGGAGGAAGGGTCCAGAGGAGCAATTTTTTCATACAGAGGGTGGTGAGTGTTTGGAACAAGCTGCCAGAGGTAGTAGTAGAGATGGGTACATTTAGACAGTTACATGGGTAAGATGGGTACAGAGGGATATGGACCAAACACGGGTAATTGGGACTAGCTTAGGGGTTAAAGAAAAGGGGCAACATGGGCAAGTTGGGCTGAAGGGCCTGTTTCCATGCTGTAAACCTCTATGACCCTAAGCATCTGAATGATAAAAATGGACTTGACCTGTTTGTAACTGGCTACACTGTTCTAAGCCATTCAGAGCACAGTGAAGCCATTAACAATGGTCTGGATGTGGCCTTGGGGATTCCACCAGTGTTATCATAGAATCAGAGACTCCCACCATGCTGAAGGAGGCCATTCAGCCCATTGTGTCTGCGATGACAATAGTCCCACCCAGGCCCTATCCCCATAATCCCGGATCTATTCAGTAAGCTAATGAAAGAGTAGAGAATTCTGAGGGTGAATTAATGACGAGATTCACAGAATTTAATATCTGGCCACTTCACCTCATTTGCATATTTTACATGAAATGATCTGTTGAGAGTGGCCTCCAGGCATCAATTACAGTTTCCATCTTTCATAACCAGTCCTTAACTTTATTCACTTTTCTCCAGTTAATCCATCTTTAGCAGGAAATCTCACCCTGAAACCCAGCCTAAGCCACAGAATGGAAAGCCCCCTCAACTTGAACACACAGCCTGCACCCTGTCAGAGACACTGTAAAATTAACATTTAAACAGCGCTGCGGAGACATTCACATCGCACAAAGTTTGAAAAATTTGGAGGTGTGATAAAATGCGGTAATATAATTGATAGTTCCTGAGAAGGTGTTTTAAGGTAAGGAGAAAGGGAGAGGAGGCACAAACTGAAATGTCCTGATTAATCACACACTAATAAATGGGAGTTAGGAAAAGTGAGCAACATCTGACTTCAGAAACTCCTTGATCAAAATGCAGCACAGCGGTTAGCGCTGCTGCCTCACAGCACCAGGGACCCAGGTTCAATTCCCAGCGGCACAGTGACACAGCGGTTAGCACTGCTGCCTCACAGCGCCAGGGACCCGGGTTTGATTCCCAGCGGCACGGTAACACAGTGGTTAGCGCTGCTGCCTCACAGCGCCAGGGACCCAGGTTCGATTCCTGGCAGCACAGTGACACAGCGGTTAGCACTGCTGCCGCCAGGGCCCTGGGTTCAGTTCCTGACTTGGGTCACTGTCTGTGCAGAGTCTGCATGTACTCCCCGTGTCTGCGTGGGTTTCCTCTGGGTGCTCTGGTTTCCTCCCACAGTCTGAAAGACGTGCTGGTTAGGTGCATTGGCCATGCTAAATTCTCCCTCAGTGTACCCAAACAGGTGCTGGTGTGTGGCAACTAGGGGATTTTCACAGTAACTTCATTGCAATGTCAATGTAAACCAACTAGTAAATAAACATTAAAAAATACCCGAGAAATCTCCCCTAACTTTTAGTTCTGATAACAAATCCAATTAGCTTCAAGTTTCCTGTGGTATGAAAGCTCAGGAGATTGACAAAGGAATTATTGGCTCTAACAAGAACTGGGTTTTCTGAAAAGGGTTTCTAGTGTCTGAATGGCAGAGGGTATCTTGCAGAGATGTGGAGTTCTTGGTGTTGCACTGGGGTGGACACAGTAAGAAGTCTCACAACATCAGGTTAAAGTCCAACAGGTTTATTTGGAGTGCTGCTCCTTCATCAGGAGATTTGGGCATTGCCTGTACTTGTAAAGACCTGATTACCTGTTCAGACTCGCATTCCAACCATTACCTTGTAACTGAGTCTGTGTCGTTATATGCCGTGTTTGTGAAATCAGCTTTCCACTCACCCGATGAAGGGACAGCACTCTGAAAACTTGTGCTACCAAATAAACCTGTCGGACTTTAACCTGGTGTTGTGAGACTTCTTACTGTATCTTGAAGAGAGAGAATGGGAAGTTAGGCAAGGAGGTGTTCTCTAGAACCTTGATTTCTCCATGTATCAGTAATTTGATCTTTGTGCACCCGGTACCCCAGGTGAAATCAAATTCATTTTCAATGATTGACTGATTTAGTATCTTGCTGTGCGATTTATCATCTGTATGTTTAATCTGTAAATAAGTCTGATTTAAGCTGATTTAGTCTCAATGCAGGTGTGTGATGATGCTGTACTTTTGAACCTTTGGAAAGAGATGTTGGGATCTGTTGAAGTCTCTAGGAGCGATGTATTAGCCTGAACAACCTTGATCGATGTATGACATATGTAAGGGAGAGTTTTCAGACCATTGGGTGAATGGGCTGGATGTAAACTCAGCCTCTTTCCCCCAAGCTGATAGTCTGGAATGTGAAACTTTTCGGAATGTTTTTGCTCCATTAAAGATTTGGTTTGATTTATTATTGTCATATGTATTAACGTAAAGTGAAAAGTTTTGTTTCTTGCGCACTATATAGACAAAGCATACCATTCATAGAGAAGGAAAGGAAAGAGTGCAGAAAGTAGTGTTATCGTCATAGCTAGGGTATAGAGAAAGATCAACTTAATGCAAGGTAAGTCCATTCAAAAGTCTGGATAAAAGCAAATTATTGCGGATGCTGGAATCTGAAAGAGAAAAGCTTTTGACAAAGAGTCATCTAGACTCGAAACATCAGCTGTTTTCCCTCCTTACAGATGCTGCCAGACCTCCTGAGATTTTCCAGCATTTTCTCCATTCGAAAGTCTGACAGCAGCAGGGAAGAAGTTGTTCATGAGTCGGTTGATACGTGACCTCAGACTTTTGTATCTTTTTCCCTACAGAAGAAGGTGGATGAGAGAACATCCGAGGTGCATGGGGTCCTTGAATATGCTGCGTGCTTTTCCATGGCAGCGGGAAGTATAGACTGAGTCAATGGATGGGAGGCTGGTTTGAGTGATAGACTGGGCTACGTTCACAATCCTTTGTAGTTTCTTGCAGTCTTGGTCAGAGCAGGGGCCATACCAAGTGTAATCCATCCGGAAAGGATGCTTTCTATGGTACATCTGTAATAGTTGGTGAGACTTGTAGCGGTCATGCCAAATTTCCTTAGCCTCCTGAGAAACTAGAAGGGTTGCTAAATGAATGCACGTTGTTGTTGATATTGCAGCTACTGGGCAATGGAAACTTGAATGTTCCCTCCCATCTTCCTCACCATTCCCATTAGAACTTGGCCCTCCAAGTCTATGCTGGACATGATGCCTGCCTAAACTAAATTAATCCAAAGGTCCCAGTCCACTGTAGTGCCCCTAATCATCAGCGGTCCCTAGAAACTGAGAATGATGTCCGTCAGGCTTGGTGAGGGCCCAATTCTGCAGCCACAAGTTCTTTTGCAGTGAGGGCATGCAGTTGTGTGGGGAGGAGTGGAGTTTGCAGCCCCAGGTAGGCTTCCCTCTCCTTCCTCCACCGCAGCTGTTCTGACTCGTGGAGTCTCGAAGCGGCCTACGCTTTGATGGAACAGGTAGAGCCATGTCGAGTGCTCTGCTCCCTTCTCCCCCCAGTCAGTGGTATCCTTGTACCTATTCCAGGCCACCCTTAGAGTGTTGGCCAGTGGTGAGCTGGGAGAAGAGAACCTGCTGATGGAGGTGATTTCTGGGCATCTGGACGCAATGGCCTGCCCATCAGAGTTGGCTCCAAAGGGGCAGGACTTTGATACTGGGAGACGCAGTTTCATGGAGGATGCTAGTGTTGGTCCAGCAATTCTCCCATTTAATCCCCACGATCGTTGATGGGAACTCCCAGGGATCTTCATGTGATGTCAGTAGACAGTCCAGTTTGCTACAGTGGAAGAAGATGGTCAACACCTTATAAACCAGGACCCTTGTTGACTTCTAAAAGTCCCTATTGTCAAAGACATGTTGACAAAGCTTGAAGAAGGCAGCCCAGCACAGTTGGCTGAATGCTAGGTTTCCTCATCGATGGCTGCCCCTTTGGGAGAGGTGTTTGCTGAGATATGCACATTCACCAGAGCCACCTCGCCTACACGGAGGGCAGTTTCTCTCGTACTTTTTAATCCAAGAGTTTCTGAAGTCAGATGTTCCTCTGGGGAAAGCTGGTGAAGAGCCTTCATCTTGATGATGTTTAAAGATTGGCCATGCCTCTTATAGGAATGGGTATCACTGGCTGGGCCATGTTATATCAGCACAGGCCATGAGTTGAATTTCAGAGCTACTAGTCACAGTGCAGTGCAGTTTTATCAGCTGCCTTTGTACTGGTTAATACTGGGGGCAGTCTCCTTTTGCTTACTGTTTCTGAGCTCAGAACGAAGAAGCTCAGTCCCCTAAAGTTGGGCTTTATCAGTTTAGTAAATTAATGTTTCACAATAATACCAACTAATCCAAACCCTCTATATCTATATCTAAGACAAGTGGTGTTCCTCAGGGGTCAGTGCTGGGAGCTTTGCTTTTGAAATATATGTATCAGTGATTTGGAGGAAAATGTAACTGGTTTGATTAGTGAGTTTGCAGATGACACAAAGATTGGTGGATTTATGGATAGCAATGAGGACCATCAGAGGATACAGCAGGGTATAGATCAGTTGGAGACTTGGGCGGAGAGATGGAAGATGGAGTTTAATCCAGACAAATGTGAGGTAATGCATTTTGGAAGGTCTAAGGAGGATAGGAAATATACAGTAAATGGCAGAACCCTTAAGAGTATTGATAGGCAGAGGAATCTGGGTGTACAGGTACACAGGTTACTGAAAGTGGCAATGCAGATGGGGAAAGTAGTCACGAAGGCATATGGCATGCTTGCCTTCATTGGCCAGGGCATTGATTTTATAAATAGGCAAGTCATGTGGCAGCTTTATAGAACCTTAGTTAAGCGGCACTTGGAATATAGTGTTCAATTCTGGTTGCCACACAACCAGAAAGACATGGAGGCCTTGGAGAGGATGCAGAAAAGATTTATCAGGATGTTGCCTGGTATGGAGGGCATTAGCTATGAGGAGAGGTTGGAGAAACTTGGTTTGTTCTCACTGGAATGACAGAGGTTGAAGGGCGACCTGATAGAAGTCTACAGGATTATGAGGAGCATGGACAGAGTGGATAGTCAGAAGCTTTTTCCCAGAGTGGAAGAGAGGGCACAGTATTAAGGCGCGAGGGGCAAGGTTTAAAGGAAATGTATGAGACAAGTTTTTTACACAGAGGGTGGTGGGTGCCTGGAACTCACTGCCGGGGAAAATAATGGAAGCAGACACGATAGTAAGTTTTAAGGGGCATCTGGGCAAGTACATGAATAGGATGGGAATAGGGGGATATGGTCCCTGGAAGGGTAGGGGGTTTTAGTTCAGTCAGGCAGCATGGTTGGTGCAGGCTTGGAAGGGCCTGTTCCTGTGCTGTAATTTTCTTTGTTCTTTGACATATTGTATAATCTTCATTCAGTAATGTAGTTGTGTGGGGAAGGGTTTTGTCTGACAGGCTGTGACTGCAAATTGGAATGTAAAAACGGAATGAGTGGGACAGCGGGACAGTAGCTGTCAGTATTCTCACCCTTTAGGTGAACACTCCGCTGTGCTGCTAACTGTCCCTCCAGTTAACACCTGAAGCTAAAGTCTGCGTGTCTGTCAGTGTATCTGCCAATTAAACCATCATGCTGAAGGAATGTCACAAAACCGAGGCCCCAGTGTTAGCACTGGTGAACCAGCGAGGTCCTTCTGTCTAATTAATTCAACATTATTGCCTTATCACTTGACGAGATCCCTTTCACAAGGTTGGCTTTGTCGGATTGCTTTTGGGAAAAGAATTATTAGACAGTGCTGCCGTGATTGGCTCTTCTATAACTCCAGTCTTTTGAAGGTGAGTGCAGTATTTTAATGCAACTTCCAACTTCATCTTAAAGCTGCATCTGTGTAAAATAAAGAGATTATGTTTTTGTTCGCAACCTAATTTGCCAACAATCTGCGTGTGACTCAGGAAGGGAATGTTGTTAACACACAGGTCGGATGCTTTTTTTTTACTTTGGGGAGGGCGTTGGGGTGATTAAAATTTAAATGTTGATAATATAAACAAAGCTGAATGATGTACCCCTTTTTTTATTCAGTTATGGGACATGGGCGCCATTGGCTGGCCAGCATTTATTGCGCATCCCTAGTTGCCCAAGGGCAGTTGAGAGTCAAAGAACTAAGAAATTTATAGCACAGGAAAGGCCCTTTGGCCCTCCAAGCCTGCACTGGCCATGCTGCCCGACTAAACTAAAACCTCTATCCTTCTGGGGACCATATCCCTCTGTTCCCATCCTATTCATGTATTTGTCAGGACGCCCCTTACAACTCACCATCGTATCTGCTTCCACTACCTCCCTCCGGCAGCGAGTTCCACCGTCCTCTGTGTAAAAAATGTGCCTTGTACATCTCCTTTAAACCTTACCCCTCGCACCTTAAACCAATGCCCCCTAGTAATTGACTCTTCCACCCTGGGAAAAAGCTTCTGACTATCCACTCTGTCCATACCTCTCATAATCTTATAGACTTCTATCAGGTTGCCCTTCAACCTCCGTCATTCCAATGAGAAGGAACCAAGTTTCTCCAACCTCTCCTCATAGCTAATGCCCTCCATAGATGGCAACATCCTGATAAATCTTTTCTGTACCTGTCCAAAGCCTCCACATCCTTCTGGTAGTGACTCTATGGCTCTGGAGTCACATGCAGGCCAGACCAGATAAGGATGGCAGAATTCCTTCCCTAAAGGACATTAGTGAACCAGATGGGTTTTCCCTACAATCAACAATAGTTTCATGGTAATCAGTAGATTCTAAATTCCAAATATTTTTTATTGAATTCAAATCCCGCTAACTGCTGTGGCAGGATTCGAATTCGAGTCCCTGTAACATTAGCTGAGTTTCTGGTCCAGCGATAATACCACTAGACCATCGCCATTGAAGAAGTCAGAAAATGTCTTGGCCCAAAATTTCCTCTCTAAGTCTTACCAGCTCACTCCTCCTTTAAGACAATCCGTGACTGTCCCTCGATATAACACATGTCATTGTGGTTATCCAGTTTGTTATCTATTATGAGGCATAAAAAGTGAAAGAAACCAGACTTCTCGAAGTGACATGAGCAACGAATACTGCTTTTCCAAAGTACTGATGAGTGTACAGCAATGTAAGTGTGTACATGGAGATCAAATTGCACGCACATTTAAAATTCACACCCTGGGGGGTCACCTGATGTGAGCACGGGATCTCACATGAGTGAACTCTGGCACTACTGACCTTTTAATCTTTTCTTTTATCCTGATGCACAAACTGTAACTACTTGATGCTGGTGTATATAATCCGTGCAATGTTCCTGGAAGATCGTTTTTTGACTGCGGGGAGCTGAATTAACCCAAATAAATCTGTGTTTGTGAAACGTGGCCATGGTGGCACAGTAGTTAGCACTGCTGCCTTACAGTGCCAAGTGCCCAGGTTCGATTCCCAGCTTGGGTCGCTGTTTGTGTGGAATTTGCACATTCTCCCAGTGCCTGCATGGGTTTCCTCCGGTTTCCTCCCACAGTCCAGAAATGTGCAGGTTAGGTGGATTGGCCATGCTAAATTGCCCCTTAATGTCAGGGGGATTAGCTCAGGTAAATGCATGGGATAACGGGGATGAGGCCTGGGTGAGCTTACAATAGTTACCGTCATAGCTAGGGTGTAGAGAAAGAGCAACTTAATTCAGAAGTCTGACAGCAGCAGGGAAGAAGCTGTTCTTGAATCGGTTGGTACGTGACCCCAGTCTTTTGTATCTTTTTCCCGAAGGAGGAAGGTGGAAGAGAGAATGTCCAGGGTGTGTGGGATCCTTAATTATTCTGGCTGCTTTGCCATGGCAGCAGGAATGATAGACAGAATCGATGGATGGGAGGCTGGTTTGTCTGATGGATTGGGCTACATTCACGATCTTTTGTAGTTTCTTGCAGTCTTGGGCAGAGCAGGTGCCCATACCAAGCTGTGATACAATCAGAAAGAATGCTTTCTATGGTGCATCTGTAAAAGTTAGTTAAGGACATGTTCTCCTTTACACTTCCTGAAGTCAATGACAATCTCCTTCATTTTGTTGACATTGAAGGAGAGATTATTGTCGCGGCATCAGTTTACCAGATTCTCTATCTCATTCCTGTACTCTGTCTTGTCATGGTTTGAGATCTGACCCACTACGGTGGTGTCATCAGCAAACTTGAAAATCGAATTGGAGGGGACGGTACAGTCATAGGTCTACAAGGAGTATTGTAGGGGACTGAGAACACAGCTTTGTGGGGCACCGGTGTTGAGATTATCGTGGAGGAGGTGATGTTGCCTATCCTTACTGATTGTGGCCTGTGAGTTAGGAAGTTCAGGATACTACTCTGAGGAAGTCCTGAAGTGATGTCCTGGAGCTGAGCTGATTGACCTCCAACCACCACAACCACCTTCCTTTGTACCAGGTATGCCTCCAACCAGTGGAGAGTTTTCCTCCTGATTCCCATTGACTCCAGATTTGGTAGGGCTCCTTGATACCACACTCAGGTAAACTCTGTCTTTATATCAAGGACACCTCAACTCTGGAGATTAGATCTTTTGTCCATATTTGAACCAAGGCTGTAATGAGGTTAGGGGCTGAGTGACTCTGGCAAAACCCAAACTGGGCGTCACTGAGCAGGTTATTGCTGAGCAGATGCTGCTTGGTAGCACTGTCGATGACCCCTTCAATCACTTTACTGATGATCAAGAGTAGACTGATTGGGCGGTAATTGGCTGGGTTGGATTTGTCCTGCTTTTTGTGTATAGGACGTACCTGGGCAATTTTCCACATTGCCAGTGCTGTAACTGTACTGGAAGAGCTTGACTAGGAGCGCAGCAAGTTCTGGAGCGTAATCTTCAGTATTATTGCTGGAATATTGTCAGGGCTCATTGCCTTCGCAGCCTTCAGATGTTTCTTGATAACCTGTGGCGTGAATAGAATTGGCTGAAGACTGGCATCTGTGATGTTGGGGACTGCTGGAGGAGGCTGAGATGGATCATCAACTCTGGCTGAAGATTGTTGTGAGTGCTTCAGCCTTTTTTTTTTGCACAGATGTGCTGGGCTTCTCCATCACCGAGAATGGGGATTAACTCATTGAACTGTGGTTTATCAAGCCCTCGATATCCTTGTCTCAATTTAAAAAAAAAATCTGCCTTTGAAAATTCAAATTTTAAATACGCTGCCTTTTAGGGAAAAGAATTCCACGTTTCTTATCTCCCTTAATGTGGAAAAATTGCTTTCTGATTTCCCCTGAATGGTTGTTAGGTTAAAACAATGCTTGTCTGGAATGTTAATTCTGTAAATAGGATGGAAAATAATTGACATCTTCAAAGGTGACCTTTAACCTGTTCAAATGTTCAGATCTCTTCAGGGATGCAGTGCAGACAAGGCATCGTTGCGTTTAGGGAGAGAATTAACAGAGGAGTTTGAGACAGTTTGCTTCACTCTCGGCAGTGCTGGCTGTTTGGACAACCTACAGCCAGGCACTTGGCAGCGATCACTGGAGACGGTTTCCAAGACAACCAATCTTGAAAATTCTCATCCACCTTTTCAAATCCCTCCATGGCCTCTTGTGACCCCTTCTGTCCATCTCGTCCCCGGGTCTCTGTAACCTCCTCCAGCCCTCTGCACTGCTCTAATTCTCATGCATTCCCGATTTGAATACTTCCACTATCAATGGCCATGTGTTTGATCGAGCAGGATTTGACACCAAGCTGTGTAAGGAGATGATTTCAGAGCGGAGGACTGGTGGAATCCTCTCACTGTCTCCACCCATCCCACAAAACAAGCTTCTGCTCATCTTCCCTATGGTTGTATTGAATGGTGGGACAGGTTTGAACGTCCTACAGGCCTACGCCTGCTCCTGGGTCCATGTGGGCCCCAATGTCTCCAAATGTGGCTTTTTGTCAGTTTGTTTGTTTGTGCTCCAGTGAAGCTTTGGAATGTTTTACTGTGTTAAAGCACTTGTACAGACTCAAGTGGAATAAAGGATAATAAATGCTGTTCCTGTGACTCAGACTTCATAGAATCCCTACATTCAACCCATCAAGTCTGCACCAACATCGATCCCACCCAGGCCCTTTCACTATAACCCCATATATTCACCCTGCAAATCCCCCTGACATGAAGGGGCAATTTAACATGGCCAATCAACGCAACCCGCGTGTCTTTGGACTGTGGGAGGAAACCGGAGCACCCGGAGGAAACCCACACAGACACGGGGAGAATGTGCAAACTCCACACAGGCAGTGACTCAAGGCCAGGAATTGAACCCGGGCCCCTGGCACTGTGAGGCAGCAGTGCTAACCACTGTGTCACCGTGCTACTATGACGGCTGTTGATTGTCTGCCCCTGTGGTCAGACAGACCTTAAGTTGTCTCACTGTTCATGAAAGAGCAGTGCTGTATGGTATGTCTTGAGTTAATAATTCTGGCTGTATTGTCACATCATATCCCATGCCCAGCTCTCCCGCCCAGCTAAACAATATTTTCCCTGATGTCCATGTTTATGTAACTGGAAATGAAAACACTGAAAAAAAACTTGGAACAAAATCTTTAGCTGGAATTCTCCCAAAAAAATTTGAATTTGCATGAAAACTGGAGTAATTCACGCTGTTTCTTTTTCAGAGAGAGTTCAGAGAAGAATCTCCCACACTCTGTTCACTGCAGAGGCCACCAGCGAGAATATGGTTAAACTTCAGGGAGCAAGGCCTAGTCCTGCTTAGTTACTGAAATCAACGTGCTGAGTGGGCCACTGCGCACACGCCGATTTGGGGCTGCACGGTGGCACAGTGGTTAGCACTGCTGCTTCACAGCGCCAGGGACCCGGGTTTAATTCCCAGCTTGGGTCACTGTCTATGTGAAGTTTGCACGTTCTCCTGCTGTCTGCGTGGGTTTCCTCCGGGTGCTCCAGTTTCCTTCCACAGTCCAAAGATTTGCGGTTTAGGTTGATTGGCCGTGATAAATTGCCCCTTCGTGTCGGGGGGATTAGCAGGGTAAATATGAGGGGTTACGTGGATAGGACCTGGGTGGGATTGTGGTCGGTGCAGACTCGATGGGCTGAATGGCCTCCTTCTGCACTGTAGGGATTCTATTCTATTCTATTCCAGCCCAATCTGGGTTATATCTCTATCTGTGCTGTTTCTGCCTTCCTGTGATGGGAATTTCAGTGCAGCCTAATTAAGAGCAGATGCAATCTCCATCCAGCTTCTGATTCGACCATGAAAATTGGCCCCGGTGCAATTAGAAATATTGTCCTTTGCAAGTTTGGTTGTCTCTGGGGGGAGTTTGTTGAGCTGCGTGTCTCTGGTGTGATTCAGGGTGGTACAGGTCTGTTGCTGCTGCTCAGAGTCGAAGCAGTTTTAGGAGTTCAGTTGCATTCACAGAAGAAGCTCAACAGTTAATCGCATTGGCCCAGATATTCCGTTCTCCAGAGTTTCCCCGGGAGACGCGCAGGGGTCCCCCGAATGTCCCCTAGCAAGGACTTCACAGCAACAGCCCAGCATGTTTCAGCTTCTGCTGGGCAGAGGAACTGACACTCCCAGTTAAGTACAAGACAGGGACTCCCTGATTAGCCCAACAATTCACTCCTTAGAACAAAGAACAAAGAAAATTACAGCACAGGAACAGGCCCTTCGGCCCTCCAAGCCTACACCAACCATGCTGTCCGTCTGAACTAAAACCCCCTACCCATCTGGGGACTATATCCCTCCATTCCCATCCCATTCATGTACTTGTCCAGGCACCCCTTAAAAGTCACTACCGTATCTGCTTCCATTACCTCCCCCAGCAACGAGTTCCAGGCACCCACTACTCTCTGTGTAAAAAACTTGCCTTGTACGTCTCCTTTAAACCTTGCCCTTCACACCTTAAATGTGTGCCCCCTAGTAATTGACTCTTCCATCCTGGGAAAAGCTTCTGACTATCCACTCTGTCCGTGCCCCTCATAATCTTGTAGACTTCTATCAGGTCACCCCTCAACCTCTGTCGTTCCAGTGAGAACAAACCAGGTTTCTCCAATGTCTCCTGAGAACTAACGCCCTCCAAACCAGACAACATCCTGTTAAATATTTTCTGTACCCTCTCCAAAGCCCCCACATGGGCGACCAGAATTGAACACTATATTCTAAGTGCGACCTAACAAAGTTCTATAAAGCTGCAACATGACTTGCCAATTCTTAAACTCAATGCCCCAGCCAATGAAGGCAAGCATGCCTTTTGCCTTCTTGACTACCTTCTTCACCTGCATTGCCACTTTCAGTGACCACTGCACCCCCCCCCCCACCCCCCTGACTACTACCACCCACCTCCCCCACCCCCCAGCCCCCACCACTTCTTTCACAGCTTGGTATGGGCTCCTGCTCTGCCCAAGACTGCAAGAAACTACAAAAGTTGTGAATGTAGCCCAATCTATCACGCAAACCAGCCTCCCATCCATTGACTCGGTCTACACGTCCTGCTGCCTCAAAAAAGCAGCCAGCATAATTAAGGACCCCCACGCACCTCGGACATTCTCTCTTCCACCTTCGTCCTTCGGGAAAAAGATACAAAAGTCTGAGTTCACGTACCAACCGACTTTCTTCCCTGCTGCCATCAGACTTTTGAATGGACTTACCTCGCATTAACTTGATCTTTCTCTGCACCCTAGCTATGGCTGTAAGGGAGTTCATATTCCAATAGGCCAACCTCAGTGTCCTGGTTGAAGTCATTACAGACTGGAACCCTCCAAAACCCCAATTTAAACTTGGAGACTTCAAATGGTTCCGGCTCTCCTGGGAGAATAGTTGGTCAGAAACACGGGGATTAAAACCACTTCTAACTCCTGGGTAACCACACTACCAATCACACTCCCCAACTCACAAACTAACCCCCCCCAGATCCCAAAGATCCTCCCCTCCCCACTACCTAACTAACCCTTCTCCCCCTCTCCCACTGACTATCCCTCAATTAACCTGACTACTCCCCCACCACCCTGACTAACACCACCACCACCACCCCCCCATCACTTGGCTGAATCGGGAGCAGGAGCTCCCAGCAGATGCCTCAATACCATCAGAGCAGATCGTTGAATCCATTCTGATTCCTGGTTGATTCCCAGATTCCGTGATCACCGTGAGGTCCAGGGGTGGGATTCTCTGGCCGCACTCGCCCCAAGACCGGAATATCCTATCCAAGGTAACCAGGCCTCTGCACGGTCCTATCCTGTCCGATTCCCGTGGTGGCGGGACAGGAAAATTCTGTGTCAGGAATCTGGTGACTTCACAAGAAAGCTTGGATCAGACGTTTGGTTTGTGTGTTTCCAGCCACTGACATCATCCTCACAGAGTATGACAGGACAGAACGAGGCCATTCAGCCCATCAGGTAATTCAGGGCACACAAAAACTATAGACAGACTTGCATTTATATAGCGCCTGTTTGCTATCTCAGATTGTCCCAAAGTGCTTTACATTTTGGATAGTCAGAAGCTTTTTCCCAGGGTGGAAGAGTCAATTATTAGGGGGCACAGGTTTAGCATGCGAGAGGGAAAGTTTAAAGGAGATGTATGAAGCAAGTTTTTATGCACAGAGGGTGGTGGGTGCCTGGAACTTGCTGTCGGGGGAGGTAGTGGAAGCAGATACAATAGTGAGTTTTAAGAGCCGTCTGCACAAATACATGAATAGGATGTGAATAGAGGGATATGGCCCCTGGAAGGATAGGGAGTTTCAGTTCAGTTGGGCAACGTGGTCGGTGCAGGCTTGGAGGGCCGAAGGGCCTGTTCCTGTGGCTGTAATTTTCTTTGTTCTCTTTCACTTTTGATGCGGAGAAAATATGGGAGCTAAATTACGCGTCTGAAGATCCCACAAAACAGCAGTCTGCTGATGATGCAACGTTCCGCATTTCGGAATGTTGGTTGTGGGATAATGTTAGCCTGAATGTTGGACCATAGAAAACATTTTTTCTGGTTGTATCACAGCTTGGTATGGGCTCCTGCTCTGCCCGAGACTGTAAGAAACTACAAAAGGTCGTGAATGTAGCCCAATTCATCACGCAAACCAGCCTCCCATCCATTGACTCTGTCTATCATTCCTGCTGCCTCAGAAAAGCAGCCAGCATAATTAAGGACCCCCACACACCCCGGACATTCTCTCTTCCACCTTCTTCCTTCGGGCAAAAGATACAAAAGTCTGAGGTCACAGACCAACCGACTCAAAAACAGCTTCTTCCCTGCTGCCGTCAGACTTTGAATGGACTTACCTTGCATTAAGTTGATCTTTCTCTGCACGCTAGCTATGACTGTAACACCACATTCTGCACTCACTCCTTTCCATTTCTATGAACAGTATGTTTTGTCTGTATAGCGCAAAGAAACAATGCTTTTCACTGTATGTTAACACATGTGACAATAATAAATCAAATCAAATCAAATCAAAGATATTCTTTTCCAAAGAGCGAAATGGGATCATCTAACTGAGAGGATGGGCAGAATTCCCATCAGTGTACAGGTTAAAAATATAAGTAGTTTGTGAAGACTACTTTGAAAGGTTAGGAATATTATTTGGTATAATCCCTTGCATCATTCTGAAGCAGGTTCAGTCTCCTCGCTGTGAAGTACAGTGATTGCTGTTTTATAGCTGGAGGCCGCAGCTGTAAAGGGCAATGAGATGCTCCATCGATCGATTGGTTAACCCTGTTTAAAATCCTGATTGCCAAGGACAGAATGTTGACCAGGACACTGCGTGGGTCTCCCCTGTTGCCCTTCAGAATGGTTCCTCATGGATGTCCGGGTGGAGATTGCTGACTGTTCTCTTTGCCGTAGGGTGGCACGGTGGTTAGCACTACTGCCTCCCAGCTCCAGGGACCTGGGTTCAATTCCAGCCTCAGGTGACTGTCTGTGTGGAGTCTGCATATTCTCCCCGAGTCTGCATATTCTCCCCACGTCTGCGTGGGTTTCCTCTGGGTGCTACAGTTTCCTCCCACACTCCAAATGTGTGTTGGTTATGTTGATTGGCCGTACAAAGTTGCCCCTTAGTGTCAGGGGGATTAGCAGGGTAAATGTGTGGGATTATGGGGATAGGGCCTGGGTGGACTTGTTGTTGGTGCAGGCTCAGTGCGCCGAATGGCCTCCTTCTGTACTGTAGGATCTGTGTGTGTCCTAGCCCAGAGCCTAGAGCACTGAGTCCAAGTCAACATTCCCAACGTAAGTGGGTAGTGCTGCACTATCAAAGGTACCACTTTTCAATGGGACATCAAACTGAGGCTGCGTCCATCTCCTCGGGAGAATGTGGAGATCCTGTGGCACTGCTCCAAAGAAAAGCAGTGAATTTACAAGGATGCTACTGAGATTGATAAGGAGAGGCTGGGACTTTTATCCCTGGGGTTAGAGGATGAGGGGTGACCTTAAAGAGGTTTGTAGAATCATGAGGGGCATTGATAAGGCGAATAGCCAATGTCTTTTCTTTAGGGTTTAAGGTGGGAGGGGAAGGATTTAAAAGGGCAACTTGTTCACACAGAGGATGGTGCGCTTATGGAATGAGCTGCCAGAGGAGGTGGTAGAGGCGGGTACAATTACAACAATTGAAAGACATTTGGACAGATACATTGATGGGAAAGATTTAGAAATATATAAGACCATAAGACATAGGAGTAAAATTAGGCCACTCGGTCCATTAAGTCTGTTCTTCCATTCAATCATGGCTGATACTTTTCTCATTTCCGTTCTCCTGCCTTTTCCCCATAACCCCTGAGCCCCTTATTAATCGAGAACCTATCTATCTCTGTCTTAAAGACACTCAATGACCTGGCCTCCACAGCCTTCTACGCTGAAGAGATCCACAGATTCGCTACTCCCTGGCTGAAGAAATTCATCCTCATTTCTGTTTTAAAGGATCATCCCTTTAGCCTGAGGTTGTGCCCTCTGGTTTTAGTTTTTTCTACTAGTGGAAACATCCTCTGCAAGCCTACTCTATCCAGGCCTCACAGTATCCTGTAAGTTTCAATAAAATCCTTCCTCATCCTTCTAAACTCCAATGAGTACTGTCCCTGAGTCTGTACTGACACAGATCTGAGCCAAACGCAGGCAAATGGGAGTAGTTCAGTTTAGGAAATCTGGTCAGCATGGATGAGTTGGGCCGAAGGGCCTGTTTCCTTGCTCTACATCTCTATGACTTTAACCACCCCTGGAATCCTGGGCAGTATTTACCCCCTCAGCCATCCGCATTGATATAGGTTGCCTGGTCAGAGTTTCCATTGTTGTGGAAGTTTGCTGTGAATAAATTGTTGCCTTGTTTCCTGCATTCCCACAGGGACTGCCCACCTGAAGTACTTGGCTCTGTGTAAGGTGCTTTGGGGCTTCCTGAGGTGAGGAAAGGCGCTTTGGTGACGTATGGACTTTTTACTGAGAAACTGGGAATGAAATGAAGGAAGAATCAAACGCCTTCAGAAGAGAAGATGCTGCGATCAGGAATTCAAATAGTTAAGCAGCAAGATCAATGTCATGCTACTTGCTAATGATACGTTGCCATAGTGACAGTGCAGACCTCTGCTTATCCTGGAGAAAAGGCAGTGACACAACAACGTAGGAGATGCCTCGACAGCTCCGGGGAAGGTGGATATTTGCCAATCACATTTCCTTCGATTTTCTCCTTATTTAAAGATCCTGGCAGAATTCGCCGTCCTTTAATTTTAAAGATATCCCGGAACATTTTGGCTCGAGGAGCTTCTTTACGCTCTGGCACAAACCAAGAGTCTTCGCAAACCACACCCCACCAATGCTTTAAGTCAATTCAGGTCATTAAAGAGAGAGTGACTGTTGATCTCAGCTTGGGGGCGGCAGACTACTAGGCCTCAGTGCCTCTGGGAAAAGAATGACCTTACCTTCATCTCACACCACAGGAGGCCATTCGGCCTATCATAAACCGCGCAGTTTACCTTGTTCCACCTCCCCCTCCATCCCCAGCACACATTCTTCCTTTTCAGGTAATTATCCCATTCTGTCTTCCACGTACCAGCCTGCACCACACTCTCAAGCAGCTCCTTCCAGATCCTAACCACTCCACACATCAGAAAATTATCCCTTCAGCTCCTGTTTCTTCTTCTGCCTATTATCTTAAACCTGCACCCTCCCATTCTCAGTCCTTCCACCAAATGGGACCATTTTGTCCCCATCTACTCTGTAGAAACCCCTCATGATTTTGAATACCTTTATCAAATCTTCCCTCAATCTTCATTTCTCCAAGAAGCTCAGTGCCAATTTCTTCAAGCTATGAGGAGAGGTTGGATAAACTCGATTTGTTCTCACAGGAACAATGGAGGTTGAGGGGTGACCTGATAGCGGGTTATAAGATTATGAGTGGCATGGACAGAGTGGATAGTCAAATGCTCTTTCCTAGGGTAGTAAAGTCAAGTACTCGGGGACATAGGTTTAAGGTGCGGGGGGTAAAAGTTTAGAGGAGATGTGCAAGGCAAATTTTTTTACACAGAGGGTGGTGAATGTCTGGAGTGCGCTGCCTGGAGAGGTGATGGGGCAGGTACAATAGCGGTATTTAAGGGGCAAATAGATGAATACATGAAAAGGATGGGGAATGGAAGGATACGCGGACTCTGTAAGTGCATACGGTTTTAGTTTAGGCAGGCATTATGATTGGCACAGGGTTGGAGGGGCGAAGAGCCTGTTCATGTGCTGTACTGTTCTCTGTTCTGTAACTGAAGCTCCTCACCCCAGGGACCAGGCTCTTGAATATTTTCTGCAGTCTCTAATGTGTTTACATTTTCTCCTAGAGTCAAAAATGGAGCCAGTACTTCAGTTGAGGTCAAACCAGTGTTCTATACAAGTTTAACATGATCTTCTTGTTTTGGGACTCTATGCTCCTATTATTAAAGCCTAAGGTGCTGTATGCTTTACTAAACACTCTGTCAATTTACCCTGCCACCTTCAATGATTTATTTGATCTGATTTATTATTGTCACGTATTAGCATACAGTGAAAAGTATTGTTTCTTGTGCAGTATACAGACAAAGCATATCATTCATAGAGAAGGAAAGGAGAGAGTGTAGAATGTAGTGTTACAGTCGTAGCTAGGGTGTAGAGAAAGATCAACTTAATGTGAGGTAGGTCCATTCAAAAGTCTGATGGCAGCGGGGAAGAAGCTGGTCTTGAGTCAGTTGGCACGTGTCTCCAGACTTTTGTATATTTTCTTCCCAGTGGAGGAAGGTGGAAGAGAGTATGTGGAGGGTGCATGAGGTCCTTGATTATGCTGGCTGTTTTTCCGAGGTGGTGGGAAGTGTAGACAGAGTCAATGGATGGGAGGCTGGTTTGTGTGATGGACTGGGCATCGATCATGACTGTTTGTAGATTCTTGCAGCCTTAGGCAGGAGCCATGCCAAGCTGTGATATAACCAGAAAGAAAGCTTTCTGCAGACCCAGTGCTCTGCTGCTGCACCCATTTTAGAATAGGTTTCAAATTCTACACTAACTTAATCATTTAAAATTAGCAGGATCCTGTTTTATTTTTATTACAATTTTGATAATTCCCATAATCAAGGCCTTTCACAAGCTCCCAATGTTCCAGCGTGTAATACAGCCAATAAGTTGTAGACTTTAGACAAGTAAATACTTTTGAAGTACGGTCACTGTGAAATGTCAAAACTGCAACAGCCAACATACACACAGCAAGATCCAAGGATTGTGATAATAACTAGATGATCTGTTTTTATTGATTGAGAAATAGATATTCGCCGGGGCACCGGGGTTAATTCCCTGCCCTTAAATAGTGTAGTGTGATCTTTATTATCCATCTGACAAGGTAGGGGGACGGCTTAATGTCTCGACTGAAACAGAATATCTCCGAGAGTGCAGCATCCCATTAGTGCTTCAGTGGAAGTGTACACCACCACTCCCTAGAATGAGACTTGAACCCCACAGCCCACTGTGTGACCCACTGCTTTAGAAAAGAGCTGCATCTAATTGTGTTTGGGGGTCATGTGTATGGAAACTGACGAGCTGGACTGGGGTATTCAATAATTTCCTGCAGATTAATTCTAACGTCTGTGAGGGTTGTTTAAATATTTATTTTTTACGACAATTTCTGTGGAATGAAAACCAATCAATTTTGTAATAATTTCAGGTCTGAGCTCTGTGGCTCGTTTCAGTCGAGGGTGCCACGGTTATGCCCCATCAAAAGTTAAAGGTTATTTATTAGTCACAAATAAGGCTTACATTAACACTGCAATGAAGTTACTGTGAAATCCCCTAAGTTGCCACACTCTGACTCTTGTTCTGGTCAATGCACCTAACCAGCACATCTTTCAGAATGTGGGAGGAAACCGGACCACCCGGAAGAAACCCACGTAGACACGGGGAGAACGTGCAAACTCTACATAGACAGTGACCCAAGCTGGGAATCGAACCCAGGTCCCTGGCGCTGTAAGGCAGCAGTGCTAACCACTGTGCCATTGTGTCGCCCCCTCCCCGCTGAGATCAGGAGCCCGCTGTGTGGGGAAACTAAGTATCAGCTTTCAAAACTGTTTTCAGCCACATGTCTGTAACTTACTCAAAAAGGTACGTCCGGCTCCTGGAACCACCTAGTATACTTGGGTTAGCAAACAGAGAACATGAATGCCCCAGCAAATTGATTCATCACCACTGCTGCGGTCAGCTCACTTCCACAGCAAAGGCAAAAGGGTGGAAGGATTGCCACAGTACGGGTTATTTAACCAATCCATGGAGCTTTATGAGATAGGGTGTTGCTTGCTCACAGCCCAGGCTGGAAGGGAGGGGAAATCTCCCAAATGCCAGTGAAGATGTCACCATGTAATCATTCAAGCGATTCATTGATTTACAATACATAACACCCATCCCCCTTTACTCCAGTAGTACAACTAGCATTAACTTTAACTCTGACTCAATATAAACAAATCTTACCAAGTATCATTATATACAGTTTATATATATACACACACACACACAATCAGTATGAGAGTATTTTAGAATCATAGAATCCTACAGTGCAGATGAAGGCCATTTGGCCCATAGAGTTTGCATTGACCACAATCCCACCCAGGCCCTATTCCCATAACCCCACATATTTACCCTGCTAATCCCCCTGACACTAGGGTCAATTTAGCACAGCCAATCAACCTAACCCGCACATCTTCGGAGTGTGGGAGGAAACCAGAGCACCCGGAGGAAAGCCACGCAGACACCCGGGGGAAAGTGCAAATTCCACAAGGAGGTGGGGATGTTTAGGTGGACATCAGTTCCACTTAGGCAGAATCTGTTGTTCAGTAGTCTTTGCTTTCATACTGTCAGCAGTCTGTTCACCTCTCAGCTCAGGCCCGTCATCTGATAAAATTGCTTCTTCTTCTGAGTGTCACACTAAGACATGTAATGGATCACACATTAACATACAACAACAGGTTTGGAACATGCCAAGTTCCAGTTAAACTAAAGTTTATTCATTAGTGTCACAAGTAGGCTTACATTAACACTGCAGTGAAGTTACTGTGAAAATCCCCCAGTCGCCACACTCCAGTGTGGTGGCATACACTGAGGGAAAATTTAGCATGGCCAATGCACCTAACCAACACGTCATTTGGATTGTGGGAGGAAACCAGACCACTCAGGGAAACCCACACAGACATGGGGAGAATGTGCAAGCTCTACACAGACAGTCCAGATGTGCAGGTTAGATTGATTGGCCATACTAAATTGCCTCTTGGTATTCCAGGATGTGTAGGTTAGGGGGATTTAGGATTAGGGTTATGGGGAAAGGGCAGAGGGTATGTGGGGCTGGATAAGATGTTCTGATGGAAAATTGGTTCAGATTCAATGGGCCGAATGGCCTCCTGCTGCACTGTGGGGATTCTATGATCCCTCTGAGATGAACAAAGCAGTTCCTGTTTTCTCTTGAACTGAATAATCTCAGGTGATGGAACCCCCTGACACTCGGTTGTCAGACAGGGAATGCCAGCTGTGGCTGTGTCAGGGAGGAGCAAGGGAGCAGGTTCTCACTCACAGTTTCCCAATAGGATCTGGCGATGGGAAGGAGCTGAGGTGAACACTTCCCCCAATGAGAATAAGACCTTCCAAGGGAAAGTTTAATCAGGCTTTGCTTGGAATGGTCGATGGGATGGGGAATCTGCCAGTTGTGTGGTCAGGAACGGAACGTAATCCTGGGCCCAGCCATTGGGGAGGGAATGTTACAGAGCAGAGCGAGACCCCACTGAGGTAGAATGAAGGGACTGAGATTAGGCAGTGTTTAGGAGGTTGTGTGAACTGTGCAGTTATTATTCTGTTGCTGAGACGAGGACGTCAAAGAGATTTTGATCTAAACTGCATATCCTGTCCCCTACTATTGCAAGGTGAACACGTAAAGTAACTCACTAAAAATAAACATTCTTCCTCCATACGAGCTACCGCAGTCTGGCCTAAGAATGTATCTTTGTGCCCTGACACTTGCAAAGCTTAGCAAGTTTTGAAAATTTGAGAAAACGTTTACTAATTATCCCCCAACACTGCGTGGAGGAGTATTGTACCAGACCTGGCCTAGGGAACATGGTGAAAAAGAAAGCTTTTATATTTGTATAGCGCCTTTCTGCAACTCGGGAAGTCCCAGAGCAGCTCAGAGTCAATGATGCACATTTGAAATGTTGTCACTGCTGTGGTGTCGGGAATGCAGCCATCAGTTTGTGAACAGCAAGATCCCACAGACAGTCATGTGATAATGATTAAACAACCTGTTTGAGTGGTGTTAGTTGAGGGATAAATGTGGAGCAAAAGGCTTTCCTTTGAGATGGAGCCTTAGGCTCAATAACTACCTGTGAGGACAGCTGGGGTGTCAGTTTCAAGTCTCAGCTGAAACACTTGGATAAAAGCCCCCGACAACGCCCTGTATTTTACTCAAGTGAGTTTTCTTCAGTGCAACCTGACAGTGGGGCTGTTTAGTCGGGGGACCCTTCACAGCTGAGCTTGATCCTATTATCAGAATCATGGAATCACTACAGTGCAGAAGGAGGCCATCTGGCCCATCGCGGCTGTAACCACTCTCCAATAGAGCACCTTGCCCAGGCTCTATCCCTGTAACCCCGCGTATTTACCCAATCCACCTAACCCACACATCGTTGGACTGCAGGAGGAAACCCAGCGGACACTGGCAAAACTGGGGAGGCAATGGCCTAGTGATATTATCGTAGATTATTATTCCATAGACTCAGCTAATATTCTGGGGATCTGGGTTCAAATCCTGCCACGGCAGATGGTAGTATTTGAATTAGAACATAAGAACATAAGAAATAGGAGCCATCTAGAATCTCTCTACCTCTACCCTATCTAGCCCCTTCATTATCTTATACGTCTCTATAAGATCCCCCCCTCAGCCTTCTAAACTCCAACGAGTACAGGCCCAATCTACTCAATCTCTCCTCATAAGCTAACCCCCTCATCTCCGGTATCAGCCTGGTGAACCTTCTCTGCACTCCCTCCAAGGCCAATATATCCTTTCGCAAATGCAGCGACCAAAACTGCACACAGTACTCCAGCTGCGGCCTCACCAGTGCCCTGTACAGTTGCAGCAAGACCTCCCTGCTTTTATATTCTATCCCCCTCGCTATAAAGGCCAACATCCCATTCGCCTTCTTGATCACCTGCTGCACCTGCAGGCTGGGTTTTTGCAATAAATTCAATAAAAGATTCAATAAAAAATATATGGAATTAAGAATCTACTGATGACCCATTGTTGATTGTTGGAAAATCCCATCTGGTTCCCTTTAGGGAAGGAAATCTGCCTTCCGCAGCCTGGTCTGGCCTACATGTGACTCCGGAGCCACAGCAATGTGGTATCACTTGACTCTCAGCTGCCCTCCAAGGGCAACTTGTTCCACGAATGAATAAAAAAAACTCCTCACAGACAGTCACCCAACACCCAAGGCGGGAATTGAACCGGAGTCCAGCCCACAGTGCTGTGAGGGGAGCTGTTTAGCAGCGCGATAATTAGAAAAGAAGCCTGTAGTGTTGAGGATTTATTTCTCTGCCGTGAGCCATGTTTAGTTGCTGCCAGAAATGGAACTTTTAACAGCAGTCACTTACCCAAGTGTGAACATTGAAACAAAGCACACTAAAATGTCAACACTTTACAGTCCAATATATACAGAGCTGTTTGAGACAGAACAGCTTCCTATAATGGCCAAGGTCTCTCTGTGCCATTGATCATTAAACCTCCCTCCTGTCCGAATGATACAAGACGCAAAGGTCTGAGCTCTGGTTGGTTTCCAGCACTTTTGTCAAGCGACTCTGCGTAATCAGTGAATGCTGCCCCTTTTCTGAGACACCAAACCTATTCAAGGAAACTCTTAATTAGAAGTATGTGCTTGTCTATAATTTTAACTCTTTACGCAGTTTCTATTTCGCTGACGGATATAAATAGGAAATAACGACGCCAGCAGCTATGTCAAAACTCATCAGCTGCAGATGTTGAATTGTCGACCAAACCCGGAATGGCGGCCGAAACATTGGCTGGAAATCTGAAACCCGGAAGGGTGGTTAGACTGCCGGTATTCCCCGGAGGAAGAATGGTCATAACGGGGAAGGAGTAACGGAAGGGGTGTCAATATCTGTGAAACGCCCCCCGCACCCCCCACCACCAGTCAAACATGATACAGAGAATGAGAGTGAAGAATGGAAATAGTCGTAGAGGTTTACAGCATGGGAACAGGCCCTTCGGCCCGACTTGTCCATGCCACCCAGTTTTTACCACTAAGTTAGTCCCAATTGCCAGCATTTGGCCCATATCCCTCTATACCCATCGTACCCATATAACTATTGAAGCGCTTTTTAAAAGACAAAATTGTACCTGCCTCTACTACTACCTCTGGTAGCTTGTTCCAGACAGTCACCACTCTCTGTGTGAAAAAAATGCCCCTCTGGACCCTTTAGTAGCTCTCCCCTCTCACTTTAAACCTATGCCCTCTAGTTTCAGATACTCCTACCTTTGGGAGAAGAGTCTTATTGCTGCTATAATGATCATCATACAATCCCTGCAGTGCAGAAGGAGGCCATTCACCACATCTGATCCATATCGACTCTCCGACCCTATCCTCATAACCCCAGCTAATCCCTCCTAAACTACACAACCTGGGGCACTAAGGGGCAATTTTAACATGGCAAATCCATCTAACCTTTTGGGCTGTGGGAGGAAACCAGAGCACCTGGTGGAACCCAAGCAGTGACAGGGAGAACGTGCAAACTCTGCACAGTCACTCAAGGCCAGAATCAAACCCGGGTCCCTGGCACTGTGAGGCTGCGGTGCTAACTACTGTGCCACCTGCAGCCCAGATGTTGTTCTGTCTGTAACAGTTGCTACTGTTCAATTCTCTTCAGCTTTTCCATTGTCACTTTCAGGCAAGGGTTATATGCATTTGGAAAAGACATTTAAAAGCAGGATCCATTGGCCTTGGGTTCCTCAGTCTAACTGTTCCCAATTCTTGTGGTCTACAATGCGAAAAGCTTTTGCAGTCGGGAACCTGGATACATTACTTCTTGCGACCCATACCGGGGATGGCAGGACTGATGTATGAGGCGATATTGACTAGGTTAGGATTGTTTTCGCTGGAGTTCAGACGAACGAGGGGGATCTCATAGAGACTTAGAAAATTCTAACAGGACTAGACAGGGTAGATGCAGGGAGGATATTCCCAGTGGTGGGAAAGTTCAGAACCAGGGGTCACAGTCTGAGGATTCAGGGAGACCAGTTAGGACAGAGATGAGGAGACATTTCTTCACCCAGAGAGTGGTGAGCCTGCAAAATTCATTATCACAGGAAATAGTCGATGCCGAAACGTGGAATGTATTCATGATATAGCACCTGGGGCAAGTGGGGTCAAAGGTTATGGGGAAAAGGCAGGATTGAGTTGGATGATCAGCCATGATCGTGATGAATAGTGGGTCAAGCTCAAAGGGCCGAATGGCCTCCTTCTGCCCCTACCTTCTGTGTTTCGATGAGACGCACTTTTCTAATCAAGGGAAGGGAACCTCTGATGATGAGACATTTTCTGTGAATTGCTGTGTTCCGGGCGGGAATGTAAAGCTGCAGAGAGGCTGCAGTTTGTGGGAATTCTGAGCCACATTAGATGAAGGTGCTTTCAGGGCTGTGGAGTGGGTTGTGACAGGCTGGCACGGCTGAGCTGGCAGGCTGGCGTGTTATTCGTTGCCTCGGGTCACTCACTGTTCATACAGTTTGTGCCTCAGAAAGCCATCCAGAAAAATAATTTCACTTCCCCCACTCCCTGTCTACGGGGGACAGTCTGAAATGGCCTTTTAACGGCGAGCATGCAGAGGGTTTTGTTTCTGGTTGGGGTGGAGTGTGTGCAGACGAGGCATTGCTATTAAAGGAATCAGAAAAACGCTTTTGCAGTGATGATATTTCACATTCCCCTCCGCTGTGGAGAGGGAGCTGTGAGGAAGGCAGCAAGCTGGTGAAGGGATCGTAGTGATTGCTCGCTCAGTCCTGAACTATCAGTTTATTGTTTTAAAGTTGAATCGAACGGGATCACGTGGTGATCTCCCGATGAAAGTATTTAAACAGCATCCTCAAAACTTGAGGACTTTCCAAAGCACTTTGTAACCATGGAAGTGCTGTTGTTTTTAAGTGTGGTCACTTATCTAAGAAATGCAACAACCCTTTGGTGTACAGAAAGAGGCAGATGTATTTTGTTGAATGAAGGATATCTATTATTGAGACTCCTCCAGTTCTTTTTAATATTGCCAGGCCATCGTTTATACCCATCTGGGTGGGCAAAACAGTCTGCGCCATCCACAAAGACACATTTCCCTCCAGTGCAGCACTCCCTCCGTACTGCACCGGGAGTGCCAGCTGGGATTATCTTCCCAATTTCCTGAAATGGGGGTTAAACCCACAGCCTCCTGATTCCGAGAGTCTGCACCGGATCCTCTGACCTCTGCCCTGATCTCTGCACCGGATCCTCTGACCTCTGCCCTGATCTCTGCACCGGATCCTCTGACCTCTGCCCTGATCTCTGCACTGGATCCTCTGACCTTTGTCCTGATCTCTGAACTGGATCCTCTGATCACTGCCCTGATCTCTGCACTGGATCCTCTGACCACTGCCCTGATCTCTGCACTGGATCCTCTGACCTTTGTCCTGATCTCTGAACTGGATCCTCTGACCTCTGCCCTGATCTCTGCACTGGATCCTCTGACCACTGCCCTGATCTCTGCACTGGATCCTCTGACCTTTGTCCTGATCTCTGAACTGGATCCTCTGACCTCTGCCCTGATCTCTGCACTGGATCCTCTGACCACTGCCCTGATCTCCGCACTGGATCCTCTGATCTCTGCCCTGATCTCTGCACTGGATCCTCTGACCTTTGTCCTGGTCTCTACACTGGATCCTCTGACCTTTGTCCTGATCTCTGCACTGGATCCTCTGATCTTTGCCCTGATCTCTGCACTGGATCCTCTGACCTTTGCCCTGATCTCTGCACTGGATCCTCTGACTTTTGTCCTGATCTACACTCCCTGTTCGGATTGGCCCTTTTAAGTTTGCCTCCAATTTGCAATTTTTGTTTAAAAAGTAGTGTTCTTTGTAAAGTCTACACAGATCACACCCTGTGGAGTCACATTTTCAATCATTGGAGCTTTAATCTTCTGTTTCTGACTGTGGAGTGTTTCTGTCACTATTTGAGGAGGCCTCGGTTCTGAACATGTATTTTGTTGGTTGGTTTATTAGGAATGAGGAGTGGGTGGGATGGGTAAATGTTCCGGTTCCCCAGGGCTGTGGGATTTACCGTGAGGGGGTCAAATGAACTTGATGGACCATTTAAAGGCCCGTTGCCCTTGGACGTGACTTTTCAGTTGCAGGGTGAGAGTGACCAGAAGATCCCAGTCGGATTCTGGGAATGATTTCCAGTAACGTTTGCGATGAGAGCGGAGCAGTGAAGCCACCTGTGGATTCCATCATCCTCAGATCATCCAAAACTCTCCCACCGCCACCTTGACTCGCACCAACTCCCAGCGACCCCCAGGCACGGTGACCCTGCTCCAGGGTGAACAACACTTTAAGTTTTAAAACTCCTAACCTCACATTCAAGTTCCTTTCTTGTCTGATCCCTCTCAAACTGAGATCTCGGCAATCTTCTCGTTCAGTCTTCTCAATCATTCCCGGTTTGAGTAACTCCACCATTGGCAGCCGTGCCTCTTGATGCTGAGACTCTACGCTGGATTTCCTTCCCTTGGATTTCTGTGTTTCTGCCTCTCCTGCTTCTTTTAAAATGCCCATTTGGCTGGACGTTTTGTCATCTGCTGCTGTATCTCCTCACGATGGTCACCACTGCTGGCCCACAGCACCAGGGACCTGGGTTCAATTCCTGGCTTGGATCACTGTCTGTGCGGAGTCTGCACATTCTCCCCGTGTCTGTGTGGGTTTCCTCTGCGTGCTCCGGGTTCCTCCCACATTCCAAAGATACGTAGGTTAGGTGGATTGGCTATTGCTAAGTTGTCTCTTAGTGTCAGGGGGATTAGGAGGGTAAATACTTGGGATTATGGGGATAAGACCGGGGTGGGATTGTTGTCACTGCAGGCTTGATGAGCTGAATGGCCTCATTCTGCACTGTTGAGATTCAGTGATTCTATGTGGCTCAGTGTGAAATATTTCCTGTAAAATGAACTGGTCTGTGTTAGAGGTGCTGTATAAGTGCAAGTTGTTGTTGCATGAATCCAGTTCTGGAAGAACACCAAATTCTCAGAGGGTTATAGGTCACAGGGATGAGCAGGAATGAGAATCTAATGTTTGAGATGGTGTGTTGGTGGGCAAGGAGATGGCTGAGTGAACCTCACTGCAGGATTGAACCACTGTTCCATTTATATATCTAATATGAAATATTAAAAATGTATTATCTTTATTTCTTATGTTGGGTCCTACAGGCTACAAGAGAGCTGATTGAATAATGAAACAAAATCTCATTAATGTAGATGTTTCCACACTTTGTAAAATTAATATCTTACCAAAGAAACATCAAATTAAATTTTATAAGAACTGGAAATAGCAGCATCCATTGATTTAATTTGTTCAGGTATGAATGAAGTTATAGTTTGGTTGGTAAAGCTCTGCTCCCACAGTACAACAGGATCAGCGCCTCTGACTGTAGAGTAACGTTGCCAAGCTTGCTTCACCCACTCTGGATCTGAGTTTGGATTGTTCCTGTCATATTTACACTTAACAAAGCTGGTTAAAGCAAAGCTGGAACCCAGAACCACGAACCTTCACATCGAGATTACAATGCACAAGAAAAGCCCCAACCCAGTTGCTCTCTTGAAGATTCCTAAAATACTGCCCTCACCCCGCTGAGGCCAGAGACCCTAACTTGTTCATTGGCTCAAACATTCAGTGTGCACCTCATTCATTGGCTTGCTGGTGTGCTTTGGTTATTGGCTTACAGGTTCCAGGCATGGCATGCTCATTGGCTCAGTGGACTTGGGCACGCCCTTGCTCATTGGCTTGTGAGTTCCAGGCATGCCTTAATCATTGGCTTGTGGATTATGGACTTGCCTTGGTCATTGGCTTGTGGATTATGGACTTGCCTTGGTCATTGGCTTGTGGTTTTAGCGTGTGCTGTTCTGGAATATCTGATGCCTCTGACTCTATGAACAAATACAAAGCATTTGTTCTTTGTCTCTACCATTTCTGTATTCTGCATCATAGTTTTCCACCTCTGTTGGGCCCACGTTTAATTTTGGTCATCCCTTCCTTCGTCTGTAATCATAGAAGATATTGCAACATATTTCCATATCCCTTGCTAATTTACTCTCATTTACTTTTCACTTTTCTTTATCAGTTCCTTGGCCACACTTTGGGCTGTTCTCATATTCTGCCACTCACTTGGCCAATCTCTGCTCTTTTTAGCAATATTTTAAAATTCTTCCTTGAATCTTAGTAGCATTGCTGTCTCACAGCACCAGGGATCTGGGTTCAATTCCGGCCTTGGGTCACTGTCTGTATGGAGTTTGCACATTCTCCCCATGTCTGCGTAGGTTTCCTCCAGGTGCACTGGATTCCCCCCAGAGTCCAAAGATGTGCAGGTTCGACTGATTGGCCATGCTAAATTGCCCCAAGATGTGTAGGTTAGGTGGATTGGTGAGGTAAATGCATAGGGTTATGGGGATAGGATCTGGGTAAGATATTCTGTCAGAGAGTCGACGCAGACACGACAGACCAAATGGCCTCCTTTTGCACTGGAGGGATTCTGTGATTCTACCTGTACGTTCTCTTGGAACATTTTTTCTGTGAGATTTTTAATTCTTTGGGAAATATATATTTATTGTAAATTATGAGTTTTTTTAAAGGTAGTTTTATACTGCTTCTCTAATGTCAATCTAGCCTAAACAACTCCCACCACCTCCATCTCCATCCTCTTCTCCAGCCATGAGGAGATGTCCTGAGCCCTGGCATGGGGAGAACGGTACAATTATTGAAACTCCTGTTCATGGCTGCAGAGAATTTGAATGTTAGTTCAAATCGCACTGTGGCAATGACCAGATTCTGAATTTAATCGACAGAAGGTCAGTTTAACAAAAGGTAGCTTTTCTATTGCCAGAAAAATACGAGTGGCCTTTAAGAATGATAAGTTGCCAGTTGTGGTTTATGTGACTCCAGGCTATGATCACATACTCCAAGGCAGCTTATTCATCACCCAGGGTCAATAAGGGACTGGCAATAATCCCGACCTGATAAATGTCAACAATGCCCAAATCCTGAATACTGATTTTCAAAGTGCAATGTGCTGGCTGCAATAGGAAAGTGTTCCATTTCTGTTAGCTACATCCCTGAAGACAGTTAAAGACTGAGGCATCCTGTAATCTGATGTACAGCTGGCTGATATTCCTGTACAACTTCAAATGAAAGCGTTTTCTGCTACATTAAGTGATCAGTGAAGCTTCTGTATGTCGAAAGCTCAGTCTCCAGGGGCTTAAGGCAGCAATTTTGACAGTAGTTCATCCCGACACTGGATAACTAAGACCGACTGCGCGTACCTCTGTTAATAAAAGGGGGGTGACATCGGTTTACTGTGAGGCTGCCAACTCCCCACTTGTGGTGACCCCGAAGTACGGTCAAGCACTTGACCCTTTCTGTGAACCGTGTGGTCAGGAACTCTGGGGTCTGAATAAACTCCATCCTCCCCATGTTTGAACAATGCAGAACAGCAATCAGCAAGTCCAAGCGAAAGAAAGAACCTGCACTCCTAAAACATCTTTCACAACTACAGGCCACCCCAAAGCTCTGTATCAACAATGAAGTAGCACTTTGTAATTTGATTTATTATTGTCACATGTATTAGCATACGGTGATAAGTATTGTTTCTTGCGCGCTATACAGGCAAAGCATACCGTTCATAGAGAAGGAAAGGAGAAAGTGCAAAATGTAGTGTTACAGTCATAGCTAGGGTGTAGAGAAAGATCAGTTTAATGCAAGGTAGATCCATTCAAAAATCTGACAACAGCAGGGAAGAAGCTGTGCCTGAGTCAGGTGGTACGTGACCTCAGACTTTTTATCTTTTTTCCGACGGAAGAAGGTGGAAGAGAGAATGCCTGGGGTGTTTGGGGTCCTTAATTATGCTGGCTGCTTTGCCGAGGCAGCGGGAAGTGTAAACAGAGTCAATGGATGGGAGGCTGGTTTGCGTGATGGATTGGGCTACATTCAAGACCTTTTGTAGTTCCTTGTGGTCTTGAACAGAGCAGGAGCCATACCAAGCTGCGATACAACCAGAAAGGATGTTTTGTATGGTGCATCTGTAAAAGAAATGTGGAGTGTCTGGCAGTTTGGACAAGTCAGAGAGAGAAGGAATCAATCCAACCACCCCTCCGTACTCTGTTTCCGGCAATGTTCACTAAGAAACAGAAGATTCTGGAGAGAGCACAGAGATGGACTGAGAAATGAATCCTGGTTGTCAACAGCCTGAATTATGAGGAATGATTTTTTTCTTTAAAATGAGGTGCGATCTTACTGGTGTATGAATAAAATGGGACGAAAAAACAAACCCTGTAAATGATATCAAACTAAATTGTAGGAGATTGGGGGGGGGAGTCACTGATTCCATTTGGGAAAGACAAGTTTTGGGTTGATACCAGGAAGCTGAAGCATGGTTACTTCTTGCCAGCTGTGCGCAGCGTACTCCCTAATTCTATCTTTTCCTCTTGTTCCCTGATTTTAAAACTCTAACTCTTTTAAATCCTGTAACAATGCTTTAATTATCTTTCTGTACACCGTAGCTATGACTGTAACACTGCATTCTGCACTGTCTCCTTCTGTATGAACAGTGTGCTTTGTCTGTATGGTGCATAAGAAACAATACTTTTCACTGTATTCCCATACATGTGACAATAATAAATCAAATCCTGCAGAGAGGGGATTCATGGATAGAATGGTGGGATCTTCTGGCTCCATTGGAATGGACTCATTCGGATGGGCAGAAATGGATTTCCCCTTTATCAAATACCTTGCATCTGTTTGAAAGTCAGATGACAAAAGCGGTGGCCTTGTCTTGCGCTGGGAGGTGCTTTCCATGGTCGCGTGGACTGGCACGCGGAGATTGTCTACTGAAGAGAGGTATGGGTTGGTGACTACCACCCTGAGGGTGGCATCCTTAGTGTCAGTCAACATCCTGAGGGGAAACTGGAAAATTAAATAGCATTTAGTGATTGTGTCCGTTTTGTGTGACATTGTATAGCTTATTGAGTCTTTAGTGGAACATGGCAGCAAAATTAAAAGGCATCATCTGTTCAAACCCCCTTGGGATCAAACAGCAGATGGAAGCTGACAGTACAGTGCCTAACATACCTCTTACTCTTCCCGTATTTTCAGTGTAATGAAGAAACAGGCCAGAGGGTGAACATCCCAATGGAGGGAGCATCCAGCGGGAGATAGTTGGCATCATCAGTGACATTGGTCACCACCCCATGGCCCCCCAACATGTGCTCTTTTCTGTTTGAGATGTAAATAAGAACCAGGTAGATTTTAACACAAATCTTTAAGAGGAAAACTCTTGCTAATTTTCTCTCCCCCACTAGCTTCCATCTTCCTCCGAGTGACAATTTGTGAGTTCATAGAATCATAGAATCTGCAGCGCAGAAGGAGGCCATTTGGCCCATCGAACCTGCACTGACAACAATCCTGTCCAGGTCCTGTCCTGTCCCTGTAACCCCATATATTTACCCTGCTAATCCCCCTAACACCAACGGGCAATTTAGCATGGCCAATCAACCTAACTGGGTCATCTGGAGGAAACCCACGCAGACACAGGAGAACGTGCAAACTCCACACAGATAGTGACCTGAAGCTGGCATTGAACCTGGGTCCCTGGCTCGATGAGGACGCTGTGCTAATCACTGTGCCGCCCCATTGTGAAGGAGTTTGTATTCCCGGGTTGAATCGATGAGTTTTTTGGGTGAGGTCAAAGGTTCCAATTCCTGCATCCCCTGCGGAAGGCAGGCTGCATATCCCAATTCCGACATTCTCCTGAGAACAGCAGAGATCGGGCAGTGCACCCACATGGAGGACTGTCACAGAATAACAACCACAGGAGCAGGATTCCGAGAAGCCAGTGGGGAGCAGATGAACATGAGTGTTGGCTTCATGCTGCTGAAGTGTTGCTGTTAGTTCCTTGCTGTTGAGGGGATGGGAACAGAGAAGCCTCAGGAGCAGGGGTGTTCCACTTCAAGTAGCTGGAGAGTTGGGATTGTGCTGGCAGAGTGTAGCCTTGTTAGTCCAGCGAGTCCATTCCCTAGGGAGGGATTGAGCAACTGGGAAGCAAACAAACGGCTAACTTGGCAGCCTGAATTGGAGCAGCTGTTAAGAGAAGTCCGAGGCCAGAGTTTAGAGGATTGTTTTGTGATTCATAGTGACCACTGATGTCTGGGTAGATTGCTGAGAGTTTAGTGGGATCTGCCATTGTAGAGTCTGAGGCGTGTCCAACCACAGTTCAGCTCATATTAATTTGGTATGTTAGAGCGTAAGAGAGAAAATATTGACTGTTTGTTTTGTTGACTCTTGTATAATAAAAAAAACTTCTGTTTGTTTAAAGCCATGGAATCTGGTGACTTTATTCTCTTTGTAACTGGGCATTCAAATATCACCTACTTTTTAAAACAAAAGTGTTACTGATCCTTAACTAGACCACAAAATTATTGGGGTCTGCTCTGGGGTTGTAAGAAGTCTCACAACACCAAGTTAAAATCCAACAGTTTTGTTTGAAATCACAAGCTTTTGGAGCACTGCTCCTTCCTCAGGTGAGTGAAGAGTCCACATCATGGCCTGGGGCTTGTCCCTCTCTTGACCCAAGTCAAGTGGCTACCCTTCAGGAGTGAGGTGTGACAGTTGACCAATGGGCTATTGCATTCCAGGCACCTCCAATCTGCGTACACCCATCTTCAGCTGGATCATTGTGATGTAAATGGAGGTGAGGGGACCTTGTCTGTTGCTCCTGTAATGTTAACCCATCTGAAACATAGAGAGCATTGACTAACTGAGGGTCCCCCTTGCTGGTCCTTGTCTCTTTTTTAGTCAACTGTCAATCTTAATAGAGAGAGGGTAAATGACATTCCATTGGGGAGGCAATGGCCTTATGATATTATTGCTAGACTATTAATCCAGAAACTCAGCTAATGTTCTGGGGACCCGGGTTTGAATCCTGCCACAGCAGATGGTGGAATTTGAATTCAATTAAAAAAAATCGGGAACTAAGAATCTACTAATGACCATGAAACCATTGTCAATTGTCGGAAAAACCCATCTGGTTCACTAATGTCCTTTAGGGAATGAAATCTGCCATCCTTACGTAGTCTGGCTTACATGTGACTCCAGAGCCACAGTAATGTGGTTGACTCTCAACTGCCCTCCAAGGGCAACTAGGAATGGGCAATAAATGCTGGCCAGCCAGCGAAGTCTATGTTCCACGAATGAATAAAGAAAGAACGTCTTTTTAAACCCCGTTCTTGGTGTTCTGTTGGTTTTCAGCATGGTTCTGTTGGTAGTTTATTTTCGCCTCTGAGTCAGGGAGACCGTGGATTCCCCTTCCACCTCCAGAACATGCGAACCAAGACTGACACTCCCAGTGCAGCAGTGAGGAGCTGCAGCACTGTTGCTGGCACTGTCCTTCGACTGAAATGTTAAAGTCTATTTTCCCCAGCGGATTTGATTTGATTCATGATTGTCACATGTATTAGTATACCGTGAAAAGTATTGTTTCTTGCGTGCTATACAGACAAAGCATACCGTTCATAGATAAGGAAAGGAGCAGAATGTAGCGTCACACTCATAGCTTGGGTGTAGAGAAAGATCAAGTTAATGCGAGGTAGGTCCATTCAAAAGTTTGATGGAAACAGGAAAGAAGCTGTTCTTGAGTGGATATAGAATTCCTCAGGATACTATTCCAAAGAATAGCTTTTCCAAAGAAAAGCATGAACCAGATGTCCAGTTCAGTAATTCTCCTCCAGTCAACATCACTGAAAAACAAATGAACTATTCTTTAACTGCTGCCAGTGGGATCCGGCTATGCACAAATCACCAGACTTCCTACATTATGAACAGTGGCCACACTTCAGAAATACTTTGTAAAAAGGTGTCTTTGTAAATGTACGTTTATTTTTCATGCCAGCGCAGAATGTCTTGAGCTTGTTTGCCCACCCTCAGCCCCAGAGCTGGTGATGTGGAAGTTTCCGGAGCTCCTGATCAGTGCGTGGTTTCCCAGGCGCTGTGACCGTAGATATAAAGCAGTTGTGGTTGAAATCCCACAGTTAAAAGGAGAAGAGGCTGTTTGATGGATTACCTGTTCCACCAGAGATCTGTCTGCTTTCTCTCCACCTGTTGTGTGTCAGTTGGAACGCGGCCCATGTGAAACTGGGATCTGGGAGCAGTCACATTTAAATTGAGGGGTTCGGCCTGATTGAGTCCAGAGCTGTGAATCACTGCTGCCAGAATTAATGGACAAACGCCTCCACAACATTGCCTGCCACATCCTCTAGACAAAGGACCAGAGCCAGTTTCATGTCTCTGTTTAAACCAGAGACAAAGGAACTAACTTTCCCTGGACTCTTCTATCAGAATTGTATGAATGTGCTAGACAGGGGAGGCGTTGGCCTAGTGGTATTATCACTAGACTATTAATCCAGAGAATCAGCTAATATGCTGGGGACCTAGGTTCAAATCCCACCAAATGGAATTTGAATTTCAATAAAAACAAACCTGGAATTAAGAACCTACTGATGACCCTGAAACTATTGTTGGAAAAACCCATCCGATTCACTAATACCCTTCAGGGAAGGAAATCTGCCATCCTTACCCAGTCTGGCCTACATGTGACTCCAGAGCCACAGACAGTAATGTGGTTGACTGCAATTAGGGACGGCCCAGCCAGCAATGTCCATGTCCCAAGAATGAATTTTTAAAAACTGTGAAGACAAATCTGCAACTCCTGATCAACAAATCACTGGCTAACTGAGCCCTGGCAGTTCAGCGTCGATGGGGCTGATATTCTCTGTCCTGCCCCCGAATGACCTCAATAAAAATAGGAAATCTGTCCTTGCCGCTCTAACCAACACTGCCCCAGTGTGTCAGCACAGCAGATGGATGGCAGCATTTGCAGCGTCCCTCACCCCCAGTATTCCTGTACCAGTGCAGAGGACCGGCAAATATTGGGACATAGATAAGCTGCAGAGCTGGGCTGAGAGGTGGCAGATGGAGTTTAGTGCGGAAAAGTATGAAGTGATTCACTTTGGAAGGAGTAACAGGAATACAGAGCACTGGGCTAATGGTAAGACACTTGGTAGTGTGAATGAGCAGAGAGATCTCAGTGTCCATGTGCATAGGTCCCTGAAAGTTGGCACCCAGATTGATAGGGTTGTTAAGAAGGCTCACGGTGTGTTAGCTTTCATTGGTAGAGGAATTGAGTTTCAGAGCCCCCTGAGGTCATGTTGCAGCTGTACAAAACTCTGATGCGGCCGCACTTGGAGTATTGCGTACAGTTCTGCGTGCTGCAGCTTGGGGATGTATGATCCCCCCGACCTGACCCTCCATCGACAAAAGCAAAATACTGCAGATCATAGAATCCCTATAGTGCAGGAGGAGACCAAAGAACAAAGAACAACCCAGCACGGGAAACAGGCCCTTCGGCCTAACAAGCCCGCGCCGCCGCATCACCCTACACCTATTCTACCCTGCGTATCTACAAATAGAACCCCTGACTTAGCCAGATTCAGGGGAGAATAGTGTCAATTTGGTAAAACCAATCAGCCTAAGAGCACATCTTTGGGGTGTGGGAGGAAACCGGAGCGCCCGGAGGAAACCCACGCATCCACAGGGAGAATGCACAAACTCCCACAGACACAGGCCCAAATCCATGTATCTGCACAGCCAGCAGTGCTAGTCACCGAGCTGTTGCGGCGCCCGTCTACCGGTCCAGGATTAAGCACACACATTGACACGAAGTACTAGGCCACTCCCGGAATCTCCAGGAGCAGCCCACGCACGACCCACCGTGTGCATGCCCCTCGTTTGACAACGAGGTGGACCTCCACCTGCGGAATAAAAAGACAAAAACGTTAATCACAAGCCTGCCTTTCCGGTGTCTCCCGAGGTTCTAACCCTTATTCAATAACTCCTACCATAAGCCTCCATCCTCGTTTCACTCATGTGCCTATCTAACTGAACCTTAAACGAGTCCAACGTTCCCGCCTCCACCACCCCACTCGGTAGTGCGTTCCATACCCCCACTACTCTCTGCGTAAAGAACCTTCCTCTCATATCCAAATTATACCTCTCCCCCCTCAGCCTTAAATCATGTCCTCTTGTATTCGTAACCAATCTAGGGAGCAGTCTCTCACTATTGACCCTGTCTATTCCCTTCAGTATCTTATATACCTCTATCATGTCACCCCTCAATCTCCGTCTTTCCAAGGAGAATAGTCCCAGTTTCTTCAACCTCTCCTTGTAACCCAGTCCCCCCATGCCAGGCAACATCCTGGTAAACCTCCTCTGCACCCTTTCCAGAGCCTCCACGTCCTTCCGGTAGTAAGGTGACCAGAACTGGACGCAGTACTCCAAATGCGGTCTAACCAACGTTCTATACAACAGAAGCATTAGACGGCAGCTTTTAAACTCTATACCTCTTCCTATAAAGGCTAGCATTCCATAAGCCTTCCTGACAACATTCTCCACTTGTGTCACAACCTTCATGGATTTGTGAACCTGCACTCCCAGGTCCCTCTGTGTTTCTATACTCCTAATTTGTCTACCTTTAATCACATAGCTCCTCTCTACATTATTCCTTCCAAAATGCATCACCTCGCATTTGTCAGGATTAAATTCCATCTGCCACCTATCTGCCCAATGCACCAACCTATCTATATCCTGTTGTATCACCTGACAATCCACTTCAGTACCCGCCAACCCTGCCATCTTGGTGTCATCAGCAAACTTGCTGATCACACCACCTACGCTCTCTTCCAAGTCATTTATGTAGACTACAAAGAGAGGTCCCAGTACCGAGCCCTGCGGCACACCACTGGTCACTGGCCTCCAGCTGGACAAAGTCCCCTCCACAACTACCCTCTGTCTCCTATTGCCCAGCCAGTTCTCAATCCACCTAGCTACCTGACCCCGTATCCCATGCGCCTTAACCTTTTCTACCAGCCTACCATGAGGGACTTTGTCAAACGCCTTACTGAAATCCATATAGATGACATCAACGGCTTGCCCATCGTCAACCGTTTTTGTCACCATTCTGCCCATCGAGCCTGCACCAACCACAACCCCACCCAGACCCTATTCCCATAACCCCACATATTTACCCCGTTAATCCCAACACTAGGGTCAATTTAGCCTGGCCAATCAACCTAACACGCACATCACTGGACTCTGGGAGGAAACCGGAGAAGCTGGAGGAAACCCGTGCAGACATAGGGAGAAAGTGAAAACTCCTCACAGACAGTGACCCGAGGCCGGAATTGAACCCAGGTCCCTGGCGATATGAGGTAGCAGTGCTAACCACTGTGCCACCTTGCTGCCCACAATAGATGCTGGAATCTGAAACTAAAACAGAAAATGCTGGAAAATCTCAGCAGGTCTGACAGCATCTGTGGAGAGAGAATGGAGCCAACATTTTGAGTCTGGATCCTTACTCACAACACTGTCTCTAAACCCTCTCCACAGACGCTGTCAGACCTGCTGAGATTCTCCAGCATTTTCTGTTTTTGTTGTGTTGGCCATTCCCTCGCTCTCTCTACTCCCGGTTCCTATTGTTCATTTACACTGCTGCTGGCATCCAACTCTCAGCAAGCCCCCTGCACCTCTCGACCCAGTCTTCACTGACTGCCTTGGCTCCCAGTACCTCCATTTGAACATACTCATCTTGGTACTCCAATCGCTCTCCCTGTAACCTTGTGATCTCTGCACTCCTCCAGTCCAGGCCTCCCATGAATCCCCATTTTTAATCGCTCCGCCGTCGGCAGCCGTACCTTCAGTTGCTGGAGCCTAAAGCTTGGAATTTCCTCCCTAAATCTCTCTGTCTCGCTGCTCCTCTTTCACACTCTTGGAAACAGACTCCTTTTGCTCAGCTGGTCTGATATCGTTTACGTAGCTCAGCGACAATCCCCGCTTCAAGCACGGTGGAATTTTGTACATTTTGTACAAATGCAAAGTGTTCTTTTCCCTGGAGAGTGTCGTAGATAACACTGAGGTTAGAGGTCATACACATTAGAACATTTTACACCAATTGGAGCATGCTAATGAGTTGATCTGGTCACTATTGTATTGTAACTTGCAGATGCTGTCCTGATTAGGCTAATGCCCAGAGGGTTTAGTTTGTTGCTGTCGAGGTGTTGATTTCTCGGGATTGCAGAATCTGAGTCACTAAATCAAACCATCACTCAAATATTTCCTTGCCATTGGCAAGAAAGCAGAAATAATGAGGTGGGCTGGGGATTGATGCTGAATACAACTCCAATCAATCTGTGTGAAAGTCCACCATCACCCCTCCCCCCTCCCTCACTCAACCCCACTCATCCCCCGCTTTCTCTCCCTCCTTCCTTCTCTCCACCCCTCTCTCCCCATCTCTCTCCCCCTCCCTCTGTCTCACTCACTCCCCCCACACCCCCTCACCTCCATGCTCTCTCCCTTCTCTCTCTCTCCCCTTCTCCCCAACTCAATCATTCCTCTCTCCATCTCTCCCTTCTCTCTCTCTCTCTCCCCTCTGCCTCCCCCCTCCCTCCCACCCCTCTCTCCCTCCCACCCATTCCACCTCCCTCTCTCCCCCCTCTCTTTCTCCCCCTTCTTCCACTTTCTCACTCACTCCCCCTCACCTCCATGCTCTCTCTCTCCCCCTTCCCCATCTCAATTCTCCTTCTCTCCATCTCTCTCCGTCTCTCATATACCCCCGCCTCCCCTTTTTTTTCTCTCCCGCTCTTTCTCCTCATCTCTTTCTCCCCCTCCTTTTCTCCCCATCTCTCTCATCCCTCTCTCCCCTCTTCTCTCTCCTCCTCACTCTCTCCTTCACTCTCTCCCCCTTTTCCCCCTCTCTCTTTTCCCCTCTCTTCCCCCATTCTCTTCTCCCCCTCTCGATCTCTTCTTCTCTCTGCCCCCACTCACTCCCTCTCTCCCACTCCCCAGCTTTAAACCTTTTTTTGGGATGTTCGGCTAGTTTTGGGGAGCGGTGGATCCGCTGCAGGAGTTGAGATGGGGGGGGGGACGGTGATCAGGAAAGCTGCAGACTGTCGGTAGAGGGGAATTGTTGGCCAGGCTGGGAGGGGTTAATAGGTGAAGAAGCATTAGAATTTATTTTAAGTAGAACTGTTTTGGAAAACATGAGCGAGATGTCTTTGTGTTTTGTGTTCTGAGAATGAAGCTACTCATTAACAAAAAGCCACGTTTTATTCAGTCTTCTGTGTTACTGACATTTCCCAGGACCTGATGATCTGGAGTGTTATCCACAGTCATCTCTGTCTTGCCTCCACTCGCAAAGCAACCATTTTCACAGGCAAGACTGTTCCTGAACTATTACAAATGTCTTGTCAGAAACGGCCTGAAACATGACACCTAATACTCCATTTATTACTGTCAGTCTTTAACCCAATTATTTACATTTTCCTCTCGCTGCTCACAGTTTCCTTTGCCAGAACTGCCGGAGCTTCAGAAGTCTGACTGAATTAGAAACGTGAGCAATTGTTTTTCACTCTCGAGTTGGCGAAACCATTGCTTCGTTTCACTGGGAAAACAATAAGCGCGAAGGAAGGTGATTCATTTCAGTGAAAACATCAAAGCAAAGGCTCCCTGGCCCCAATCCGATATCTCCCCAGCGCCTCCGACAGTGCAGCACTCCCTCAGCTCCGCACCTGGGAGCCATTGCATTGGCAGTGTCGGAATGACCACAAGGCGGGAATGCTACTCACTGAGACAGGACTGTGGTCAAACCGAGACTTGAAGATGAAGTGTACAATCACTGACCTTTGCATTTGGGAAGGTTGTCACTGGTGTCATATATTGGTTCTCATATTTTGTTACTCATAGAATCCCACAGTGCAGAAGGAGGCTATTTGGCCCATCGAGCTTGCACCGACTCTCCACAGCATCTTACCAAGACCCTAATCCCGTGACCCCACGTATTTACCCTGCTAATTCTACTAACTTACACATCTTGGGACACTAAGCGGCAATTTTTCAAGGCTAATCCAACCAACCTGCGCATCTTTGGACACCGAAGGACAATTTAGCATGGCCAATGCACCTAACCGACACATCTTGGGACACTAAGGGACAATTTAGCATGGTCAATCCACCTAACCCGCACATCTTTGGACTGTGGGAAGAAACTGGAACACCCGGAGAAAGTGGACACGGGGAGAATGTGCAAACTCCACACAGGCAGTGACCCAAGGCTGGAATCGAACCTGGGTCCCTGGCGCCATGAGGCAGCAGTGTTAACCACTGTGTCACAATGCCGCCTCACAATATTGTGATTTCTAACACTTCTATGAAGCGCAGTGGGACATTTTATTATGTTAAAATGCGGCGTAAATCTAAGTTGTTGTTGGCTACATCCTAAACCTAAAACACTAAGAACAGAGAACAATACAGCACAGCACCAGACCCTTCGGCCCACCGAGCCTGTACTGACACATGATGCCTTTCTAAATAAAAGACCTTTGCTTTGACGGGATCCATATCCCTCTATTCCCTGCCTATTGATGTAGAATATCGTAGAATCCCTACAATGTAGAAGGGCCTTTTAGACCATCAAATCTGCACCGATCACAATCCCACCCAGGCCCTATCCCCATAGCCCCATGCATTTACCCTGCTAGCCCCCCTGACACTAATGGGAAATTTAGCACAGCCAATCAACCTAACCTGCGCATCTTTGGACTGTGGGAGGAAACTGGAGCACCCGGAGGAAACCCATGCAGACACGGGGAGAATGTGCAGACTCCACACAGACAGTGCCTCAAGCTGGGAATCGAACTCGGGTCCCTGGTGCTGTGAGGCAGCAGTGCTAAGCACTGTGTTACCATGCCATGTATTGTTGGATCCGTTCACTTTTACAACTCATGACATCCTCCAACTGCATGCTGAGTTTAAACTTCACTTTTGGCCTGGTGAGAGTCTCTTATCTGTGGCAAACACTCTCCGAACATAAAGTCTTCTGCTCCTGAAGTGTCGGCAGAACTCTCTCCCCCCAGAAACCAGCATGGAGCGAGTGTGTTTCTGCAATGTTAACCTTCTAGAGGAGATTGAATAATTGTTGGAATTCACTGCTGAAGCCTTGTTCGGAAATGATTCCATGAAAACATCAAAAGCATTCTACAAGGGCTAAGTGAGAAGTTATGATGTGTGGAGTTGCCAGTGTTGGACTGGGGTTGAGCACAGTAGGAAGTCTTACAACACCAGGTTAAAGTCCAACAGGTTTATTTGGTAGCATCAGGTGAGTGAAGGAGCAGTGCTCCGAAAGCTCGTGCTGCCAAATAAACCTGTTGAACTTTAACCTGGTGTTGTCAGACTACTAAGTGAGAAGCTAGAAAAGTTGTTGTGTGTTCTCTGAGCTGGAACATCAGCTTTCTACAGACCTGTAAGGTGATTCCAGTGAAAGGAAAAGTTTGTGTGTCTGTGTGAAAGATGACTCATTACTGAGCGCTGAGTATGCGTTCAGTGTTATTTATTGTGCTGAGCCACTCATGCTGAGCATCTCAGTGTAACCCAGCCAACATGGACACTGATTACTGGCTGACTGATTTACTGGGCTGAGGAAATACAATCCTGTGGAAAGCCTGGCAAAGCTGAGCTGCTGCCTGAGGTCTGATGAAGCCACCCACCTCCCAGGAGGCTCCGCAGTTGAGCCCGTGTCGAGTTCACGTTCAGCCGGTGCCCGGGTCGATACCACATGTTCCTCGGGGTCGCTGGGGCGGGCAGGAAGTGGGAGCTTAATCAGGTCTGTGATAGGATGAAATACAGCAAAGGTGAAATGACTGAAGTGATGGTGATATGGGGTAAAGTGTGCTGGTTCAGCTCAGAAACTCCAAAGTGTTTTTTGAAGCCCATCTGGATCATATGTTTTGCGTTTTGAATTTGGCTGGGATAAGCATGAGATGTTTCACTTCAGGTATGATTCGAATGACCCACTAGGGAGCTCTGATCAAACAATGTTTATTTAAGAATATAGTCAACATGTATAGTAAGAAAATTGGCAAGAACTTTTATCAATTACAAACAAGAAACAAGCAATCGTGATAATGTATAACCATTAATGAATATATATAAGCTGTCCCAATCAAAACCAAACTCCATAGACAACCCTTTAAACAGGGTCAATACAGCAAAGGCTACTGCTCATGTGATAGTGGGATTGAGGCCGTTAGTTGAATTCTGCGGTCAAAAGCTCTTGAGACTCAAAACAGTTTGAAGACAAAACAGCTCCAAAAACTCCAGAGACTCTGGTTCCACCCCCAATAACAGCAGATTTTCACCCTTCAGGAAAACAAAATTGTGTTTTTTTTATTCATTCCTGGGACATGGGCGCCGCTGGCTGTGCCAGTATTTATTGCCCATCCCTAGTTGACCTTGAGAAAGTGGTGGTGAGCTGCCTTCTTGAGTCACTGCAGTCCACGTGTTGTGAGTTGATCCACAATGCCTTGAGGGAGGGAATTCCAGGATTTGACCCAGCGACTGCAAAGGAACGACGATATATTTCCAAGTCAGGATGGTGAGTGACTTGGAGGGGAACTTGCAGGTGGTGGTGTTCCCATGTATCTGCTGTCCTTGTCCTTCTAGTGGAAATGGTCGTGGGTTTGGAAGGTGCTGTCTGAGGATCTTTGGTGAATTGCTGCAGTGCATCTTGTAGATAGTACACACTGCTGCTACTGACCGTCGATGGCGGAGGGACTGAGTGTTTGTAGATGTGGTGCCAATCAATTGGGCTGCTTTGTTCTGGATGGTGTCAAGCTTCTTGAGTGCTGTTGGAGCTGCACCCATCCAGGCAAGTGGGGAGTTTTCCATCACACGTTGGAGTTTAGAAGGCTGAGGGGGAATCTTATAGAGACTTACAAGATGATGAAGGGGCTAGATAGGGTAGAGGTAGAGAGGTTCTTTCCTCTTAGAAAGGAAAACAGAACTAGAGGGCACAGCCTCAAAATAAGGGGGGGGGCAGTTTAGAACGGAGTTGTGGAGGAACTTCTTCACTCAAAGGGTGGTGAATCTCTGGAATTCTCTGACCATTGAGTGGTGGAGCTACCTCGCTGAATATATTTAAGTCACGGGTAGATAGGTTTCTGATAGATAAGGGAATTAAGGGTTATGGGGAGAAAGTGGGAAAGTGGAACTGATCCACTTCAGATCAGCCACGATCTTATTGAATGGCGGGGCAGGCTCGAAGGGTTAGATGGCCTACTCCTGCTCCTATTTCTTATGTTCTTATGACTGGCCTCTGGCAGGTTTTTCAGCTGCCATGACAGGCACTAGCAGAGGATCCCACTGTAAGCTGGTGAGCGACTGAATGTCCCACCGTGCCCGCTGTCACGAATACTGGCGGGGACTTGGGACCATTCCAACCATGGAACTCATTTGGAAGTCATCAAGCGGCAAGGTGACACAGTGATTAGCACTGCTACCTCACAGCGCCAGGGACCCAAATTCGATTCCCAGCTTGGGTCACTGTCTGTGTTGAGTCTACACATTCTCCCCATGTCTGTATGGGTTTCGTCTGGGTGCTCCGGTTTCCTCCGACACTCCAAAGGTGTTCGGGTTAGTTGATTGGCCATGCTAAATTGACCCTTAGTGTCAGGGGGATTAGGACTGTAAATATGTAGCGTCACGGGGGTGGGATCTGAGTGGGATTGTTGTCAGTGCAAGCTCGATGGGCCAGATAGCCTCCTTTTGCATTGTAGATTCTATGGTTTTGTGGCTCGATTGTCTGTACATTCTCCCCGTATCTGCGTGGGTTTCCTCCGGGTGCTCCCGTTTCCTCCCACAGTCCAAAAGACGTGCTAATTAGGTGCATTGGCCATACTAATTTCTCCCTCAGCGTACCCAAACAGGTGCCGGAGTGTGGTGACAGGGGGATTTTCACGATAACTTAATTGCAGTGTTAATGTAAGCCTACTTGTGACACTAATAAATAAACTTGCACGAAACACAGCAGCTAATTTGTACGCAGAAAGATTCCAATGAGTAAAATCATCAGATCCCCTGTTTTGGGGTTAAATACTCACCATGACATCTGGGTTGAACTGCCCTGCTGTCCACAACACAACACCTCAGTGATCATGTTATCTCCACCTGAAGGGAATATTTTACGTGTCTCTTCTGAAAGATGGTGTGTGTGACAGTGCAGCACTCCCTCAGTGGAGCAGCCGGACTGGGATTTGAACTCTCGCCCCTCAGACCGGGAGGTGGCAGTGCTACCCACCGAGCAACAGTTCACTGAGAGGGAAAGGTTACCCTGGGGCAGGAAAGGATTTGTAACAGATGTTCCTCTCTCTCTCTCTCTCTCTCTGATAGTGGATCACTAAGCTGAGTGTTAACCTGCCTGACCTCTGGCGTGTCCTCACTTTCTCATTTCCATCTTGCAGCATCTGCTGTCCGCTGCTGACTTGTATTTCCTGGTTTTTGTGTTGACGCTTACTTACAGCTGTTTACAGTGGGTCCTGGTTCAATAAACTGTCTAAATCTGTGTATAAGGTGTCACTGCAGTGGAGCCATTTTCTCACACAAAATGCAACCATCTAATCAATGTTTCGGTCAATAATAGAGACCACATCACAAAGTCACAAACCTTATGGTCCAGCCGCAAGTTGTGGGCACTCAAAAATGAAGTTGTGTCTTGTGTATTTTTAGCTCGTTGCGATGAGACACTCTCTGAGCTTAAAGAGATTGGTTTTGAGCTGTCTGGTTGGGTGAGATCTCCTCAGAGGTGTTGGTTTTGTGGTGGGTTTGAGCTCTGGTCTCTGCACCCTGAACTCACAAGCTTTCAGGGTTAGCTTGTTTCGGGGAAAGCTTGTGGGTGTACTGTCAAATAAATCGGCTGGACTTAAACCTGGCGTTGTCAGACCTCTTACTGTGTCTACCCCAGTCCAACGCCGGCATCTCCGCATCATCTCTGCACCCTGAGTCAGGTACAGTGTCAGATTTATTTTCTCTTTCTCATACCGGCCGAGTTTACGAGTATCACTTTGGACTCCCTCCGCCATTTTCTGATGCAGTCTCGTTCGGTGAAGGTCTTGCTGAAAGCCTAGTGGACATCTAGGACAAGAGGAGGCAATGAGTTGGTGCACTGAGCTTTTCAAAGAACAAAGCCAGAGGATTAAAAACTCAAGAGCCAGAGATTCAGAGTGGACAGTCAGAAGCTTCTTCCCAGGGTGGAAGAGTCAATTACTAAGGAGTGTAGGTTTAAGGTGCGAGGGGCAAGGTTTAAAGGAGACGTTTGAGGCAAGTTTTTTACGCCGAGGGTGGTGGGTGCCTGGAACTCGCTGCTGGGGAAGGTACTGGAAGCCGATACGATAGTGAGTTTTAAAGAGCATCTGGATAAATAGCTGAATAGGATGGGAGTAGAGGGGTATGGTCCCCGGAAGGGTAGAGGGTTTTAGTTCAGATGGACAGCATGGTCGGTGCAGGCTTGGAGGGCCGAAGGGCCTGTTCCTGTGCTGTAATTTTTTTTGTTCTTTGAAAAGCTCAGTGTACCAACTCATTGCCTCCTCTTGTCCTGGATGTCCATTAGGCTTTCAGCAAGACCTTTCAACAGGTTTCTGGATGGGTACATGACTAGGAAGGCAGTAGAGGGTTACAGACCGAGTAAGGGCGGTTGGTTTATTTTAGTTTAATTAGGGCATCATGATCAGCACAGGCTGGGAGGGCCGAAAGGCCTATTCCCGTGCTGTACTTATCTTTGTTCTTTTGTTCTTTGTCCTCTCCCATTGTACCTGATGTCTGTAACACAGCCAGCACTGCCAGGGAACCGTGCTATTCAATTGGCTCAACACTGTCACCCTCCCCTCTTCCCTTCCTTTCTTCACCTTCTCTCCTCTCCTCTGTCTTCATTTTTCGGACCAAAATACATGGCCTCACACTTACTCATATTAAACTCCATCTGCCACATTTGGCCCACTCACCTAACCTATCTATATCCATTTGTAAGATTCTTATTTCTTCATTGCAATTTAGTGTCCTATCTTGTGTCATCTGCATATATATTGGCAATTCGCATTATAGCTTTCAACCTTTTAAGCTATAGGGATAAAACTCCCTTCCCCTCCCCTCACAACTTTCCTTACCTCCCCACCATCCCCATTTTCTCCCCACCTCTCCTCTCTTCCCTTCCTTTCTTCACCTTCTCTCCCCTTCTCTATCTTCCCTCTTGTTTCCCCTTCTCTCGAGATTCTAATTGAGCTTCTTTCTTTTTCCAAAGATATGTTTAATTCAAAAAACTGTGAGAACATTACAAACATTCCAAAATGTCTATTACACAAAAGGCAATAAATATTCAGGTTTTTCACATACATCAGGTCATGTTCTGAGATGTTTCAGTGCAGCAAAGGAGGTGTTTCAGACAGATCACACATCCTTACAAACGTTGCAAAGTTATTTTGAAGGTTGTCCACCCGGAAGGAGTTGTACTCTGAGGTGTTTCAGTATGACTGAGATACGTGTCGTGTTCACTGTCTGCACCCAGCGAGTCATTGTCCCCAGGAGGTTTCCTGTGGCTGGAAGGTTTTAGGCAGTGATGCTTCATTGGGCCAGCGGGCAGAGGTCAGAGTAGGAATGAAAGGGGGAGTTAAGGTTTTGAATCCAGGGATCTCAGCATCAATAAAGCATTGATCTAATCTGTCTCTCTGCAGCATGCAAAGCCAGTGAAATGTATGAGAGAACGTTGATGTGAGTTGCTGTTTGAATGGCTTGTTTTCTTCCTGATTGGTTATGGCTATTATGTGTTTTTCTTTTTCAATTGGTTGCTTTGATTGCTATCAATTCTTACCCCAGTGCTCTGTCCCGCTCTACCCCAATGTAAAGCAGTGTCCACAGCTCAGTGTCACTCCTAGCCAGACCAGCGTGAGGCTTCAACATAAGGAAAAGCGGGACTGGGGATTTAGTGTTGTTCTTCACCTCAGGATCATTTCCACGGTCATTGAAGTGAAATCCTTATCAGGCTGTAAGCCAAGGAGTTAGAGTCACCACAGTCCCAGAGGACCATGGGCTACTCTCCCCATTGAGGGGTGAGCTGACTGGTGATGGTTTAACCTGAGGATCACCACACCTCAGGCAAGGGGCAAGGTTGAGAAGACGGGGTTTTCATGAATAACCTCAGCTGGTATGGAAATTGAACCCATGCTGTTGGTGTCACTGTCCAGCCAATTGAGCTAAACCTGTGCCTGTATATATCCAGAGAATGAACAGAAGCATCGCTGTGTATATGTCCAGAGATTTAACTGAGACGTTGCAGTGTATATGTCCAGGAATTGAACTGAGATGTTGCTGTGTATATGATGAGCTGCAGAGAGTGCAGTGAGAAATTGGAGGGTAGTTAATACTTAATAACGTTCTGAATGCTGGGGTGAGTTAATATTTAATTATTTCCTCACCCTCTGAAGGGTGTTTAACAGCCCGGGCACAGGCACTGACTGAACCATCTGCCTGCGAGAGGGAGGGAGGGAGCAGGCACAAGTTGTTTCTGAAGCAGATGCTGCCAGTAAACCTCTCTCTAATGCTCAGTACTCAGTGACACGCGGCTCTGATCCGCTGGGAGGCTGAGGAGTGTTCGGAATGCTGGCACACTCACATTTTGAACCAATCACCGCAATGTTTGTTAATCTTGTTAGGTCTTTTGTTTCAGCAGTTATTGGTTATGTTTATCATTTGTGTTGGGAACTGAAAACACACGAGTTTCAGTGAAGCCGCCACTCAGAGGGGGTAATTTATGGTTCATCAACAATCAATACAACTTGGATTGTAACAGCGTAATCCTTCCCCAAGCCACCCCCCATCCCACCCCCTCTCCTCACTCCCTCCCCCTCTCCCCATCTCTCTCTATCCCTCCTCCATCCTTCTTCTCTCCCCCTACCCCTTCCCCCTCCCCCTCTCTCCAAGTCCCTTCCCCACCCTTCCCTGACCTCCTCTGCCCCACCCTTCCCCCTCTCACCCTCTCCCTTCTCCCCCTCTCCCTCTCTCCAAGTCCCTTCCCCACCCTTCCCTGACCTCCTGTCCCAGCCTTCCCCCTCTCCCCCCACCCCTTCTCCCCCTCTCCCTCTTTCCAAGGCCCTTCCCCACCCTTCCCTGACCTCCTCTGCCCCACCCTTCCCCCTCTCCCCCTCTCCCCCCCACCCCTTCTCCCCCTCTCTCTCTCCAAGTCCCTTCCCCACCCTTCCCTGACCTCCTCTGCCCCACCCTTCCCCCTCTCCCCCTCTCCCCCCCTCCCCTCTCCCTCTCTCCAAGTCCCTTTCCCACCCTTCCCTGACCTCCTGTCCCAGCCTTCCCCCTCTCCCCCTCTCCCCCCCACCCCCTCTCCCCCTCTCCCTCTCTCCAAGTCCCTTCCCCACCCTTCCCTGACCTCCTCTGCCCCACCCTTCCCCCCTCCCCCACCCCTTTTCCCCCTCCCCCTCTCTCCAAATCCCTTTCCCATCCTTCCCTGGCCCCTCTCCCCACCCCTCCCCCTCTCCTCCCACCCCTCTCCCTCTTTCCCCCACCTGTCTCCCATCCCTCCCTGAATATGGAGACTATAATGGTACACACTATTCTAAGCATTTCACCAAAGCTCAATATAATTTTACCAAGTCTTCCTTGTTCTGACACCACCCCCCCCCCCGCCCCCCCGTCACCCCTTAGCAATAAAGGCTAACATATTGTTTGTCTTCCTTGCTGTCCTGTATGGGGGAGACCTCCCTGGTGTGTTGGGGAATATTCATTCCTCAATCGATAAGGACACAAAAAAAGACTGGGTCATTATCACATTGTTGCTTGTGGGATCTTGCTATGCAAAATTGGCTGCCATCTTTCCGGCAATAGAACATAGAAATTACAGCGCAGTACAGGCCCTTGGTCCCTCGATGCTGCGCCGACCTGTGAAACCAATCTAAAGACCAGCTAACCTACGCTATAATAGTGTTGGCTGAAAAGTGCCTGAGGACGCAACAGGTGCTATATGAATCCAGATCTTTCCTTGGATGGCCAGACTGGATTGTGCAAAGTCACTGATTTCAGTCTCGGACGAGGACCTGATATTTTTCGCTGGGCTGAAGTCAGAAACAAGATGTGGAGCAGGAGGTTTTTATTGAGGCATTTGGGCAGAGATGCGGGATTTGAGAGAACTCTGTTAGAAGACTGAGAGATAGTAAAGCAGACCAGCTTCAGGGAGGGAGCTGGAGGAGCGTGGACGAGTGAAGGCTGTCTTATAGATGATTACCACGGGCAGCAACTGAGATAACAGATAGTTAGAAGCAGCCAGCCACTTGGATTCCTTTCTGCTCTGAATTATTTAGCCGGTGTTGGTTGCTATTTTTCATTTGGTTTAAATAATTCATGGCCCATTACAAAGGGCCAGTTGTTAAACAGTAAACGGGTGTTGTTCTGTTATTAACTCAAGGTGAGCATCCAACTCATCATGTAAACCGAGCCCTCCTCGCTCAAGTGATCACCAGCAGACAACAACAACCTGCATTTGTATAGTGCCCTTAACAAAGTAAAATGTTCCAAAGCGTTTGACAAGAGCAATCCATCAAAATTTGACACGCAAAGCACCTGGGGAGACAATGGCCCAGTGGTATTATCGCTAGACTACTAATCCAGGAACTCAGCTCATGTTCTGGGGACCCGGATTCGAATCCCGCCATGACAGATGAATTCAATAAAAATACTGGAATTAAGAATCTACTGATGACCATGAAACCGTTGTTGATTGTCAGTAAAACCTATCTGGTTCACTAATGTCCTTTAGGGAAGGAAATCTGGCCTACTTGTGATTCCAGAGCCACAGCAATGTGGTTGACTCTCAACTGCCCTCTGAAAAGGCTGACTGAGACACTCACTACCCCTCTCAAGGTCAACTAGGGATGGGCAATAAATGCTTGCCAGCCAATGATGCCCATGTCCCACAAATGAATAAAGAATTGTTGGGAGGGTTGACCCAGAGCTTGGTCAAAGATGTAGACTGCCTTAAAGGATGAGAAGAGGCTGAGATTTGTATACTGGATTATATGGGATACACAGCGTAGAAACAGGCCATTTGGCCCATCCAGTCCATACTGGTCTTTACATCCCATTCAACCCTTCCCTCATCTTTCCTTATCTAAATCTGATTTTCCACTCCCTAATAGACTTATCTAGATTCCCCTTAAATACATCGATACTATTCGCCTCAACCATTCCCTGTAGTGGTGAGTTCCACACTCTCACCACTTTCTGGGTAGAGAAGTTTCCTCTCAATTCTCTAACAGATCTCTTGCTGACTATCTGACATTGCTAGGTTCTCATTATGCTCTTCCCCACGAGAGGAAACATTCTCTCTCGATCCACTCATCCTTCCATCATTTTAAAGGCCTCAGGGAGATCACCCTTTAGCTTTTTTCAAGGGAAAAGTGACACAGCCGGTGAATCCGTTTCTGATGTATATCACCTCACGTTTCTGGTATCAACATTGTCAGTCCACCTTGCTTAGAGAGTAAATTGCAGACTTTGAGCTCAGGGGTAGCGGTAGGTATGGCAAACCAGGAAGCTTTTATCAAAACAAATTTTAATTCGCAACCCATTTTAACTATAACAAATGAATTAGCTTAACCTTTAACACATAAACCAGATACAGTTCTTAACTGCTAATCTGTCACTATGAGTTCCAATCAAGCAATACTTCCCTTATAGACTTAAACCCCCCTTTAAAATTAGTTAGCAAAGCACAAGCATACTTGATTGTGACTTAGGTTAACAGTCATGGAGCTTTTGGAAAGCCTCTTGGGAGAGAGAGAGAGAGACAGAAAAATACTTGTTTCTCTTAACAGATCCAGGCAGCAACTACTGTATTTAAAAATGAAAATAAAATTGGTCTTTTCTGCAAGTTTAGCTCCTCGCATTAATCACATGACACTATCCCTGTCAATCAAGTAATCAAAACTCACATGACTCTGCATACCTGGTCTAAAATCCCAGCAGAACCTAAATAAACAAAAGATCTGTTAAGTTCACAAAGTAACACATTCCTGGTCAAAACCAGTTATTAGCCAGCATTCTCAGAACTGCATCTGAGCTGCATGGTTTCTCAGGCAATTGACTCTTGTTACAACACTGTCCCATAAATCAGCCCCACCTTACACATAAAACATAGCAAGATAGTACAGTATTATCACAGTGCCTAGAACTCGGGGAATGGGGAAGACAGTGATGCAGTAGTATTGTCACTGGAATAGTCACCCGGAGACCAAGGATAATACTCTGGGGACCCAGGTTCAAATCCCGCCACAGCAGATGGTGAAATTTGAATTCAATAAAAAAAAAGTCTGGAAACCATTGAAATTATTGTCAATTGTTGTAAAAACCCGTCTGGTTCAGTAGTGTCCTTTAGGGAGCGAAATCAGCTGTCCTTACCTCCTGAAATGGCTGAACAGTTCAAGGGCAGTAAGGGATAGGCAATATCCTACATCCCAGGAATGAATTATAGAGAAACTCCCAGGGTGGGAGGAGCAGAGAGTGGGAATCCAAAACATTCCTTTCTTTTTGTCCTGTCTTTTTCCCGAAGGCTCTGTTATTTTCTGGAATTCAGTTTCACAGCCAATAGATTACTCAGTAGCCCGCCCAGTGACCAGACCGCACATGAGCTTGAATATCAGCAGGCTATTTAACCACAAGGGGCATCACACCCCAAGCCAATGCTTTTCTCACCCAGAATCCGGACATGTCCCCTCACTGCATATGTTTGCTACTGAGTGGGATGGGAGCTATTCTTCACTACCCCTTGCCCACCCTCGTGTGTTCAGATGACGTGCAGGTACAGCAGATTCCCGGCTCTCTGTCTATGCCCAGAATACTGCAGCCCAACTGGGGAAACAATCACGAGACTTGGCCAGCATTCTTAGCTCAATGGTTAGTGAAGGTTTTTACACAAATCTGTTTATGAACCATCGCAGTGACGTGGGTGAGAATGATGTATAAACTCTCCGGTAATTGTACATGGAACTGTGTGTGTGAAATTATCCAGAACCAGGATCTGAATGGTGCTTCAGTCTGCTGTGTTGTTAACGTACACTTTCAAATCTCTGAATTCAACTCTGTTAGTTGTGATTTAGTATTGTCATGTGTATTAGCATACAGTGAAGTTTTGTTTCTTGCGCGCTATACAGACAAAGCATACTGTTCATGGAGAAGGAAACAAGAGAGTGCAGAATGTAGTGTTACAGTCATAGCTAGGTTAACTGAATCCATGGCATGGTGGCACAGTGGTTAGCACTGCTGCCTCACAATGCCAGGGACCCGGGTTTGATTCCCGGCTTGGGTCACTGACTGTGTGGAGTTTGCACATTCTCCCCATATCTGCGTGGGTTTCCTCCGGGTGCTCTAGTTTCCTCCTACAGTCCAAAGATGCGCCAGTTAGTTTGGTTGGCCATGCTAAATTGACCCTAGTGTCAAGGGGACTAGCTAGGTTAAATGCATGGGGTTATGGGGACAGAATCTGGGTGAGATTGTGGTCAGTGCAGACTCGATGGGCTGAATGGCCTCCTTCTGCACAGTAGATCCTGATTCTATGACTGAATTCTCAGTGACTGAACCCTGCACCAGGAGAGATAGAGCATGCACTGATGGAGTCTGCACCAACAGGGTTCATGTTTAAAAGTTTAAGTTTATTTATTAGTGTCACAAGTTGGCTTACATTAACACTGCAGTGAAGTTACTGTGAAAATCCCCTCGTTCCCACACTCTGGTGCCTGTTCGGGTTCACTGAGGGAGAATTTAGCATGGCCAATGCACCTAACCAGCGCGTCTTTCAGACTGTGAAACCGGACCCCCCGGAGGAAACCCACGCAGACACGGGAGAATGTTGGTGGAATCGGTGCTAACAGAATTCTCACAGCCAGGGATCAGTGCTTTGGGTGGGATGGCCACAAAGTTGAAGCTATTCCCAAACTCTCAGTGCTGTGCCGTGCAAAGAGAATGGAGATTCCCAGATGTTGCTGAGATGAGACACGTTCAGGATTATAATCCTCGATCCAGGAATCAGTGATTTCAGCAGCTGTCATTCTCAGAATCATTGAATCCTACGGTGCAGAAGGAGGCCATTCGGCCCATCAAGTCTGCACCGACCACAATCCAACTCAGCCTCTATACCTGTAACCTTACATATTAACGCTGCTAATTCCCTTGACACTAAGGGGCAATTTAGCATGGCCAATCAACCTAACCAGCACATCTTTGGAGTGTGGGAGGAAACCGGAGCACCCGGAGGAAACACGGGGAGAATTTACCAACTCCACACCAACAGTGACCCAAGCCAGGAATCGAACCCAGGTTTCTGGTGCTGCGAGGCAGCAGTGCTAACCACTGTGCCACCCTAATGTTCTGGAATGATGGAATCTCAGCGGCTGGCAATACCTGGCAGTCACACTGTGGAAGCCAATTGATGATTTATTGTGTTTGAGTTTCCTATCTGGATTCCAATAGATTGTCCTCAATAAACATAAATCTCAGTCTGTGGAACACACTTCCCTTTTCCTGTTACCTTGGAGCTGAGGTGGGGCTCGGATATTTTGTGCTTTTTATTGTCACAAATTTAATTTGAAATCAAATACATATTGTATCTGTGAATGGTGTTTCACTGCACTATGATTTGTAGTTTTATTGATTTTGAGACTGTCTTTGTGAAATACTGGTTCAGAATCACCCTCCCAGTCCCAGGGAGGACACAGAGTTCCTTGCAGATCCCCACAGTTCTGTACGACCCTCAGAGATGTTCACAGTGCTCTGTACGTGGAGGGTATTGAACCCTGTGCTGGCGACAGGAATCAAGTGTCCACAGGACAATCCTGTGCCTGCCTCAAAACACATTTAACACTGAGCCTCCCCAGTTTCAGGGTTGGGTCCCCCCTGTTTCAGGGCTGGGACCCCTCTATTTCAGGGCTGGGAGATGGTGGGGTTGTGCGGAGATTTACAACAGGGAGTTGTCCCTTTTAGTCAATAGAAAAGGCTAAACCAGAAACTGAAAGAAAGATTCTCTGGTGCAGAGGCAGCCTCACCCTGGGATATTGGTCAGAGCTCGCTGCTCCATATAGGGTGAGAAGGACAGAGGTTTTCCTGACAGGGACTTTATGGGAATCATGGGGTTTGAGCACCTTTGGATCTGTGACAGATATCCTGAAAACTCTCTCTGTGTGTAGCAGGGTTGGTAGTGTCTGGGTGAAGAGAGAGGAACATTGATTTTGTGTGTGTGAGCACATATATGTGCATCTGTGTGTGTGTGTGTGTGTGTGTGTGTATAGGTATGCGCGCTTGAGTGTGTGTGCATGCATGTGCGTATGTATGTGTGCGTGTCTGTGTGAATGCATGAGTGCATGTGTGCAAGTGTGTGTGTGAGCGTATGTGTGTGCGTGCGTGAGCGTGTATGTGTGTATGCATGTGAGTGTGTGTGCGCATGTGTGTGTGTGTGTTTGTGCACGTGTTTGTGTGTGTGTTTGTACATGTGTGTGAAAAAGGAGACCAGTTTGATTTTGTTTGTGAGAGAAATATAACGTTCATTGTGTGAGGATTTGAGGCACGAACTGAAACGTGATTCTTTTGGTAAAGAGTTGCTGAAGCTCATTGTCGTCCTCAACCAATCAGGAAGTGACTTAGCAACCAACCAATCAGCACGGTTTTCTTCTGGAGTATAAATTGTGACCATTTGAAACTTTGTATTCTTGTGTTTGTCCTGATGAGTGGGAGAGGAAAAGCTTCTGCAATAGGTGTAATTTTTCAGCAATGTTCAAGTTCAGAGACTGTTTAAATCCAGTTGTTCCCTCACTGTTTCTCAGGTATCTGAGCTGTTCCTATTGAAATTCTGGATGGAGGGTGAGTGGGAGGGGCTGTCAGTGATCAGCGGCTGCCCTGTCCGTGGCTCCACGGAGCTGCTGGAATCTTAATAAAAGTCAATGTCACAAAGACCCCACTCCGGAGACTGGGGCACAAAGTTTAGAGTGGCACCCCAGTGCCACACTGTCAGAAGGGTATGGTTAGGATGAAATATTAAAACCAAGACCGTGTCTGTTTTCTCACAAGCACTTAACCAATTCCGAGCTAGGTATATCAAACTTTGTGAGTTGGAAACGTCACAATCAACCTGTGCGTGACAAACTCCCACAGCACAGAAAATAGGAGCAGGAGTAGGCCATTCCGCCCTTTGAGCCTGCTCTGCCATTTATAATGATCACGGCTGATCCTCTATCTCAGCACCACACTCCTGTACTCTCCCCATACTCCTTTATATCTTTAGAGACCAGAAATCCATCTATTTCCTTCTTAATCAGGATGTGGAGATGCCGGTGTTGGACTGGAATGGGCACAGTAAGGAGTCTCACAACACCAGGTTAAAGTCCAACAGGCTTAGTTGGTATTACGAGCTTTCAGATGCTGCTCCTTCATCAGGTGAGGGGAGAGTTGTGTTCACAAACACGACATGTATAAGCAGAGACTCAATTGCAAGATAATGGTTGGAATGCGAGAGTTTACATGTGATCAAGTCTTTACAGGTGCAGGCAGTGCGAGTGGAGAGGGGATTAATCACAGGTTAAACATATTCAGTGACTTGGCCTTCAGTGGTAGAGAATTCCACAGGTTTAGCTCTCTCTAACTTTCTCTTCATCTCAGCTTGAAATACCCGACCGTGTATCCTGATCCTGTGACCCCTTGTTTTAGGATGCCCCCGCCCTCCCCCAGGCAAAAGAAACATCATCCCTGCATCCAGCATGTCCAGCCCTGATAGAATTTTACACGTTTCAATTAGATCCCCCCCCCCATCCTTCTAAACTCCAAAGAGCCCAGACCCGGAGTCCTCAACCGTTCAATGGACGGTATAAATGCAGTGCTAATGTGTGATCATTGCTGTTAAGCTGAGGGACAGTGGAGGAGAGTGGTGGCTGTGTTCCAGCACCCTCTGCTGGCCATCGGCACATCACCTGAAGAGTCCTCAGGTTCTGTCAGCTGGAAAAGAATTACTTCTGAAAAGACAGCAGCATGCATGGCACCAGCGCTGCGGTTATCGCCAGCACCCTGCTCCACGCCCCTCCAGTCAGCAAAACCAAATAGCTGGTCGCTTAACTCACACTGGCTTTCGAGGTGTATTCACTCAGGAAGCCGGGTTAGAAAGGAACATCGTTTATTACAGAATTACAAAGTAAATCCACTACCATAACACACATTCACTAGTCCTGGGCAATCTTCTTGGCAAAACAATTAAATTAAGTAAACTGAGGGACAGAGTAAGAAGGGTAGCCTCTTAATGAGGAACCTCCCGAAACAAAAAGTGAAACTTTAAACATCAAACCAAACGGTGATTAAAACGGTCAGTAATGCAAACCAGTCCCTGCGGTGCCCAGCAGGCACGGAATGCCTCAATGGTGCCTGTGGACACCACATACTCCCTCCCCAGGGGCACCCGGCCACAAATGTAGCCGCGTGCTAGTCCCTTCCTGAGACTACAGTTCAGCAGGCCCAGTCCTGGGCCTGCCTTATTAAAGGCTCAGGTACTGAGTTGCAGCTGGACAGCCCACTGCCTGTTACCAGGGGAACTCATACTCAGTGAGCCCCACAAGGAAATCAGTGGCTCCCCATGGTCCTTGGGGAGTGGGGGGTGCGAATGGTTATCATACATGGCATCTTGCTGTGCAAAGATTTCCTTCTGATGCATCAGTCAGGGAGTGCACCCTATCCATCCTGCTTTCCTGCTTTCTATTTCCTCCCACGGTCTGAAAGATGTGCTGGTTAGGTGCATTGGCCGTGCTAAATTCTCACTGTGTATCCGAACAGGCGCCGGAGTGTGGCGACTAGGGGATTTTCACAGTGACTTCATTGCGGTGTTAATCGAAGCTTTATTTGTGATACCAATAAATAAACTTAAACATTACAGTTTGTTTCCAACACTCACACCGTATCTTCACCCGCCCCAGCCCTGGATTTCTCTTCCTGAATCTCTCAGCTTTTCCCACCTCTTATAAGTTAGTCCTTAAGCCTGGTCCCTTTGATTAAGGGTTTGGTCATTTATCCTAATACCTCAGTTTCAATATTCGGGCTGATTCTGGATTTCTGAAATGCTGATACACGGTTAATGATGCCACAACAGAAACCACGAGGAGGGAAGGTCACATTGTGATTCCGAATCTGTCCCAGTCATTTTTCTGCTCTGTTTTATTAATAGTGGTTGTCGTTGTTAACATGATGTATGTTTGGAATCCGCACTTGTTGTGAGATATATTTTCTCCGTTTTGGTCTATGAAATATTAGCTACAAGCAGCTCCTTGCTGCAGCTTTTGGAGGTGGGGGAGGGAGGGGGTATTAGAATCCCATAGCATTCTTACAGTGCAGAAGGAGGCCATTCAACCCATCCAGTCTGCACTGACCCTCAAAAGAGCATCTTACCCAGGCCCACCCCATCCCCACATATTTACCAAAGCTAATCCGCATAATCTATGCATCCTGGGACACTAAGGGGCAATTTTCAAAGAATAAAATCATAGAATCCATACAGTACAGAGAGAGGCCATTTGGCCCATCATGTCCGCACTGACAACAATCCCCACCCACGCCCTACCCCCGTTACCCCACATATTTGGCTTGCTAATCCTCCTGACACCCAGGAGCAATTTAGCATGGCCAGTCAACCTAACCTGCACATGTTTGAACTGTGGGAGGAAACCACCTGGAGGAAGCCCATGCAGACACGGGGAGAACATGCAAACTTCGCAGAGACGGTCAGCCAAGCCAGGAATCGAACCCGGGTCCCTGGCACTGTGAGGCAGCAGTGCTAACCACTGTGTCACCGTGCCGCCCCGTGACTGTGGAAGGAAACTGGAGCACCTGGAGGAAACCCACAGAGACATGGGGAGAACGTGCAAACTCCATACAGACTGTGACCCAAGCCAGGAATTGATCCCAAGTCCCTGGTGCTGTGAGGCAGCAGTGCTAACCACTGTGCCACTGTGCCATCCCATGTAATTGGCTTGATGAATGTTCACTGACTCCCAGGAGAGTGAGTACTGCTTGCAGGACTCATGAGTACTGAGAAGCAGATTTTAATACAATTCCAGAAATAGAAGCAGTGAGGAGCCCCAAAAGCTGCTTCACTCATAACAAGGATCAGGCAGCCTCCTCTGAGTGTCTGCTTCAAACTCTTCAACTCCAGACTCTACAGGATTTAATTATTGAATTAAATGCTAATAATGCAAGGAAGCAGGGAGTGTGAATCGCAGAATGTCGCCAAACAGAAGGAGGTTCTTTGGCCCATCACACCTCTGCTGGCCCTTTGAGCCTTTTGAGGTGGGCAGCGGCACGGTGGCTCAGTGGTTAGCGCTGCTGCCTCACGGCTCCAGGGACCTGGGTTCGATTCCCAGCTTGGGTCACTGTCGGTGTGAAGTTTGCACATTCTCCCCATATCTGCATGGGTTTCCACCAGTTTCCTCCCACACTCCAAAGATGTTAGGTTGATTGGCCATCCTAAATTGCCCCTTGGTGTCAGGGGACTAGCAGAGTAAATACATGGGGTTATGGGGATAGGGCCAAGCTCGATGGGCCGAATGGCCTCCTTCTGCACTGTAGGGATTCTATGATAATATCACACAACATTGAAGAGCTTTGGCAGAAGCTATGTCTCTGTTTCTGCTGCTTTATAAATCAGCTCAGTGACGGTGTAATGTGTGGGTGCACTCACCAGAGATCTATTTTCTGTCTGATATTTTGTGACATTGAGTGAGATTAAGTTTTTGGAGATTTCCTGTCGCTGTGATCGCAGTGATGAGCTGTCCGTGTGCATTAGTGCCAGCACCATCTGAAACACAGATACATCAGCACGTCTCTCTGTTCAACACAGAGATAGAGAGATAGTCACAGACAGAGAGAGAGAACGGGACTGACTGAGAAGTGTGTGCCATGATATGCAGATGCTGGTGTTGAACTGGGGTAGGCACAGTAAGAAGTCTCACAGTGCCAGGTTAAAGTCCAACAGGTTTATTTGGTAGCACGAGCTTTTGAAGCATTGCCTCTTCATCGGGTGAGTGGAGAGTTGGGTTCATAAACAGGGCATATATAGACACAGACTCAATCTTCATCGGAGCTTTCAACATGTCATTGGTGAAGATGACCATCTCGCCAAGGCCATCCTCACACTCGTGCCTTCAAACAACCGCACAACCTCAAACAGACCATTGTCCGCAGCAAACTACCCAGTCTTCAGGAGAACAGTGACCATAACACCATACAACCCTGCCACAGCAACCTCTGCAAGACATGCCGGATCATCAACACAGATGCCATCATCTCACATGAGAACACCATCCACCAGCTACACGGTACATACTCATGCAATTCGGTCAATCTTGTCTATCTGATACGCTGCAGGAAAGGATGTCCTGAGGCATGGTACATAAGAACATAAGAACATAAGAAATAGGAGCAGGAGTAGGCCATCTAGCTCTTCGAGCCTGTCCAGCCATTCAATAAGATCATGGCTGATCTGTCGTGGCTCAGTTCCACATTCCCGCCCTCTCCCCATAACCCTTAATCCCCTCTCTTATCAAAAACCCATCAACCCGCGTCTTAAAAATATTTAGCGAGGTAGCCTCCACCACTTCAACGGGCAGAAAATTCCAGAGATTCACCACCCTTTGAGTGAAGAAGTTCTTCCTCAACTCTGTTCTAAACCGCCCCCCCTTTATCTTGAGGCTGTGCCCCCTAGTCCTACTGTCCTTTCTGAGCGGGAAGAACCTCTCCACCTCTATCCTATCCATCCCATTCATCATCTTATACGTCTCAATGAGATCTCCCCTCATTCTTCTAAACTCTAACGAGTACAAGCCTAGTTTATTCAGCCTCTCCTCATAGCTCAACCCCCTCAACTCCGGCATCAGCCTAGTAAACCTCCTCTGCACTCCCTCCAAGGCCAAAATATCCTTGCGTAAGTACGGCGCCCAAAACTGCACACAGTACTCCAGCTGCAGCCTCACCAATGCCCTATACAGCCGCAGCAAGACCTCCCTACTTTTATATTCAATCCCCCTCGCTATGAAGGCCAGCATCCCATTCGCCTTCCTGACCACCTGCTGCACCTGCAAGCTGGGTTTTTGCGACTCATGCACAAGGACCCCGAGGTCCCTCTGCACCATCGCATGCTGCAGTTTTTCGCCACGTAAGTAATAATCCTTCCTACCAAAGTGGACCACCTCGCGCTTGCCAACATTAAATTCCATTTGCCATTTCCTGGCCCATTCGCCCAGCCTATCTAGATCCTTCTGTAGACTCTCCACACCCTCCGCACAATTTGCCGTTCCCCCAATCTTGGTGTCATCAGCAAATTTCGACACCATACACTTGGTTACCTTCTCCAGATCATCTATATAAATAGTAAATAGCTGAGGCCCCAGCACCGACCCCTGGGGCACTCCACTAGTCACCAACCGCCAATCCGAATAACACCCATTGACCCCCACTCTCTGCCTCCTATTTGACAACCAATCCTCTATCCACGCTAACACCCTACCCCCAACTCCATGTCCCCTGACCTTCTGCAATAACCTCTTGTGAGGTCCCTTGTCAAACGCCTTCTGAAAATCAAGAAAGACCACATCCACCGGCTCTCCTCTATCCACTGCCCTAGACACATCCTCATAGAACTCTAGTAAATTTGTCAGACACGACTTCCCTTTAACGAAACCGTGCTGTGTCTGCTCTATCAAGCCTCAAGATGCCTCGCTATTTCCTCCTTGATGACGGATTCTAACATTTTACCTACAACAGACGTTAAACTAACCGGCCTATAATTCCCTGCCTTTTGCCTGGCACCCTTCTTAAACAACAGCGTAACATTAGCCGCTTTCCAATCTTCCAGCACTTCCCCGGAATCCAGCGACGTCTGGAAAATAACCACCGAGGCATCCACTGTCACCTCCGCCATTTCCTTCAGAACCCTCGGATGCATTCCATCCGGTCCTGGCGACTTGTCCACAATCAGCCCCTCCAGTCTGTCGAGCACCGCCTCTCTAGTAACAGTAATGTCATTGAGACCCTCCAGTCCTACCACCTTTCCATCTCTAACACCTGGCAAATTATTCGCGTCCTCCTCCGTGAAGACCGAAACAAAAAAGTTATTCAAGACCTCAGCCATATCCCCATCCCCTACCACTAAGTCCCCCTTCTCATCCTCTAAGGGTCCAACATTCACCCTAGCCAGCCTCTTCCTTTTTATATATTTATAAAAACTCTTGCTATCCTTTTTTATATTAAGCGCTAGCCCAGCTTCATAGTTTCTCCTACCCTTCTTTATCAACTTCTTTGTCAATCTTTGTTGACATTTAAACCTCTCCCAGTCCTCTTCTCGCCCACTACTCTTAGCTACTCTAAATGCCTCCACTTTTAATTTAACACTTCCCTTCACCTCCTTCGTTATCCACTGCTTATTACCTCTCCTCCTACAGTCCTTTTTGACCATCGGAATAAATTTCTGCTGAGCACCCAGAAAGATCTCCTTAAAGATCCCCCACTGCTCCACATGGTACATTGGGGAGACCATGCAGACGCTACAACAATGGATGAATGGACACCACTAGACCATCACCAGGCAGGAATCATAGGCATTCAGCCTATCTTTGGGTAAACATTCTCCAAGGCGGCCTTCACGACACACAGTGGAGAATCACTGAGCAGAAACTGATAGCACACATAAGGACAGCCTCAACCGGGATCTTGGGTTAATGTCACACTACCTGTAACTGTTTGGCCTGGGTTTGTGAAATCACACTAACTGTTCCAGTTTGAGACAATTCACACCTCTTTAACCTGTGATTATCTCCCTCTCCACTCACATTGCCTGCACTTGTAAAGACTTGATTACCTGTTAAGACTCGCATTCCAACCATTATCTTGCAATTGAGTCTGTGTCGATGTCTGCCCTGTTTGTGAACCCAACTCTTACTCACCTGATGAAGGAGCAGCGCTCCGAAAGCTCGTGCTACCAAATAAACCTGTTGGACTTGGTGTTGTGAGACTTCTTACTGAGAAATGTATGGAGAGAGGAAGAGACTGAGAATTGTAGAGGGGAGCGGGGAAGGGGGAGAGAGGGACTGGAGAGGATGAAGCAGAACTTTATACGGAGAAGGGGATGGGACCAGGATCAGTGAGAAAGGACTCACGGTTCAGACTGGAGGAGCCAGCTGACTGAGGACAACCAGGAAATCTGCAGAATCACATGAGGATTGTAGGAGGGGTGGGAGTCAGGGGGAGGGGAGGGAGTCGGAGGAGGGGAGGGAGTCGGGGGAGGAGGGGAGGGAGTCGGGGGAGGGGGACAGGGAGTCGGGAGGGAGAGAGTCAGGGGAGGGGTGGATATTGGGAATGGAGACAAAGGGAAGGGAGGGAGTGGGGGAGGGAGTTTGAGGGAGGGGAGGGAGTTGGGGGAGGGAGTTGGGGAGGGGAAGGAGCCTGGGCAGTGGGGAGGGAATGGGGGCAGGGGCGGGAGTAGGGAGTCAGGGGAGGGAGTTGCGGGAGGGTAGGGGAGGGGGTCGGGAAGGGAGTCAGGGAGGGGCGGGAGTAGGGAGTCAGGAGAGGGGAGGGAGTCGGGAGGGAGGGAGTCAGAGGAGGGAGGGGAGGGAGTTGGGAAGGGAATTGAGGGAAGGGAGAGAGTTGGGGGAGGGGAAGGAGGCTGGGCGGTGGGGAGGGAGTGGGGGGAGACAGAGTCGGGGAGGGGTGGGAGTGAGGGGAGGGAGTCAGGGGAGGGACGGGAGGGAGCCAGAGGAGAGAGTCGAGGAAGGGGAGGGAGACGGATGGTGGAGTCGGGGGAGATTACAGAGAGGGGTGAGGCCGTGGAGGGGCCTTGAAGCTGAAACTGAGTTACTGCTTCACCGGGAAGCACAGGAACAGCGGCTTTTTGTCAGGAAGGAACATCTGCTGGAAAATGGGATTAGAACAGATGGGTGTTTGATGGCTGGCACAGACATGATGGGCCGAAGGGCCGATGCTGTAAGACTCTCAATCTGGGAATGATGACTTTCCGATGCCCACATCGGGAGAGAAACAGTGACCGGATTGCGCCCAGAGGCTCGACCTGGTGGGTGCGGGGACGTGGGGTCAGGGGTCGATTGGGGGCATGGGGTCAGGGGCCGACGGTGGGGGGGGGGGGAACCTGGGGGATCAGGGGTCGATGGCTGGGGGAGAGGGGCCTCAGGGGATCAAGGGTCAATGTGGGGGAGTGGTCGGGGCTGATTGGGGGGTAGGGGTCAGGAGTCGATGGCCAGAGGAAGGGGGAGGGGAGGGGATCAGCGGTCGATGGTCCAGCTCCTAAATCCAGGGTGATAGATTCTGGAACTGGGGCAACTGGCTTCATAGAGACTTCGCGAGGCGGACTTTAACTCTGCGAACTTGGAAGGCATTACACATTGTCCAGCTAAACACTGAGACCCATCACAGGATGCGGGGAATGAAGGGACTGCCCCATTAGGGGACACAGGGTGGGTGGGGGGATGGGCTGGTCAGGCGGTCTGTGTTACCAAGGTCATGACCTTGGTTGTTAAGCTTTCATCTTCCTGTCATAAGGAGAATAATGAGATTGTAACTGCCTCGGAGAAAGAGGCTCTGGATGATCCTTTCAAACAGAGTCACCTCTGTTCCAAAAACCACTCGAAACCTTTCAGAGTTTATCACGTCAGGTGGGAGGACTGTGCCGTTCTGTTAACATTTTCATTTAATTCCCCATCACACCAGCTCGATACCGAGGGAATGAACGCAGCCGCAACGCCACTTTTTGGCAGCAATAAATAATAGGTTGTTCCCATGGCAACTTGCTGACAGGGGTAAAAAAAGACACACACACGGAAAAAAAAAGCCTAAAATATGGCCTAATCACCTTGAGTGACACAGCTTCATTAACGGAATATGTGACACATTTAGTCCGACATCAGTCAGACTCGTCAACGCAAAGAGGGGCTTCATGGTAACTATGAAGCGGAGAAAAACAGTCTGATCTTACTCACTCATCATTGACAGGTGTTAAAGTCCCACCTCTGCATCTATCTTTGAGTCAAATTAAGCTTGCTGTCCTGGATATCCCCCACCCCCCCCTTCTCCCCCCACCCCCCCCAGCACCAGACCTGTGAGATCCTCGCAATGCCACATTCTGGTTAATGTGCTCATCACATAGTCTGCCAAACCGATGCAGTTTTGGTGATTAATAGATCAGGTCAGTGAGCAATCAATTGCAAAGCCTTGCAGCGCCGCACAGCGCCAGGGACCTGGGCTCCATTCCCGGCTTGGGTCACTGCCTGTGTGGAGTTTGCACGTTCTCCCCGTGTCTGCGAGAGTTTCTTCCAGTTTCTTCCCACAGACCGAACGATGTGTTGGTTAGGGTGCATTGGCCATGCTAAATTCTCCCCCTGCGTACCCGAACGGGCTCCAGAGTGTGGCAACTCGGGGATTTTCGCAGTAACTTCACTGCAGTGTTAATGTACATGTGACACTAAGAAATAAAGAAGCTGAGAGAAATGGAGCTGGGGTTGTTGGGATAATCGGTGAGAAGGCAGGGTTACTATAGGGGCCTGTTCCTCTCACTGTAAGGTGGAGTTGGAGTGAAGGGATGGCAGTGTCTGCTTGGATCCACTCTCTGCATTGCATGAATTCACACAGGGGGGAGTGTGAGGCCACCTTGTGGAAATTGTCGAGGTGAAGGTTCATCAGGGTGTTGCCTGGTCTCGAGGGTGTTGCCTAGGAGGAGAGGGTGAATAAACTAGGATTGTTTTCACCGGAAAGACAGAGGCTGAGGGGAGATGTAATAGAGATCTACAGAATTATGAGAGGCATAGACAGGGTGGACAGTCAGAGCCTTTTCCCAGGGTAGAAGTGTCAATTACAAGGGGCAAAGGTTCAAGCTGAGAAGGAGAAAGTTTGAGGGAGATGTGCGGGGGTAAGTTTTTCACGCAGACAGTGGTGGGTGCCTGGAACGCACTGCCAGACGAGGTGGTGGAAGCAGGCACATTAGCAACATTTAACAGGCTTCTGGATGGGGACATGAATAGGGAGGGAATAGAAGGATCGAGTAAGGGCAGAAAGTTTTTTTAGTTTAGTTAAGACATAGTTTAATTAGATGTACGAGGCAAGTTTTTTACACAGATGGTGGTGGGTGCCTGGAACGCGCTGCCGGGGGAGGTAGCGGAAGCGGGTACGGTAGTGACTTTTAAGGGGCTTTTTGACAAATACATGAATAGGATGGGAATAGAGGGATAGGGTCCCCGGAAGGGTAGGGGGATTGCTTCAGTCAGGCACCATGGTCGGTGCAGGCTTGGAGGGCCGAAGGGTCTGTCCCTGTGCTGTAATTTTCTTTGTTCTTATGTCGAGGGTGATTGAGAAAAAGCGAAGATCTCTTTTTAAAAGTGAAGAATGAAACCTTTGTTTCTCTGTTTCTATTTCCAGGACCCGAGGAGCAAACACAAATTTAAAATCCACACATATGGCAGCCCAACGTTCTGTGATCACTGCGGCTCTCTGCTGTACGGCCTCATTCACCAGGGGATGAAATGTGACAGTGAGTTTCCTCTTAGTGATTCACTAAACTGCTCCAGAAGGAAGTAAAGACGTGCAGGATTTGTTTAATGGTGGTCTATCGGGGAAATCAGAACACCTCCTACTGGTCCATGCCAACGTGAATCGGTCTGTTCCCTCCCCTTGTAATCTAACCCCCCCCATCAATCATCTCACTGCCTCGTGATCCAGTTAATCCACTCTTTGTAGATGGCTCCCTCCATCCACCACAGACCTGGGAAAGTCAGTTCCATGCTCCTGCTTTTTTGGACTTCAGACTGAATCCCAGATATGAGCCAAGTTTGGAAGGACAGAATGTGCTGCTGTACTGCTCGATGTATATAATCATTCAAATCACAGCACGCTAACTTCATACATCACCATGACAGTTTACTCAAAGTGAATACAATCATTAACTAATGTTGGACATGATGGAAAATGTTGTTTTAAGATAGATAACATTGCGTCTTTATGATTCAGATGCACTACAAAGTTTTTTTTATCACTCACCTGTGAGCTTTTAGCAATTTCGAACTGTCTTCGTGAAGATCCAAAAATCTCACTCTCACACCACCTGTATCTGTCTGTCTTTCTATCTCACACTCATTCTCACTCTCTCTCACACACTTTCACACTACCTCCATCAATGTCAGACTGAAGAACATAGAACAGTACAGCACGTCTGTTTCTCTCTCTCTCACACGCCCACTCTTAAACTTCTCTCTCTCACACACACACATCTCCTTTTCTCTCTCACACATACACTCTCTTTCTCACTCTCAAATGTGCTCTCTCTCTCTTACTCTTTCACACACGCTCTGACTCTCTCACACATGCTTTCATTCTCTCACACTCTCTCACACGTGCACCCCTTCTAACTCTCTCACACACACTGTCACTTCCACACACACTTCCATTCTCACACACTCTCACTTTTTCACACACTCTCTCACACACTCTCACTCTTTCACACACACTCTCACACACTCTCACTCTTTCACACACTCTCTCACACATGTACTCCTCACTCTCACACATACACAAATACACACACACATGCACACTCTCTCTTCTCCTCTTACACACACACACTTGCACATTCTTACACGCACATTCTTTCACACACACACTCTCAAACGCAGTTGTGTGCGCTTTCCCATCCGTCTGCATGCTGGGAAAAGCATGAAGCTAAGTATCTAGCTATCTATCTTTGCATTAAGACACTCCTTAATAGCTCGCAGTTTCACTGAGCTCAGGGTCATCTGTCCCATTATCTCCTGATGTGGCTGAGTGTTGGATTATGTTTTATGATGGTCCGCTGAAGCACCTTGAAATGATTTATCACGTGAGACAGATGGTTGTTTAACTGAGCAAAAGCCCACTCAGTGAAGTGTAATGAACCATCAAAGCAAGGGTGTCAGCTGGAATGTAGTGGCAGAGTCACCACTACTGTGTTATTGGTGTGTTGTGTGTGTGTGTGTGTGTGTGTGTGTGTGTGTGTGTGTGTGTGTGTGTGTGTGTGTGTGTGTGTGTGTGTGTGTGTGTGTGTGTGTGTGTTGGAAGGGAGCGGATGGAGTTGGGGGACTGGGGTGGTGGGTTTGTGGGGGTGCTGTTTATCTACCAAAGCTGTTCATGTGAAAAAACAGGGTCCAGGTTCCTGGCACGCTCATTCCCAAGTGACTTTCACTCAGCGGTCGCTGAGATACAATTCCTCGATGTGAAGTCTCAGTCAATTAGACACGGTGTGAGGCTGAACCTTTGCAGGAATGCAGTTTGAGACTGACATCATATTGAGTTATTAAAAGTCGACGTATATCCCGTATTTCTATATCCGGGAGAAACAGCTCGGCGGGAGCAGAGCCGGGATTCGAACCATCCCGTTAACACACCGGGAAGTGGCAGCACAGCTGAACTTTCTTCATCTTTGTTAGTTTCACCCAATCTGACAGCAGTTGCGGATTCACTGATCTATTCTGGGGAGTATTCATTCCCTCCTCCTTTCTGAGAGACTGACTGGCACTGAGCGCTGGGCTTCTTTCCCATTCCCACCTCCATGTGGCCATTCTCCAGGGGCCATGGATTGGCCACATGGAGAGAATCTCAGCCTGATTCTCTTTTGACCTCCTCACGCACACCTTCAGCAATAGTCACTGACTCGGGGTCAGAGGCAGTGGTTTCGCCAATTTCTGCCCACTGCCCAGCCAGCCCATGGGGCACTGGTACCAATCAGAGTGACAGCTCCAAGTGGCAAGGTGGTGAGGGCAATCCCACTCCAGAAAAATCCAGACCAACATTCCACTGGGGTGCTGTGGGGACGCCGCACTGTGGGAACGCCGCACTGTGGGAATGTCACACTGTGGGAATATTGCACTGTGGGAATATTGCACTGTGGGAATCCCGCACTGTTGGACTGCGCCGTTGTCGGATTGATGCACTGTCGGAATGCCGCACTGTCGGACTGCCGCACTGTTGGAATGCTGCACTGTCGGATTGACGCACTGTCGGAATGCCGCACTGTTGGAATGCCGCACTGTCGGACTGACGCACTGTCGGAATGCCGCACTGTCGGAATGCCGCACTGTCGGAATGCCGCACTGTCGGAATGCCGCACTGTCGGAATGCTGCACTGTCGGACTGCCGCACTGTCAGGATGCTGCAATGTGTTTGGAATGCTGCATTTTTGAATGCAGCACTGTTGGAATGCCGCACTTTCGGAATGCTACAGTGTTAGAACGCCGCAGTTTGGGAATGCTGCATTGTTGGATTGTCATACTGTTGGGACGCTGCACTATCAGAATGCCATACTGTCAGAATGCCGCACTGTCGGAATGCTGTACTCTCAGAACACCATACTCTCAGGATGTCACACTGTTGGGATGCCGCACTGTCAGAATGCTGTATTTTCAGAATGCCGCGTTGTCGGAGGTTCTTCCTGTCAGATCAAGGCCATATCATTCCCCTCAGCTGTATGTAAAAGATGTCATTTCATGGAAAATCAGGGAAGTTATCCCAGATATTCTGGCCAACATTTATCCCTCAATTAGTATGACAGGAATCAGATTATCTGGTTATTATCACATTGTGGATCTAGCTGTCAACAAATTAACTACTGCATTTCCACCAATGATGACACTGCACTGCCTCTAACTTAGGCAGCACTGGTGCCATGAACAGTGCTATATGAATGCAGCCTTCCTATTTTTTGAGATCAGCTAACTTGACCTAATCTGGCAACAAGGATGGGATCCATCCAAGTCTATGGGGCTCATTTCCACAGTTCATTCAGTGGTACTTCAGCCCATCCTCCTGATGCCAGGCTTTTCAAAGAGCTAACAAATTTATCCCAATAGCAATCTTTTTATTCATTACTGTATATGTTACATTTCCGATCATTGTCCAGTTCCCTCATAGAATCACAGAAACCCTTCAGTGCAGAAGGAGGCCATTTGGCCCATTGAGTCTGCGCCAACCACAATCCCACCCAGGGCCCTATCCCCATATCCCTACATATTTACCCATTAATTCCTCTAACCTACGCATCTCAGGACACTAAGGGGCAATTTTTAGCATGGCCAATCAACCTAACCCGCACATCTTTGGACTGTGGGAGGAAACTGGAGCACCCGGAGGAAACCCACGCAGACACGGGGAGAATGTGCAACTCCACACACATGAAAACTTAAGTTTTGAAAACCCTTACTGAGAGAGGTGGAGGATCTGTCCATGCACAGTGTGCGAAAATTGATAACATTTCTCCGAACCAGAGACATGAAGAGTTAAAGTCGGGATTCTCACACAGCTTTTAGTGTTAACAATATTTATTTTTTACATTTCATTTTGAATATTTAAAGGGAAACCTGTTTTGACCAGGAATATCTTCACTTCATGTTCACTGAAAGTTTAATTTCTGTTCCCTTCTTTCCACTTCCCCTTCTGTTCCCCCTGCAGCATCACTCCCCCCCACCCCCCAACTCCCCAGCCACCCCTCCCCTCCCTTCCCACAAACAGGGAAAATAGTTTTTTTTTGTTGCGGGGGGGGTGGGGGGCGATGGGATCCCTGTGGTGTTTTGGTGGAGAGTTTAGAATGACTGTTTCTGAATCTTTTTTGTGTCATTTTTTTTTGCTCCACAGCCTGTGACCTGAACGTGCATAAGAAATGCGTTATAAACGTGCCGAGTATGTGTGGGACAGACCACACAGAGAGGAGGGGACGAATATTCCTGAAAGTGGAGGTCGAAAGTGAAGACTTGCTGCATGTTACAGGTAAACTCCTCACCGTATCCAGGGGGGAACGCAGCGAAGGAGGGGGGTCTGGGATTAGCTGCATTGATGTCTGGAGCAACCTCTGAAACGTAACAGTGTTCTTCTGTTCGCTAGCCAAGGGAAAATGAGGCAACCCAGCACGGGGGAGACTCAAAACAGGGGCCTCAGACCACTCCCCCAGATTTTGATGGATCCTCTGTAGGGATTATCATCTCAAATTTATAGCGTATAAAATGGCCATTCAGCCCATCTGTTGGATGCTGGAGTGTATGCTTTCCACAAGCCTCCTCCCACTCTTGATCTCACCCTCTTTCCTTCTGTTCCTTCCAGCCTTGTGTGTGTATCCAATTTCCCCGGAAGTGTCTGTAATGTACAGGATTGCTTTACAACCATGTGAGATGCAGCAAAACATGTTTTAATTACATGAAGTATGCTAACATGTTGCAATGTTGCACCAATCCTCTCAAACCTACAATCTCCGCAACTGACAGCTGAGCTAGCTTTCCAAATAGAATCTTAGAATCCCCACAGTGCGGAAGGAGACCTTTCAGCCCATCGAGCCTGCACCAATTCTCTGACAGAACAGCCCATCCAGGCCCAATCCCCTTAACTCTGCACATTTACCCCACTAATCCACCTAACCTACATATCTTGGGACACTAAGGGGCAATTTACATGGCTAATCCACCTAATCTACACACCTCTTGACACTAAGGGGCAATTTACCATGGCTAATCCACCTAATCTACACACGTTGGGACACTGAGGGGCAATTGAGCATTCTTCCATCAGGGAAAAGATACAAAAGTCTAAGATCCCATACCAGCCGACTCAAGAACAACTTCTTCCCTGCTGCTGTCAGACTTTTGAATGAACCTGCCTCATATTTAGTTGATCTTTCTCTACAGCCTAGCTATTACTATAACCCTACATTCTGCACTCTCTCCTTTCCTTCTCTATGAATGGTATGCTTTGTCTGTGTTGTGCGCAAGAAACAATACTTTTCACTATACGCTAATACATGTGACAATAATAAGTCAAATCAGAGCTTCCATTGGAACCAGTCCAGAGAAGGTTCAGTTGATTGATTCCTGGGACGAAGATGGTGTCCAATGAGAGATGGCTAAGCAGAGTTAGCCTATTCTCACCGGAGTTCAGAAGAAGGAGAGCTGATCGAATCGGATCAGGTCCAATTCTGAAGGGGCTTGAAGGGTAGGTAGTGTGAGGATGTTTCTCCCATGGGGGGATCTAAAACTAGGGGACACTGTTCCAGGTTGCACAGTGAAGACAGAGAGGAGGGGGGATTTCATTGCAGAGTATTTGGAATTCTCTTCCGCAGAGAGCAGTGGAAGCTGGGTCATTGACAATGTTCAAGGACGGACTTTTGACCAAAGGGGTGTCAAGGGTCCTGAGTAACAGGCAGGAAAGTGGAGCAGAGGCCAAGATCAGATCAGCCATGATCTTATTGAATGGTGGAGCAGGGAGAGACGGGCCGAATGGCCAACACCAGTTCAGATTTGCCTCTGACCGATGTGATCTTATCAGAGGTTAATCCCATTCAGTGTCCAGCCTGCTTGACAGCAGAGTGCGCCGATTGGCTGCATCGTCACCTTATCACACCTTCAGAGCACGGAGAGATATTATTTGTAATTTTAAAAATAAGAACAAGGTTGGAAAAGCACTCAGCAGGTCACACAGTGCCTGTAATAGAGAGGCACACAGAGTTAATGTTTCAGTTCAGTGATGTTCCATTAAAGCATACGGCCTACACTGCCTCTTTGCTGCCCTTTCCCAGTAGCCCTTCCTGTGGAGTCGTAGAGATGTACAGCACGGAAACAGGCCCTTCGGCCCAACTTGTCCATGCCGACCAGGTTTCCTAAACTCAACTAGTCCCATTGGCCTGCATTTAGCCCATATCCCTCTAAACTTTTCCCATCCATCTACCTGCCCAAATATATTTTAAATGTTGTAATTGTACCCGCCTCTACCACCTCCTCTGGCAGCTCATTCCATACACGCACCACCCTCTGTGTGAACAAGTTGCCCCCCTCAGGTCCCTTTTAAATCTTTTCCCTCTCACCTTAAAGCTATGCCCTCTAGTTTTGGACTCCCCTACTCCAGGGGAAAGATCTCATACAATAAAACCTCATAGAATTCCTACAATACAGAAGGAGGCCATTCAGCCCATCAAGTCTGTACCGAGCACAATCCCACCCAGGCCCTATCCCTGTAACCCCATACATTTACCCTGCTAATCCTCTGACACTAGCATCGATTTAGCATGGCCAGTCAACCTGACCTGCACATCTTTTGACTGTAGGAGGAAACCGGAGCACCCAGAGGAAACCCACGCAGACACGGGGCGAAAATGCAAACTCAACACAGACATGTCCCAAGGCCAGAATTGAACCCGGGTACCTGGCACTGTGAGGCAGCAGTGCTGACCACTGTGCCACCGTGCCATCCCGCTGTGCCACCTTGGATATTCAACTTACCGATTGCCCTCATGATTTTATAAACCTCTATAAGGTCACCCTCATCCTCTTACACTCCAGGGGAATAAGTCACAGCCTATCCCGCCTCTCCTTATAATTCAAACCTCCTGATCTTTTCTCTTTAAGAATTTATCCAATTTCCTTTGAAGGAGACTATTTAATCTCAATCCACCGACCTTTCAGGCTACACATTCAGAGTATAACATCACATTGCTTCATAAAAAAACTCTCCTGGCTTCGTCTGGGAGTTATTTTTGTAGTTATCTGATGAATGATATGGCTTTTAACATCGAGAGGATTGTCTAGTAGGCACCAGATGGAATTGAAGATGTTTGAGATGTGAGGGGGCCTCTGTGGTGAAGCATTGCTCATAATAAACACACAAACAGACGCTGACCTCTCTAGAATCCTGTACCACCTCCTTCAGGAGGCTGTGCAGAGAGGCACATCCAAGCTTTCCAGTGACGTAGAGATCAGTACCAAAGCAGCTAATGGAGACAGAAGCATAAATATACAAAAGACATCAATTGATGGCGTGAGTGCAGATAGGTTGCAGTGCAGTTAAGTGTAAGGTCATCGATTTTCGTCCCAACAGGGAAGATCTGAGTAATTATACAAATGGCGTAGGTCCGGAGAGATTTAGGGTTCTGTGTGTTGTTATAAACAGGCTGATATAACCAGATTTGAGGAGAACTTGACCCTTGAAGGAGCGCACAGCAGTTTCACTGTTCTGCTCACAGGACTCCTCCGAGAGTTGGATTATTTGGAGGTTGAACCCTCCATTAGCTGATGATTAAGGGAGATTTAATAGAGGTTTGTTGGATTTGGAAAAGAATGGTTGCCTTGGATAGGGAATTTTTTTTTCCCGCGAGCAAGGAGTTGAGAGGAAGGGACAGGACCTTCAGTCAGAGCCAGGCCTGTGAGAGGGGCCAGTTCCAGGAGGGGTGATGTTAAAGAGTCGGTGTTTTATTCTCCCAGCGATGCCAACAGAACACTCCTGTCTTGACAAACAGCCCTGCAGCACAGCCAGCATCGCGTTCGCTGCACATGGGCCTCATTGTTATTTGTGGAATCTTGCTGTGCACAGATTAGTTGCTGAATTTGCTTCCATAAGCAGGAGACGATGCATTTCAGACACGTCGTTGTGTGTGAAACACTGCGGGCCGTATAAGGTGCAGCACGAACCTAAATCTGCTCTTTATTCCCTCTCTGCCCTCTTCAGTTAATATTTGGGAAGAGGTTGAAAAGCAGCACCAGGTAAAGAGAGGAGTTTGCGATGTGAACCCAAACATGGAAGCCTTCCTCCTGAACCTTGCTGCATTTACTAAAGGTGTTGAGTGTTCCTCCAGCCACCACTGGCACTCCTGACATCCCACCCCGGTGACCGACTGACCAGTGGCAGAAAGATATTGAGTCTCGAGTTGTTGGGCTGGGCACTCGATCCTGTATCCCAGGCCTCCACCCACACCCACGGTCAGGCACTTTGCACGAATGATCAAGGACAGAGGAGACTTAGGGGTGATCTTATAGAAGTCTATAAAATAATGGGGGGATTGATTAGCTAGATAGTCAATGTCTTTTTCCAAAGAGTCTAAAACTAGAGGGCATAGGTTTAAGGTGAGAGGGGGAGAGATATAAGAAGGTCCAGAGGGGCAATTTTTCACACAGAGGGCAATGAGTGTCTGGAACAAGCTGCCAGAGGTAGTATTAGAGGCAGATACAATTTTGTCTTTTTAAAAAGCATTGGACAGTTACATGGGTAAGATGGGTATAGAGGGATATGGGCCAAATGCAGGCAATTGGGATTAGCTTAGTGATAAAAACTGGACAGTGTGGACAAGTTGGGCCAAAGGGCTGGTTCCGTGCTGTAAACCCCTATGACTGGGGACCCCGGCTGGATTTCTATTTAAAGCTCACGCACACACTCCACCCCCCATATCCCCTCCCCCATATCCCACAAACAGAGATGTGATAATGAGCAGAGAATCTGTCTGAGTGATATTGAATGAAGGATAACCATTCACAGTCTTTGTAATGTCACTCCCTCCCTGAGGAAACCAGCTGTGGACCGGAGTGTGAGCAGCTGCTGCTTCACTGCTCTTTGTGTTTGAGTTGCTTTTCCCCATTGAGCCTTGCCTGTGGATGGGGACAGGGCTGAGGAGAGGAAACCAGTGTTTCTGCTGAACCAGAGTCCCAATGAAACAGTCAGGAATGTTCAAAGGACAATACAGCACAGGAAACAGGCCTTCGGCCCTCCAAGCCTGCGCCGCTCATGCCTCCAACTAGACTATTCATTTGTATTCCTCCATTCCCAGTCTGTTCATGTGGCCATCCAGATAAGTCTTAAATGATCCCAGCGTGTCTGCCTCTACCACCCTGCAGTGCATTCCAGGCCCCCACCACCCTCTGTGTAAAATACGTCCCTCTGATATCTGTGTTAAACCTTGCCCCCCTCACCTTCATAAAGTCTCCAACTGCCTACTAAGGGCGGGATGGTGGCACAATGGGTTAGCACTGCTGCCTCACAGCGCCAGGGACCCAGGTTTGGGTCACTGTCTGTGTGGAGTTTGCATGTTCTCCTTGTGTCTGCGTGGGTTTCCTCCAGGTGCTCCGGTTTCCTCCCACAGTCCAAAGATGTGTGGGTTAGGTGGTTTGACCGAACTAAATTACCTTTTAGTGTCAGGGGTAATATATCAAGTTACAGGAACAGGGCCTGGGTGGGATTGTGGCCGGTGCAGACTCGATGGGCTGAATGGCCTCCTTCTGCCCCGTAGGGATTCTATAATCAGGTCAATGGGTGTTCGCCTATGAAACAAATAATGACCATGACACCAAAACCCTCCCCCACCCCCTTCAGAATAGCGGCATGGGTCATTCCTACCCATGTAAGAGAGCAGAGTGGGCCTCAGTTTAACGTCACATTTGAATGATGGTATCTCCAACAGTGCAGCCTCCCCTCAGTACTGCACTGGGTGTACCAGCTTAGTTAGCGAGTGCCCATTGAGCCCAAAGATACACTTGGAATCTTCCACACTAAGTGGGAGCCACAGGGGACAGTGAGTCTAATCGCCTTGGGTAATGTGAGCCTCCCTTCATTGGATATTACAGATATTATGATTGATTATATTAACGTTGCCTCCTCAATGTGAGGGGACACTTGTATAGTTAGCTTTCTGTTAGAGCTGATGTTTGTTTATTTATTAGTGTCACAAATAAGGCTTATATTAACACTGCAATGAAGTTACTGTGAAAATCCCCTAGGCGCCATACTCCGGCGCCTGTTTGGGTCAATGCACCAAACCATCATGTCTTTCAGACTGTGGGAGGAAACTGGAGCACCCGGAGGAAACCCACACAGACACGGGGAGAACGTGCAAACTCCACACAGACAGTGACCCAAACCAGGAATCAAACCCGGGTCCCTGACATAATCCCAACAATGGAATGGAGGGAGGATTGGAAATTGGAGAGATGAAGGGAGGGAGGAAAGGATGGAAGGGGTCAGAAGGATGAATGGGGGGAGACTGAAATGGAGGGAGGGAGGGAGGAATGGAGGGACGGAGGAATGGAGGGAGTGAATGGACAGAGGGATGAAGGAATGGACGGAGGGAGGATTGATGTCAGTGCTGAAGCTGAATTGTCAGTGTCTGCCGAAGATGGGTTCTACAAGATTTTAATTGTGTCTAATTTAATGTTTAGAACCTTAGGCGTGAAGTTAATGGCTGTGAAATTAACGCCTTGGCACAGTTTCAATGCTGAGCGTGATTTGTAGATGGAAGGAGTGAAGGGATGTCCATATAAACAGAGCACACCAATAATGATACAGGATTGAAGATATAAATCAGTTTGAAACATTCTCCCTCAACTATTCCAATGGATTGTTTTATTTTACATTGTTGAATGAAATGTCTGGTTCTTTGCCTGTTGCTATAGTTTGTGTTCTTGAGAGATTTTTCTCTCTCCTCTCCTGGAGATTCTGGTTAATCTGCCCATGCCCTTTGGTTCCTGACCCAAGTGACCAGTTTAAAAATGATTTTTGTGGGTCTGGCTCCTTCCAGGAGGACCTGAACTGCTCCTCATCCAACAAGCACTCAGAAATTTGGCATGTCACCTACGAGTCTCACCAATTTTTACAGATGCACCATAGAAAGCATTCTTTCTGGGTTGTATCACAGCTTGGTATGGTTCCTTCTCTGCCCAAGAAACTACAAAAGGTTGTGAATGTAGCCCAATCCATCACGCAAACCAGCCTCCCATCCATTGACTTCCCGCTGCCTCAACAAAGCAGCCAGCATAATTAAGGACCCCGGATATTCTCTCTTCCACCTTCTTCCTTCAGGAAAAAGATACAAAAGTCTGAGGTCACGTCCCAACCGACTCAAGAAAAGATTCTTCCCTGCTGCTGTCAGACTTTTGAATGGACCCACCTTGCATTAAGTTGATCTTTCTCTACACCCTAGCTATGACTGTAACATTACATTTTGCACTCTCCTTTCCTTCTCTATGAACAGTATACATTGTCTGTATGGTGCGCAAGAAACAATACTTCTCACTGTGTGTTAATACACCTGACAATAATAAATCTAATCAAATCAAAGAATGGAGCCAGCCTCTCCTCCTTGCCTCTCACTCAGAGACTCTGAGGCCTCCACATCTCCAGGCCCTCGGAGCGAGCACTCTGGTGATGGGTAAGCTTTAGTAGACAGCGTCAGGCAATGCCAATGAAATGGACTGTGACCCCCCGCCCCCCACCACTCAACCCCCAACCCCAGCGCTTCCTCCAACTCAGCAAGATGGAAATTGAAGAAGGTTTTAACAGATCAAAGATTGAAATTGAAGTTGTTAACTGGAATTAACTATCAGCAGCTGATCTGCCGTGGATTAAGGTGTTAAGATGCAGTCAGTGAAAGGAGAGCGGGCCACAGAGAGAGAGTGGAATCAGCAGAGGAAGAGAGTACAGGACAGTGGGGCACAGAGAGAGCACAGACTGGGTGCTGAGGAGATTCTGAGTGTCCTTGCAGAGAGGTGGCTGGAGGTTGTGGTGATTCCTGATCGGATTATACAACAGCTGAATCTAATCTGCAGCCGTGTGTTTTGGTGACTCGCTGTATTGTCAGATCAGCAGTGACAGAACAAGAAGAACGTGTGTATAGAAAGCTGTGCTTTACAGGCAGGGGTAACTTTGTAAACACGGTGATGGTTTCAATGCAGTAAATGCAGGATCCAATCTACTCACAGCAAGATCCCAAAATCAGCAGTGCAGCACTACAGTGCTGAATTAGCACCATAGGCTAAAAAAAACACCCCTCACTCTTCAACCCTGTGGCTGTATTTTGCAGAGTATTGTAGGATTCATCCCACACACCAATGGAGATTGATTTCAGAGTCCCCCTGACACTGAGGGGCAATCGAGCCAATCAACCTAACTCGCACATCTTTGGAGTGCGGGAGGAAACCGGGGTACCCGGAGGAAACCCATGCAGACACGGGGAGAATGTGTAAACTCCACACAGACACGGATTCCGGGGCAGATTTTCCAGCCGCCCTCGCCCCAAAATCAGAAAATCCCGCTTGAGGTCAACGGATCTTTGCGTGGTCCGCCCCCTTGTCCACTCCGATTCCCACAGCAGGCGGGATGGGAAAATTCTGCCCTCAGTGTCATGTTTTGTTTGATAAAGCTCCCACAAAGTGCCCTGGGAGGCCATTACAACATTAAAGGCGCCACATAAATGCAGGCCGTTACTGCGGTTGGAGTTTTGATGCACTCTCAGCGAGGTTCTGAGCAGGAGCAAGGCTTTATTCTCACGTTGACCCACACGGGGAATGCAACTGAGGATAAATGAGAGGAAACCTGATTGTAAAGGCTCTGCCTGTTTCGGATCCGATGGTCGCCTGTGACAGTTTTATGGTAACAAAAAGCTGTTTTGCTGCATTAACTTTGACACAGCACACAATTAAAAGCTTATGATAATGTGTTAAAAGAATTGGCAGAAGTAAAAAGCCAGTCACTCTGCTTTCAAGATGTAAATGTAACCGTGAGCGATAAGTTAATAAAATAAACTTGCACTATTAAAGGTTCTGGCTAATATCAAATTAAATTATCCTTTAGTCAGGCAGTAGCCTCCTGTCAGCAGTCTCAGAGTGACTTGCTCCAGTATCTCTGGGTGTTGCTAATCCAGATCGTGCTGCTCTCCAACATGAAGCTGTTCTGACTGGTTGGTTTGTAAATGTTAGGCCCTACTTGGCGATGAGCCAGGAAACATTCCCAGCTCCATTCCCGCAGTCACTGCGCAGCTGTTACTCCCAAAGCCAAGATCTGATTCCACTGTGCTCTGAAATCACACCCACAAAACTAGCTCCTCTCTGAATGAAGGTCCTGTCCTCATATCACCCCCTCCCTGAGGTATCGCAAAGAGCTTTACAGGAAAATAAGTACTTTCAATGTGTACTCACGGTTATAACTGCGCTGGAGTTCCCTCGGTGCTGCGCTGGAGCTCCCTCAATGCTGCACTGGAGCTCCCTCGGTGCTGCACTGGAGCTCCCTCGGTGCTGCACTGGAGCTCCCTCGGTGCTGCGCTGGAGCTCTCTCGGTGCTGCGCTGGAGTTCCCTCGGTGCTGCACTGGAGCTCCCTCGGTGCTGCGCTGGAGCTCTCTCGGTGCTGCGTTGGAGCTCTCTCGGTGCTGCGTTGGAGCTCTCTCGGTGCTGCACTGGAGCTCTCTCGGTGCTGCGTTGGAGCTCTCTCGGTGCTGCGTTGGAGCTCTCTCGGTGCTGCGCTGGAGCTCTCTCGGTGCTGCGTTGGAGCTCTCTCGATGCTGCACTGGAGCTCTCTCGGTGCTGCGCTGGAGCTCTCTCGGTGCTGCGCTGGAGCTCTCTCGGTGCTGCGCTGGAGTTCCCTCGGTGCTGCGCTGGAGCTCTCTCGGTGCTGCGTTGGAGGGTCAGCATTGATTTTGTGATCAAGTCTTTGTTGTGGAATTTAACCTCTGACCTTTTGACTCAGACATGAATGCGTTACCCACTGAGCTTCCCTCTCATTTTAATTTTGTGTGGGCTTTTACAACATGCTTGTTATAAAATGTTCTTTCATTGGACGTGGGCACCGCTGACTGGGCCAGCATTTATTGACCAGCCCTAGTTGCTGTTAAGTGCCTTGCACAGCCGTTTTAGGAGGTAGTTAAGACTCAATTATGTTACTGTGGGTCTGGAGTCACTTGTAACAATGACAGATTTCCATCCCTAAAGGATATTGGGGTGGCACGGTGGTTAGTGTGCTGCCTCACAGTGCCAGGGACCTGGGTTCAATTCCCAGCTTGAGTCACCATCTGTGTGGAGTTTGCACATTCTCCCCATGTCTGCGTGGGTTTCCCCCAGGTGCTTTGGCTTCCTTTCACAATTCGAATGATGTGCGGGTTAGTGGATTGGCCATGCTAAATTGCCCCTTAGGGCCAGGGGGATTAACAGGGTAAATAGGTGGGGTTAGGGGAGGAGGACCTGGGTGGGATTGTTGTCGGTGCAGACTCGATGGGCCAAATGTCCTCCTTCTGTACTGGAAGGATTCTACATTAGTGAACCAGATGGGTTGAATGGTGATCAATGATAGTTGTCATGGTCACTGTTACTGAGCCTGCTTTCAATTCCAGATTTTATGAATTGAATTTAAATCCCACCAGCTGCTGCAGTGAGATTCGAACCTGTGTCTCAAAGCCTCAACCGAGGTTTCAGGTGACATTACCCAGCTCCCCCTCTCTTTAATTAGATGGTTTTGATTCTCAGTTTTCTGTTCTCACTCTTTACACCATCTCTGCGTTGTTGCACTGACATCCAGTTCAGGATGAGTGAATGGCCTAGTGGTATAATCGCTAGACAATTAATCCAAAAACTCAGCCAATGCGCCAGGGACCCAGGTTCAAATCCTGCCACAGCAGATGGTGGAATTTGAATTTAATTTAAAAAATCTAGAATTAAGAATCTGCTGATGACCGTGAAACCATTGTCAACTGTCGGAAAAACCCACCTGGTTCACTAATGTCCTTTCGGGAAGGAAATCTGCCGTCCTTACATGGTCTGGCCTACATGTGACTCCAGAGCCACAGCAATGTGGTTGACTCTGAGTTGCCCTCCAAGGGCAGATAGGGATGGGCAGTAAATGCTGGACAGCCAGCGGTGGCCATGGATGAATAATGAAAATAACTTACTCCAGTTAAATGTTGGATAGACTGCGACCATTGTCCTCTGTCACTGTCTCACTCCATTCCCTCGCTGCCAAATTCCACCTTGTCCCTGCTCATTCTGAGCATCGCACTCACTCCGGGATTCACTCCCACTGCACCCCCAGCTTACCCCCAACCCTGTAACCTCACCTGCCTCAACCTTACTGCCAATGAAACCCTCTCCCCACAGCCCCTCCCCTCTCCCCACCGCCTCCCTCCCCACAGCCCGTTCCCTCTTCACACAGCCCCTCCCCCTCCCCATAGCCCCCTCCCCCCCACCACCCCTCACCTTCTCCATAGCCTCTCCTCTCCCCACAGTACCCCTCCACACAGCTCCTCCCCTTCCCTACAGCCCCTCCCCTTCCCTACAGCCCCTCCCCACACAGAGCCCTTCCCCCACCCAGTTCCACTTTTGTCACCAGATATTTCCTGTTCTCCTCTGGTTGGTCTCCAGATTTTCGATTTAATTTTTTCTTTAAGGTTATTAAAATTGGAGCTCTGAGGAGAGAACCTTTTTTTAAAATGCTGATAATGGAAGAGGGGAATGCAGCCGCAGTGAGCTGGTGTTAGATTTTGTGGCGAGTGGATCCTGGTTAGACCAGTGGAGCTGTAAGTGTGAGGATTATTTCAGAGACAGTTAGCTGCTGTGTTTGGGGAGTTGGTTTCTCTCGAGGTTGACCTTGGGATGCGTCCAATACTTCTGATCCCACCCAGGTCTCTGACTGAGATCTATGGTGACCGTTCCATACAGTCAGCATTCAGACTGCAATATTCACCTCACAGAGACAATGACCATATTCCACAACAAAGGATCTAACCATCTCCCCATGACATTCTGCAACATTTCAGCTTTAAGTTGAATGGGGATTCAGGGTTGGACGGGGATGCAGGGTTGGACGGGGATGCAGGGTTGGACAGGGATGCAGGGTTGGACAGGGATGCAGGGTTGGACGAGGTTGCAGGGTTGAGCGGGGATGCAGGGTTGGACGAGGACGCAGGGTTGGACGAGGTTGCAGGGTTGAGCGGGGATGCTGGGTTGGACGGGGACGCAGGGTTGGACGGGGATGCAGGGTTGGACGGGGATGCAGGCTTGAGCAGGGATGCAGGGTTGGACGGGGATGCAGGGTTGAGCAGGGATGCAGGGTTGAGCGGGGATGCAGGGTTGGACGGGGATGCAGGGTTGAGCGGGGATGCAGGGTTGAGCGGGGATGCAGGGTTGAGCGGGGATGCAGGGTTGAGCGGGGATGCAGGGTTGAGCGGGGATGCAGGGTTGGACGAGGTTGTAGGGTTGAGCAGGGACACAGGGTTGGACGGGGACGCAGGGTTGAGCGGGGATGCAGGGTTGGACGAGGTTGTAGGGTTGGACGAGGTTGCAGGGTTGAGCAGGGACACAGGGTTGGACGGGGATGCAGGGTTGGATGAGGTTGCAGAGTTGAGCGGGGACGCAGGGTTGGACGGGGATGCAGGATTGGATGAGGTTGTAGGGTTGGATGAGGTTGCAGGGTTGAGCGGGGTTGCAGGGTTGGACGGGGATGCAAGCTTGAGCGGGGATGCAGGGTTGAGAGGGGACGCAGGGTTGGACGGGGACGCAGGGTTGGACGGGGACGCAGGGTTGGACGGGGACGCAGGGTTGGACGGGGACACAGGGTTGGACGGGGACACAGGGTTGGATGAGGTTGCAGGGTTGGACGAGGTTGCAGGGTTGGACGAGGTTGCAGGGTTGGACGAGGTTGCAGGGTTGGATGAGGTTGCAGGGTTGGATGAGGTTGCAGGGTTGAGTGGGGATGCAGGGTTGGACGGGGACGCAGGATTGAGCGGGGACGCAGGGTTGGACGGGGACGCAGGGTTGGACGGGGCCGCAGGGTTGGACGGGGACGCAGGGTTGGACGGGGACGCAGGGTTGGACGGGGACGCAGGGTTGGACGGGGACGCAGGGTTGGACGGGGACGCAGGGTTGGACGAGGACGCAGGGTTGGACGAGGACGCAGGGTTGGACGAGGTTGCAGGGTTGGACGGGGACGCAGGGTTGGACGGGGACGCAGGGTTGGACGGGGATGCAGGGTTGGACGATGTTGTAGGTTTGGAAGAGGTTGCAGGGTTGGACTGTGTTGAAGGGTTGGAGGGTGTTACAGGGTTGGCTGGGGTTGTGGAGAAGGGGAAGGGGAAACCCATGAAGGTGTTTTACTATAAGTAGGCGTTCTGGAAGGAAGTGCAGTTCCTGTTTTGTGCTTTTAAGTTCACTGAGACTGAAACTGATTCAAAACGTACCAACTCACATCCACGTTTTCAGAGGGAAGCTGGCAGCAGTTCTGACTACTCAGAAATGTAAAGCTTTCAACCACAAAAGATATTCCTTTGTATTGTCTTGGGAACGCTTTAGAACGACGTGTGATTCTCAAAAGGAAAGTTAATAGCAGATTTGGATATTAAAGGGACTTAGATATCGATGCCAGAGGACTGGAAAATGCCAGAAAGAAAAGATTAATTACTGGTATCTTGTGAGTGTTTGAATATAAACTAAAGAGTGTGAGCTCAGAGAGTATGAGGGGTGGCAGAGTGAGAGAACCAGGGCCACCCTGGTGCAGTGGGAGGGCTCTTGGCTGTCCATTCATTCCCTATTACAGGGAACAGCACACGCTGACCAACAAACACTGGGTAACATGGTGGCACAGTGGTTAGTGCCACTGCATCACAGCGTCAGGGACCCGGGTTCAATTGTGGCCTCAGGTCACTGTCGGTGTAGAGTCTGCATGTTCTCCCTGAGTCTGTGTGGATTTCCTCCGGGTGCTCCGGTTTCCTCCCATAATCCAAAAATATGTAGATTGGGGGGATTAGTGGGGTAAATGTATGGGGTCACGGAGATAGCGCAGCGGGAGGTGAGCTGGGATGCTCAGTAGGGGGGTTGGTGCAGACTCGATGGGCTGGACGGGGTTCTGTAATTCTATGAAACATGATACCCTGTGTTGAAGGATGTTCAGCTGATTGTTTGGAGAACCTCAGTTGGTGAGGTGGCGGGTTCTTCACCTCCTGAACTAGGGCGGAGAAGGAAAGCAGGTGACAAGGGTTGACGGGGAAATGAAACAGGATGTTGCTAGAGGGAGTGGTCCCTTTGCAAAACAGAGAGAGGAGATGATGCCGATGGTTTAGTGGTATTATTGCTAGACTATTAATCCAGAAACTCAACTGATGTGACACGGCAGATCATGGAATTTGAATTCAGTAAAAGAGATCTGGAATTAAGAATCTTCTGATGACCGTGAAACCATTGTCGATTGTTGGAAAAACCCATTTGGTTCACTAATGTCCCTTAGGGAAGGAAATCTGCCATCCTTACCTGGTCATAGAATCCCAACACTGCAGAATATGCAACACTGCAGCCATTCAGCCCATCGAAGCTGCAGTGACAACAATCCCACCCAGGCCCTACCCCATAACCCCACATATTTATCCTGCTAGTCCCCCTGACAGTAAGGGGCAATTTAGCATAGCCAATCCACCAAACCCGCACATCTTTGGAGTGTGGGGGGAAACCCATGCCAACACGAGGATAATGTGCAGATTCCGCACAGGCAGTGACCCGAGGCTGGAATCGAACCCGGGTCCCCGGCGCTGTGAGGCAGCAGCGCTAACCACTGTGCCACCGGTGTAAAGTTTGATTGTCATTGTGAGCAGCTAACCAGTCAATGAGACAGCCGGTCTGGTCTACATGTGACTCTGGAGCAATGTGGTTGACTCTCAACTGCCCTCTGAACAAGGGCAACTAGGGATGGGTGATAAATGCTGGCCCAGCCCAGCTGGCCCATGTCCAATGAATGAATAAAGCGGGTTGGTTGATTGGTGGAGAAAGCTTTGTGTAATTACTGCTTTTCTGCTTGGAAAGGTGCTGGCAGGTTGTGACAGGTATTGTCTCTGTCTTGCGTGGAGGAACATGACTGCTTTAAGTCGTTACATTGTGGAAGGGAACAGGGAATTGTCATTTGGGGTAATTTAGGATCAGTAAATAGCAAGGCTCCAGTCACTGCCTTTAATTTCCTGCCAAGTATTGATAAGCGCAGATTGTGCGAGGAATATCTCTGAGATGGGAGGGTGTCACAGACTGGTACTAACTCCAATCTATAATCAACCCTCCCCACTTTGCTGTTCATTAATCTGATTCCTCCCCCCTCACTCTGTGAGCTAATAGTACACGGGCTCTGTACCACACAGTGTTACCTTGGCAACCCCCCCTTAGCAACTAGCAGTTAAGCTCGTGACAGTAAGTGAATGCATGTGTCAGGAGCACAGACAGCAGCAGGCAACATGAAGACAAGTCTCGCAAAGCAAGGAGCCTGACAGAGAGGAAGTCTGCCGGCTCAGGATCCAATGGGAATCCATTGGAATGCACCACACCAGCATTTAAAATACATCCTTAAAAAAAAATCCTATTTTTCTGCTGATTTATCGCATTCTCACCTTTAAACCAGGAGGTTGTAGACTGGAGCCCAGCTCCCGAGACCCCACCACAAACCCTCAGCTGGTAGGCGGTACTGAGGGAGTACAGCATGGTCGGAGATGCCATGTGTCTCCGTCTGCCCTGCGAGGCAAATCACAGAATCCCTGTACTGCAAAAGGAGGCCATTCGGCCCATCGGGTTTGCTCTGACTTAGCCTTATCCACGTAATGCCTAATCCCCTCCAGCCTACACAATTTGAGACCCTAAGAGGCAATTTAGCACGGCCAATCTATCTAATCTGCATATGTTTCGGACTGTGGGAGGAAACCGGAGCACCCGGAGGAAGCCCACGCAGACACGGGGAGAATGTGCAAACTCTACACAGACAGTGACCCCAAGCTGGGAACTGAACCTGGGTCCCTGGCGCAGTGAGGCAGCAGTGCTAACCACTGGGCCTGTAAAAGGTATCAGGATAGTACTTGGAGTTGGATGGGGTGAGTCCTCCACGGTGCCAAGGCCAATACCTCCCCTTTCGACTCAACCTAAAAACATTATCTGCTTCTGATCTCACTGCTGCCTGTGGGATCTTGCAGTGCCTACTTTGGCCGCTGCCTTGCCTACGTCGCAGCAGTGACCACGTTTTACAGACTGCAATCCTGAGATTGTGATAGGCGCTATATCAATGCAAGCCTTCCTTTCCTCTCGAGAAAAGCTCTGGCTGGGTAATGGACACTGTTCCTCGGACATCCCTGACCCCCGGCTGTGATTGGACCTTCCTGAGGCTACAGCTGGAAAGCACTTTACAGCAATGCCGCGTAATCTGCCAACCTGCACAGCCCATTTCAATATCGTGGAGAAACCTCACAGCAGTAGTAAAGCCGTCAATCTCACTGATCTGGCACACTGCCCGATGATGAGGACTTTGTCGCTGTACATGGCTGAGCTGAAGCTTTGCTAGTCATGCATTACCTCTGTCGATGGCCAAAATGCACAGAGTCTGAGAAGCAGCTACACAGGGCATCAATCAAACATCTTCATCCCCGATCCAAAATTTCCATTTTCACACGAAGCAGAGGATAAGCTTCCTAATCATTCCCACACAGCGAGGAAAACTCGTGCAGGAATGTGATCCCAGAGTCAGACTAACAGAGCGACCCAGTCTTCTGGTATGTCTCACTCAGCGACTGGAATTTTACTGCCCCATCCGCCGCGGGAATCGGAGCGGGCGAGGGATGGCCCTGCCCCAGAGACCCGAGCGCAAGCCCCCAGCTGGCAGGCAATACTGAGAGAGTGCAGCATGGTTGGAGGTGCTATCTTTAAACAAGTCTCTGTCTGCCCTGTGAGGTAAATCAGGACATCCTTGCAGTACAGAAGAAGGCCATTCAGCCTATCGAGTCTGCACCGACTCAGCATCTTTCACAGCTCCTATCCCCGTAACACCTAATCCCCCTAACCTATGTAATTTGGGACACTAAGGGGCAATTTAGTATGACCAATCCAACTAATCAGCACGTGGGAGGAAATTGGAGCACCCGGAGGAAACCACGGGTAGATCAGGAGGCACGGTGGCACAGCGGTTAGCACAGCTGTCTCACGGCGCTGGGAATCCAGGTTCAATTCCAGCCTCCGATCACTGTCTTTGTGGAGTTTGCACGTTCTCCCTGTGTCTGCATGGGTTTCCTCCGGGTGCTCCAATTTTCTCCTACAGTCCAAGGATGTGCAGGTTAGGTGGATTGGCCGTGCTAAATTGTCCCTTAGTGTCAGGGGTTCTAGCTGGGGTAAATGCATAGGGTTGTGGGGGTAAGGCCTGGGTGGGATTGTGATGAGTGCAGACCTGATGGGCAGAATGGCCTCCTTCTGCACAGTAGGGACTTTAACGTACAGACTCTGACCAAGCCAGGAAGGTCCATTGACCTCTGGAGGTATTTTATGGTTTCGGAACGAGCAAGGCTGTAAAATTCCATCCGTTATTTCCAGCCTGTCTGCTGCCACTCTAAAGGTGAATCGCTCACCCCCTGCAATCCTCTCCAGTGAAGGGTTACACATCCATCTGCCGCTCATTCTCCAGCTCAGGTATCGATATTCATTGGGAGTAGTTAAAAAATTTTTGAACAATGATCTGCATTTATGTAGCACCTTTAATGTAGTAAATCACCCAGAGGAAAAGGTGAGGTGGCTGTGCTAAATTGCCCCTTAGTGTCAGGAGGACTTAGCAGGGTAAATACATGGATTTACAGTATATAGGGCCTGGGTAGGATTGTGGTCGGTACAAGCTTGATGGGCCGAATGGCTTTCTTCAGCATGGTAGGGATTCAGATTCTGAAAACGGGATACTGCACTGAGTATTGGGGTGGGTGACTGAGCATCAGTCAAAGAGGTTGGGGTCAGAGAGTGACTTAAAGGCAGAGGTTTATGGGGAGATTTTTCACAGCTTAGGACCCAAGAGGCTGGAAGCTGACAGAATTCAGAGAGATACAACAGGCCAGACTGGAGGAGCGCAGATAGGGGGCTGTGGGATGGCACAGTGATTAGCACTCGGGTCTAGGGTTCGATTCCCAGATTGGATCACAGTGTCTGTGTGTGTGTGTGTGTGTGTGTGTGTGTGTGTGTGTGTGTGGAGTCTGCACATTCTCCCCATGTCTGTGTGGCTTTCCTGCTCTGATTTCCTCCCACAGTCTGAAAGACGTGCTGGTTAGGTGCATTGACCTGAACAGGCACCAGAGTGTGGCGACTAGGGGATTTTCACAGTAACTTCATTGCAGTGTTAATGTAAGCCTACTTGTGACACTAATAAATAAACTTTTAACCATTAGAAAAACTTTAAACTTTTTACATTTGCAAAACTTGACCCTGGAGTTTAAATTGCTTGACTTTTTCAGCGATAGCTTGCTGGGTGACTTGGTGATATACTGCAGCACTGAAGACAATGATCAGATATCAGAACAATATCTGTGCAAAGAGCTGTGTTACAGACAGAGTCTTCCTGCGAGCAGATTGCAGCCCAGACATCTTGCACTGAATATTGTTCTGATATAATCTGTAACAGTGCCAGGGGAGGGTTTACTCTGCGAGTGAGGCAGCGCACTGATAATTGATAATTGCACGGGGGCAGAGTGAGCTGGGGCGCCCTCTGTGCTGCTGACTTGTTGCATCTTGCTGTGGAGTTTAAAAACAGACACAGCGGTCGAACCAAAACACTTCCCCAGGACAAACGCAAACAACAATTCCAGCCGTTCGCAGACTCTTTATATCGTACAATGACAGAACAAAAAATAATACCTCACAGTGACTGACCGGGTCATTGAACAGAGCGTCCCTCTGGCCGGAGGGTCACACTGACCGGAGAGTCACACTGACCGGACACTGACCAGAGTGTCACACTGACCAGAGTGCCACACTGACCGGAGGGTCACACTGACTGGGCACTGACCGGAGTGTCACACTGACCGGAGGGTCACACTGACCGGACACTGACCAGAGTGTCACACTGACCGGACACTGACCAGAGTGTAACACTGACTGGAGGGTCACTCTGACCGAACACTGACCAGAGTGTCTCACTGACCAGAGTGTCACACTGACCGGACACTGACCAGAGTGTCACACTGACCAGACACTGACCAGAGTGTCCCACTGACCGGAGTGTCACACTGACCAGAGTGTCACACTGACCAGACACTGACCAGAGTGTCACACTGACCAGACACTGACCAGAGTGTCACACTGACCGGACACTGACCAGAGTGTCCTGCTGACCAGAGTGTCACACTGACCAGAGTGTCACACTGACCAGACACTGACCAGAGTGTCACACTGACCAGACACTGACCAGAGTGTCCCACTGACCGGAGTGTCACACTGACCAGAGTGTCACACTGACCAGACACTGACCAGAGTGTCTCACTGACCAGAGTGTCACACTGACCGGACACTGACCAGAGTGTCACACTGACCTGACACTGACCAGAGTGTCCCACTGACCGGAGTGTCACACTGACCAGAGTGTCACACTGACCAGACACTGACCAGAGTGTCACACTGACCAGACACTGACCAGAGTGTCACACTGACCGGACACTGACCAGAGTGTCCTGCTGACCAGAGTGTCACACTGACCAGAGTGTCACACTGACCAGACACTGACCAGAGTGTCACACTGACCAGAGTGTCACACTGACCAGACACTGACCAGAGTGTCACACTGACCAGACACTGACCAGAGTGTCACACTGACCAGACACTGACCAGAGTGTCACACTGACCGGACACTGACCAGAGTGTCCTGCTGACCAGAGTGTCACACTGACCAGACACTGACCAGAGTGTCCCACTGACCGGAGGGTCACACTGACCAGACACTGACCAGAGTGTCACACTGACCGGACACTGACCAGAGTGTCACACTGACTGGAGGGTCACACTGACCAGAGTGTCACACTGACCAGACACTGACCAGAGTGACACACTGACCAGAGTGTCACACTGACCAGACACTGACCAGAGTGTCCCACTGACCAGAGTGTCACACTGACCAGACACTGACCAGAGTGTCCCACTGACCAGAGTGTCACACTGACCAGACACTGACCAGAGTGTCACACTGACCAGAGTGTCACACTGACCAGACACTGACCAGAGTGTCACACTGACCAGACACTGACCAGAGTGTCACAGTGACCAGAGTGTCACACTGACCAGACACTGACCAGAGTGTCCCACTGACCGGAGGGTCACACTGACCGGACACTGACCACAGTGTCACACTGACCAGAGTGTCACACTGACCAGACACTGACCAGAGTGTCACACTGACCAGAGTGTCACACTGACCAGACACTGACCAGAGTGTCACACTGACCGGAGTGTCACACTGACCAGAGTGTCACACTGACCAGACACTGACCAGAGTGTCACACTGACCAGACACTGACCAGAGTGTCACACTGACCAGAGTGTCACACTGACCAGACACTGACCAGAGTGTCACACTGACCAGACACTGACCAGAGTGTCACACTGACCAGACACTGACCAGAGTGTCACACTGACCAGAGTGTCACACTGACCAGACACTGACCAGAGTGTCACACTGACCAGAGTGTCACACTGACCAGACACTGACCAGAGTGTCACACTGACCAGACACTGACCAGAGTGTCACACTGACCAGAGTGTCACACTGACCAGACACTGACCAGAGTGTCCCACTGACCAGAGTGTCACACTGACCAGACACTGACCAGAGTGTCACACTGACCAGACACTGACCAGAGTGTCACACTGACCAGACACTGACCAGAGTGTCACGCTGACCAGCGTGTCACACTGACCAGACACTGACCAGAGTGTCACACTGACCTGACACTGACCAGAGTGTCACACTGACCAGACACTGACCAGAGTGTCACACTGACCAGACACTGACCAGAGTGTCACACTGACCAGAGTGTCACACTGACCAGACACTGACCAGAGTGTCACACTGACCAGACACTGACCAGAGTGTCACACTGACCAGACACTGACCAGAGTGTCACACTGACCAGAGTGTCACACTGACCAGACACTGACCAGAGTGTCACACTGACCAGAGTGTCACACTGACCAGACACTGACCAGAGTGTCACACTGACCAGACACTGACCAGAGTGTCCCACTGACCGGAGGGTCACACTGACCGGACACTGACCACAGTGTCACACTGACCAGAGTGTCACACTGACCAGACACTGACCAGAGTGTCACACTGACCAGAGTGTCACACTGACCAGACACTGACCAGAGTGTCACACTGACCAGACACTGACCAGAGTGTCACACTGACCAGAGTGTCACACTGACCAGACACTGACCAGAGTGTCACACTGACCGGACACTGACCAGAGTGTCCCGCTGACCAGAGTGTCACACTGACCAGAGTGTCACACTGACCAGACACTGACCACAGTGTCACACTGACCAGACACTGACCAGAGTGTCCCACTGACCACAGTGTCACACTGACCACAGTGTCACACTGACCGGAGGGTCACACTGACCGGACACTGACCAGAGTGTCCCGCTGACCAGAGTGTCACACTGACCAGACAGTGACTAGAGTGTCCCACTGACCAGAGTGTCACACTGACCGGAGGGTCACACTGACCAGAGTGTCACACTGACCGGAGGGTCACACTGACCAGAGTGTCACACTGACCGGGCACTGACCGGAGTGTCACACTGACCAGAGTGTCACACTGACCGGACACTGACCGGAGTGTCACACTGACTGGAGGGTCACACTGACCGGGCACTGACCGGAGTGTCACACTGACCAGAGTGTCACACTGACCGGGCACTGACCGGAGTGTCACACTGACCGGGCACTGACCGGAGTGTCACACTGACCGGAGGGTCACACTGACCAGAGTGTCACACTGACCGGAGGGTCACACTGACCGGAGTGTCACACTGACCGGACACTGACCAGAGTGTCACACTGACCGGAGGGTCACACTGACCGGAGTGTCACACAGACCAGAGTGTCCCACTGACCAGAGTGTCACACTGACCGGAGGGTCACACTGACCAGAGTGTCACACTGACCGGAGGGTCACACTGACCAGAGTGTCACACTGACCGGAGGGTCACACTGACCAGAGTGTCACACTGACCGGAGGGTCACACTGACCAGAGTGTCACACTGACCGGACACTGACCGGAGTGTCACACTGACCGGAGTGTCACACAGACCAGAGTGTCCCACTGACCGGAGTGTCACACTGACCGGAGTGTCACACTGACCGGAGTGTCACACTGACCGGAGTGTCACACTGACCGGAGGGTCACACTGACCGGGCACTAACCGGAGTGTCACACTGACCGGAGGGTCACACTAACCGGAGTGTCACACTGACCGGAGGGTCACACTAACCGGAGTGTCACACTGACCGGAGGGTCACACTGACCGGAGTGTCACACTGACCGGGCACTAACCGGAGTGTCACACTGACCGGAGGGTCACACTAACCGGAGTGTCACACTGACCGGAGGGTCACACTAACCGGAGTGTCACACTGACCGGAGGGTCACACTGACCGGAGTGTCACACTGACCGGAGTGTCACACTGACCGGGCACTAACCGGAGTGTCACACTGACCGGAGGGTCACACTAACCGGAGTGTCACACTGACCGGAGGGTCACACTAACCGGAGTGTCACACTGACCGGAGGGTCACACTAACCGGAGTGTCACACTGACCGGAGGGTCACACTAACCGGAGTGTCACACTGACCGGAGGGTCACACTAACCGGAGTGTCACACTGACCGGAGTGTCACACTGACCGGGCACTAACCGGAGTGTCACACTGACCGGAGGGTCACACTAACCGGAGTGTCACACTGACCGGAGGGTCACACTAACCGGAGTGTCACACTGACCGGAGGGTCACACTGACCGGAGTGTCACACTGACCGGGCACTAACCGGAGTGTCACACTGACCGGAGGGTCACACTAACCGGAGTGTCACACTGACCGGAGGGTCACACTAACCGGAGTGTCACACTGACCGGAGGGTCACACTGACCGGAGTGTCACACTGACCGGGACACTGACCAGAGTGTCCCACTGACCGGAGTGTCACACTGACCGGAGTGTCACACTGACCGGGACACCGCACTGACCGGGACACCGCACTGACCGGAGCACCGCACTGACCGGGACATGCTAAATTGCCCCTTGGTGTCAGGGGGACTCACTATGCTTAATGAATGTGGGTTCAAGGATTGGGCCTGGGTGGGATTGTGGGCAGGCTGGATGGACTGAATGGCCTCCTTCTGCTCTGTATGATTCTCTGACCAGGGGAATGCTCTCTGAGTCGATCAGCTTCCTCCAGACCCTTCAACTGTTTCATCAATCTGTACAAACGAAGCAGAGGATCGAGCTTTACTATATTCCAGCCACAGCTCCAGAGTGTGTAATCCCGGAGAGGATTTGCTCCGAGTGAGTGACTCAGACAGACAGATCCAAACCCCTCGACTGAGAAGAAGTTTCTGACAGACACATCACTTCTCACCGCTCGCTCTTGATGTTAAGGTCATTCCTTCCCCAGCCACGGAGCAGAATTGCCAAACAATTCAGACGTTTGCCCTCATTCTGAGATAGTTGTTTCCCCGGGAGTCTGGGGCCTGACAGCAGCAAATGGTGTTAACTGTCGATGATCACACTGGGTCCCCGCTGAGTTATATGCCAACAGTTTCCGAATGGAAAGTGAGTGGATATTTAACACGTGTCCGAGGGACTCTTGGTCAGAGACGGATTCTCCCATTGCTCCAGTGGTCCATCGGTCAGTCTCCCGTCCCTCCGCTCGCCATTCCAGGGAGTCCGGTCGAGAGGAAGAACTTGCATTTCTGTAGCGCCCATTACCATCTTCAGGCACCCTCAAGTACTTTACAACCAATGGAGGAGGATTTTGAAACGCAGTTGCTGTTGTAATGCAGGAAATGGGGTGGCACAGCAAGATCCCACGAGCGCGATGCCGTAAAATGTCTGGATGATCTGCCCTCCTGGTGTTGGTTGAGGAGCAGTATTGGGCTGGACACTGGGGAGTGACCTCCTGTTTTGATGTAATGCCGTGGGACGGACCCCTTTTGTAGCCACCCAAAGGGGCAGGTGAGGTCCCGATTTCATAGTGAATCCAGCAGACAGAGCAGCACTCCTTCAGTCCTGCAGTGACGGCCTGGATCCTGTACTCGAGTCTCAGGTTAGAATTTGAACTCTGACTCTGACTCTAAGGGCGGCACGGTGGCACAGTGGTTAGCACTGCTGCCTCACAGCGCCAGGGACCAGGTTCAATTCCCGGCCTGGGTCACTGTCTGTGTGGAGTCTGCACATTCTCCCCGTGTCTGCGTGGGTTTCCTCCGGCGTTTGCTCCCTTCACTATTACAGGGCAAGGGGACAAGGCAGGACGAGATGTGCCTGGGTTCCTCCATGGTCCGAAAGGTTACAATAATCACCCTCTTGCAGTGGGACTGACTCCGGGTACAGGAAGAGGGGGCTGTGGGTGTCACAGCAGGGGCATGGCAGCTCCTTGCAAGATATTGTGGCATGGTTCGATCTTTCATCACCCTTCGCCATGGCTGCTTTTATCCTGTGACTAATAAGACTGCACAGAGGCAGGAACTCTTGGGGAAGACAACCTGAAACCTCTCAAAGCGTTTCCATGGTGATTCTATCCGTACATTTGGCAAATCTGTCTCCAGTTTGGGGTTATTTTGGAGTAAGTTCTAGTCGAGTCAGGATGCTTTCTGGGTCAGTTAGATCCTCTGTATGATTCCTGTGATCAGCTGTGTTAACAATGAGCCGAGAGTTTGACTGTTCAACTTTACCAGAACACAGTTCAATTCTGTACTACATTTGGCTAGGGACAGTTTCTTTCTTTAACATTCCTTTCTCATGGTCACGGTGGCACAGTGATTAGTACTCCTGTCTCACAGCGCCAGGGACCTGCGTTCGATTCCCGACTTGGATCACTGCCTGTGTGGAGTCTGCACGTTCCCCCTGTGTCTGCGTGGGTTTCCTCCGGGCGCTCCGGTTTCCTTCCACAGTCCGAAAAGCGTGCTGGTTTGGGGCATTGGCCTGGGCGGACCCGAACAGGCGCTGGAGTGTGGCAACTGGGGAATTTTCACACTAATTTCATTGCAGTGTTAATGTAAGCCTACTTCTTTCTTATTCATTCTTGGGACATGGATGTTGCTGGCTGGCCAGCATTTATTGCCCAATCCTAGTTCCTGAGTGCAGTTGAGAGTCAACCACATTGCTGCGGCTCAGGAGTAAATGTAGGCCGGACCGGATAGGAACAGCAGATTTCCTTGCCAAAAGAACATTGTGAACCAGATGGGTTTTTTTGACAATCAGCAATGGTTTCATGGTCATCAGTAGATTCCTTATTCCAGGTATTTCTTTTTATTGAATTCAAATTCCACCATCTGTCATGGTGGGATTCGAACGCAGGTCCCCAGAGCATTAGCTGAGTTTAATAGTCAAGCAATAATACCACTAGGCCATGGCCTCTCCTTGAACCACTAATAAATAAACTTTAAACTTCTAATTGGTTGTAAATCTTACTGGGATCCCTCCGCAATGTTTTGTGCTGTCGCAATTCCCTCGGTATTCCTGACTTCCTCAGTGTCCCAATTTTCCATATTTCTCCTTTGACACAGTCAGTGAGTGCTTGGAATTCCGTGGAACAGATTCACTGGGAATGTAGCCAGCTGCACTGATGCATATTCCCATCATACAGTGTTATCTGTCTGTGACCCGTGACCTGGTTTCTGTTCGCCCTCTCTAATCATTATTGAAAAACAGGGTCTGTCCTTTCAAAACAATCCCAACATACCTCAGAAATACTTCATTGGCTGCCGACAGCATTGTGAGCACTTGGAGATGTCCTGAAGTTTTTAAGGATGTTATGTAACGGCAATGGGGGTAATCATGACTGCTCTCAGTCTGGGTAAAGCAATGAGGGGGATGCAAAAACACCTTGTCTCTTTTCCCTGCCTTGTGGGACCTTGCCTATTATCTCGGTACATCCTACACACATCTTCCAGTTACCTGTGCATTGGGTTCAACGGTGAGACGGGGGGTTGGCGCAACAGATTTTCCAGCTGGTATTCTTGGTGAATAAGGCTGAGCACCAGACTCTGTAAGGGGCGGCACGGTGGCATAGTGGTTAGCACTGCTGACTCACAGCATCAGGGATCTGGCTTTGATTCCCGGCTTGGGTCACCGTCTGTGTGGAGTCTGCACATTCTCCCCGTGTCTGCATGGGTTTCCTTCAGGTGCTCCAGTGTCCTCCCACAGTCTGAAAGACGGTGCTGGTTAGATGCATTGGCTCGTGCTAAATTCTCCCTCGGTGTACCCGAACAGGTGCCAGTGTGAGGTAAGATTTCACTGTGAAAATCCCAGACTAGGGGATTTTCACAGTGAAATTGCACTGCAGTGTTAATTAAGCCTACTTGTGACACAAATAAAATAAACTTAAACTTTAAATGTTTCTGGAGTGCGAGAGGAGGGTGTTTAAATTTTAAATACATGCGATTACGAGGTGGGATTGTGGTCGGTGCAGGCTCGATGGGCTGAATGGCCTCCCTCTGCACTGTAGGGATTCTATTCTATGATTCTATGATTTTGTGGCTGTGTGTTTTTGCCAGGGGCTTTAGAAAGGTGTGATTAGTGAAAGTTACTTCACCGTTGAGAGTTTTCACAGTGTCAGGCTGCCTGCCACAGAAATAGACCCGCTGCTCTCGCTGTCGGGCAGCTGATGTTATCTCCATGTGGGTGAACTCAGTCAGGGAAATCCCCGGGCCACGAGGAAGCCAGATATCAACTCTTACCAGACTCTTCAAGATTGTTAAAGTGAAACCATCCACTTCCGCTCAGCATCCTGTTCTGCTCCAGCTCTGCATCTCTCTGTTTCTCTTTGTGTTCTGTGGCAGTGACCTCCCCCCTGCGGTTGGGGGGGGGGGGCCGGGGGGAGGCGGCTCTCAGCATCTAAACTACTGCCTGAGAGCAGTCAGAGTGACTGAGCACTGCGGCATTCAGCACCATAGAGTCATAGAGGTTTACAGCATGGAAACAGGCCCTTCGGCCCAACTTGTCCATGTTACTCCTTTTTTTTTTAATCACTAAGCTAATCCCAATTGCCCGCGTTTGGCCCATATCCCTCTGTACCCATCTTACCCATGTAACTGTCTAAATGCTTCTTCAAAGACAAAATTGTATCTGCCTCTACTACTGCCTCTGGCAGCTTGTTCCAGACACTCACCACCCTCTGCGAAAAAACTGCCCCTCTGGACCCTTTCGTATCTCTCCCCTCTCACCTTTAACCTATGCCCTGTAGTTTTAGACTATCCTACCTTTGGGGAAAAGATATTGACTATCTAGCTGATCTGTGCCCCTCATTATTTTATAGACCGCTATAAGATCACCCCTCAGTCTCTTACACTCAGGAGAAAAAAGTCCCAGTCTATCCAGCCTCTCCTCATAACTCAATCCATCAAGTCCTGGTAACATCATAGTAAATCTTTTCTGCGCTCTTCCTGGTTTAATAATATCCTTTCTATAATAGGGTGACCAGACTTCACACAGTATTCCAAGTGTGGCCTTACCAATGTCTTGTACAACTTCAACAAGACGTCCCAACTCCTGTATTTAATGTTCTGATCGATGAAACCAAGCATGCCGAACACCTTCTTCACTACTTTGTCCACCTGTGACTCCACTTTCAATGAGCTATGAACATGTACCCCTAGATCTCTTTGTTCTATAACTCTCCCTAACGCCCTACCATTAACTGAGCAGTGAAGGGAGGATGTATCTCTTGGCCACCATTCCCTGCAGGATCAGGATCGGCCACCACCCCCCCCACAACCTGACTGGCACCCCTACGCTTCATTGCACAGAGACTTTATAGGTTCTTCTGTGAGAAGTCACCCCCACCCCCTGCTATCCCCCCCACGACCCCCACCCCTTGCTCCCCCCCACTACCCCCACCCCCAACCCCTGCTCCCCCTCCCACTCCCACCCCCTGCTCCCCCCACTCCCACCCCCTGGTTCCCTCCCCCCGATCCCCACCCCTTGCTCCCCCCCCTCCACCCCCACCCCCTGCTCCAACCCCTCCACTCCGACTGCCCCTCAGCTCCTCCCCCCACTCAATGACTGCCTGGGGAAGGGGGAGGGCGCATGCCTCACCAATTAACCCGAGAAGCTGCCACCCAGAGGGCACGAGTCCCCAGATATCACCCCCTCCCCCCTCCATTCTGAAATCAGGGATTAGGCTGATTCATCACTGACAACTCCCAGAGAATTCCCAGCTTCCAGGAATTCACAGGCCGCTCATGCCCGCTGCCAGTAAGGACAGAGCATTTGGCACTCAGCCAAAACTTCATTCACTGCAGCGAGACTGGAGAATCCAGCCATTGGGCAAGGTTGGAGAATCCCAACTACAGGGACGAGGTCGGAGAATCCCAGCCACTTGTGGAGTCGGAGAATCCCAGCCATGGGGATGAGGTTGGAGAATCCCAACCGGAACAAGATTGGAGAATTGCAGCTGTGGACAAGGTCGGAGAATCCCAGCCACGAGTGAGACGTGAGAATTCCAGCCATGGGGGCGAGGTCGGAGAATCCCAGCCTGTTAAGAAGGAGTGAGCCGATAAACAAAGACCCACATAGTTAAAGTTTAAGTTTATTTATTAGTGTCACAAGTCGGTGAGGTCGGAGAATCCCAGTCAGGGGTTGGGGGGGTTGGGGGTGGGGGTGGAGGGGGTGGTCAGAGAATCCCAGCCGGGGATTGGGGGGGTGAAGTCAGAGAATCCCAGCCGCGGCTGAGTTTGGAGCTTTCACCCGTGCTCAGACGGAATTTCATATTGGCTCTGAGCCCAGACCCGTTCCCCGGGGAGGAAACCCCACTGTCTGAGTTTCTGAGTTGCCTCATGGCAATGCCCGCCGTGCCCTCCGTCACTCTAAGGCTTGCTGTACAGGCTGTTGCTGCACACCCTCCACTACCGTGCCCTCGCCCGTCGCCCGGATACACCTTGGCAGCCCTGTTACTGTCCGGTGATGGAGGTCCCCAGTGGAGGTCCCTCTACGGAGGGATCTTCCCTCACTACCTCGGGGATCTGGAGTGGAGGGTGGCGAATACACCAGCTCCGGTTCACCGGCTCCCAACAAACCCGCCCTTCTTGCCGTCTTGTGGAGTCCGTGGACCACGTTTATCTCACTGCTTTAGGCTGCACTCCCCATTTAGTGACCACAAAAACCATTTTTGCTGATGTTTTGTTTGCCGTTCAGCCCCAGGCTCCTGATTTATAGGCACCCAGTGCGGAGGGTGGGGTGGAGGAGGCCGTGGGGAGTTGGTGGGGGGCGTGAGGGGAGAACTCCTTGTGAACCTGTTCCTTGGCGAAATGAGCCATCAACAGGTGCAGGCAGTGGGTGCCTGGGGGACGTGTCCAGCCTGACGGTCAGAGTCAGTAATGCAGCTACATTCACAGCCTGGTATCCCTGGAGAAGGAGCATGCCGTGTCCGAGGGAACCATTGAGATCTTCCGTGCCCGCTGGGCACCGCAGGGGCTGCAGTGTATTATCGAGCACTTTAACTAGGTTTTAATTTGATGTTTTAAGTTTCCTTTCTGCCTTTTTTTTCTCTTGGGCAGTTCCCTTCTCTCTGGGGACTGTCCTTCGTACTTTGTTCCTCACTTTATTTGATTTGCCAAAATGATTTGCGATGTTCATGGAATCCCAACAGTGCAGAAGGAGGCCTGTCGAGTCTGCACCGACCACAATCCCACCCAGGCCTATTCCCATAACCACATGTATTTACCCCACCAACACCCTCCTCCCCACCCACAGGCACTCAGGAATACGAACATAAGAAATAGGAGCAGGAGTAGGCCATCTAGCCCTTCGAGCCTGCCCCGCCATTCAATAAGATCATGGCTGATCTGATGTGGACCAGTTCCACTTTCCCGCTTTCTCCCCATAACCCTTAATTCCCCTGTCTATCAGAATAATTATCGGAATAATTTAGCATAGCTAATAAACCTAACCTGCACATCTTTGGACAGTGGGAGGAAACCGGAGCACCCGGAGGACACCCACGCAGACACGAGGAGAATGTGCAAACTCCACACAGACAGTGACCTGAGCTGGAATCGAGCCCGGGTCCCTGGCGCTGTGAGGCAGCAGGGCTGACCACCGTGCCACCCCGATGCTGGAGAATCTCAGCCGGGGCGAGGTCAGAGAATCCTGGGCTGGGTGTTGAGAGTAAAAGAAAACTCAAAACTGTTCAAAACTGAGGCAAAAGACAGGAGATGGCAGCAAGGTCCAGCAGCTGAGAGATTAGCTGCGCAGGGAAGAGGCTTGTCTGCTTGAATCAGGATTCTTGTCGTTGTCTTTCACTGAATCGACTCTGTGTCTCTCCGGTTATACAGCAACTGGGAGCACCTCAAAGCTTCTCCCACACGGTGAATCACACTGGCGTGTGTGGATATGACATCGACAAGCACAGTCAGATCACACCAGGAGCAGGAACCAGTCCTGCAGATATCTTAACAGTTACGTTCTTTACCACACCCCATCTCCAAACGCTGCCTCAGAAACCAGCTCAGCTGCTGACACAGCCCTGCCTTCATTCTGCAACATTTGGGGCTGTTAGTGTAACGATGTACCTGGCCCAGAACCCCAAATTCACCCCACCCCCCCCGTGGAATCCCTACAGTGCAGGAGGAGGCCACTCAGCCCATCCAGTCTGAGCCGTCCACAATCCCACCCAAGCCCTATCCCCATAACCCCACATATTTACCCTGCTAGTCCCCCTGACACTCAGGGGCAATTTTAGCATGGCCGATCCACCTAACCTGCACATCTTTGGAGTGTCGGAGGAAACCAGAGCATCCAGAGAAAACCCACGCAGACATGGGGAGAACGTGCAAACTCCACACAGGCAGTGACCCGAGCCGAGAATCGAACCCGTGTCCCTGGCACTGTGAGGCGGCAGTGCTAACCACTGTGCCAATATCCCCACCCCTCTGGCCTCCATTATGACATACCCTCAAACCTGTCTCTATGACCAATCCCATTGTACCCTCAATTTTGATTCACCAAGGTGCTATATAAATGCAGGTTGTTGCAGCGTGATGTCGAGATAGCCGTTCCGGCTCGAGGAATCGGGAATTTTGTTTTAAACTGGAAGAGAGGGGGGGTGGAATAATGTCAGGTGGAAGATTTTTGAAAGGTTTTGAGAGGGTCAGTAATGAGAGACTGCGCAGAGTGATCAGTAACACACAATTCCATATGTGGGATTATCCCAAGGATGGGGAAAAGTGCCAAGTTAGCAGAAATAATTAACTTCACACAGGCTGGGGAGGGGGGTCTCTGGGGAGGCACGGCGTCCCTGTCAGAGACTGTCAAACCAATAGCATCTGCTCAAAACGGCCCCGTTGTAGACGGATATGGGGAAGAGGGCAGATTCCAGAACCAGCTCTGATTGGCTGACATCTTTAGTGATCTCTGCTGTCGGGGACCCGGCTACCGTCCTCAGATTACTTCCAGCCAATGTCAGATCCTTGTTATGTGGAGTCTGTAGTTCAGCTAACACCCTCCTCCCGCATTCCAGAAACGTTTAAGGTTTATTTATTTAGTGTCACGAGTAAGGCTTACATTAACGCTGCAGTGAAGTTACTGCGAAAATCCCCGAGTCACCACATTCCCACATTTTGTTTTCATTTCCAGTTTCTGCAGTGTTTCGCTTACATTGGAAGATTGTTTTATTTATTCACGGGATGTGGACATCGCTGGCTATCCAGAATTTATTGTCCACCCCTAATTAAGCATAATTAAAGACCCCACGCACCCCAGACATTTTCTCTTCCACCTTCTTCCCTTGGGAAAGAGATACAAAAGTCTGAGGTCACATCCCAACTGACTCAAGAACAGCTTCTTCCCTGCTGCTGTCAGACTTTTGAATGGACCTAACCTGCATTAAGTTGATCTTTCTCTACACCCTAGCTATGATTGTAACACTGCATTCAGCACCCTCCCGTTTTCTTCTCTATGAACGGTATGCTTTGTCTGTATAGTGCGCAAGAAACAATACTTTTCACTGTATGCTAATAAAGTAATAAACCAAATCAAATCAAATTACCCCTGAACTGAGTGTCTCACTCGACCATGTCAGAGGACAGTCGACCGCATTGCTGTGGGTTTGGAGTCACGTGTAGGCCAGACTGAGTAAAGATGGTAGATTTCCTTCCCTAAAGGATGCTAGTGAACATTCAATCTACCATGACAGGCTCTGAATCCGGGTCTCTGGATCACTTGCCCAGTGACAATACCATTATGCCACTGCCTCCGCCTGTGGAAATTTGAGTGTTTTGGTGATGCTGTAATGCAGGAAGGCCCGTGCTGTCCCCTTCATCCTGAATTGTGTGGTCCAGAGTGGGAGCTTCCCAATAGTAAACCATCTGAGCAAGTCTAACACCTCCCCCTGCACCAGGAGCCTTGCTCAGCAGAAAGCTGTCTGAGGCCAGAACTCTCCATTCACCTGACGAAGGGACTAACCCCGAAAGCTTGTGAGTCTATTATCAAATAAATCGGTTGGACTAAAACCTGGTGTTGTCAGACTTTTTACAGCAGAGAGCAGCCAGGGACTCCGAGACTAGAGTGGTCTTTCAGCTCCACCAAGTGGCCGGTGTATGTCCTGCAGCTGAACTGAAGCTGGAAGGCGTTCAGGAAGGATTTTTTTTCAGGAGGGTTTGAGATTATTGGATGATTTAAAGCTTTGGCCAGTGTATCATTAGTAGATTATGCAAATTGCTGCACCTGGAATCAATTCTGAGGCTTAGAAAAACCCCCCAAAATAACCAAAGATGTGAGGATTAGGTTGATTGGCCATGCCAAATCAACCCTAGTTTCAGCAGGGTAAACATGGCCTTACAGGGGATAGAGTGGGATTGTGGGCCTTGATGGGCCAAATGGCCTCCTTGTGAACTGTAGGGATTCTATGATAATCCTGAAAAATCAGTTAATAAGCTGGGAGTGTGTAGAGTGAAGAAGTGATAATCGATTTTGAGTTGTTTTGTGCAATCTAGATCCATTCCATTATATCAAGGGTTTCATAATAACAGCCCCTGTTAAATGAGCACCTGTCCACTGTCTATATAAATTGTTGGGTGGCATTGACTGTAAATAGATTATTATGGTAGCTTTCTGCACCACCCTCCCACAACCCAGTATTTATTTCTTGGTAAGATAATTACTCCACTGTAACGCCCCAATCTCACACCATCAGTACTGATCTGCTGTGGCTGTAACACCGTCTCTGTCCTGGCAGAGGAGATTCGTTAAAATTTAGAAGAATGAGGGGGGATCTATAAGCTTAAAGTTTATTTGTTAGTGTCACAAGTAAGCTTACATTAACATTGCAGTGAAGTTACTGTGAAAATCCCCTAGTCGCCACAGTCCGGTGCCTGTTCGGCTACACTGAGGGAGAATTTAGCACGGCCAATGCACATCTTTCAGTTATAGAATCATACAATCCCTACAGTGCAGAAGAAGGCCGTTCAGCCCATTGAGTCTGCATCGACCATAATCCCACCCAGGCCCTAACCCCGTTAACCCACGTATTTACCCTGCTAATCCTCTGACACTAAGGGTTAATTTAGCATGGCCAATCAACCTAACCCGCATATCTTTGGAGTGTGGGAGGGAACCGGAGCACCAAAGGAAACCCACACAGACATGGGGAGAACATGCAAACTCCACACAGTCACCGAGGCCGGAATCGAACTCAGGTCCCTGGCACTGTGAGGCAGCAGTGCTAACCACTGTGCCACCCTGTCACCCCATCAAAGGTCAAACTTGAATACCTTCACTCCTTAATTTTAGCTTTGAGTGTGAATGCAAATTGCACTTTGTCTTTATAACCCTCCCTTCACACCTTGCCCGCTACAATTCCTGTTGACAGAAAAATTCCACCACCTCTTCTTTCTTCCTTTCAGCCTCTAACACCTTATTCATATCTCTTTATGTTCTGTCTCCCATTGTTATCAACTTGCCTTAGGTAAACATCTGTTTGCAATGTTGCTAACCTCATCAACACCTCAAAGACATCAGCTCCGTTAACATTGTCAAGCGGATCCTGCCTTCTGCAACATTTTCCCACAGTTTTATTAAATATATAACCAGCAGCAAATATTGCAATTTCTCTAATATTTTCATGTCTCCGCTATGTTCCCGACCGTGTGTTGTGGGATCTTTTCAGAGACCAAGTCACACCGAAGCTTCAGCTAATACAAAGACTCAGGAAGCCAGCGTCCCGGTATTTGATCAGTTGTATCAAGAATATATCCTGAAACCTAATAAGAAGTTTTAATCCAAGATTAATCCAAAACAGGATTTATCAGAATCATTTCAAATATCCCAATTTTTAATTATTCCTATCAAATTAAGGCTCACACTTATTTCACCATCTCTCCAGCCTACACATAAAATTTGCACATTTCATTGTTTCCCACAAATCTTCCTTTATAAAACGATGCAAACACATGTTTCAGAGCTACGTAAAATCAGATCAATTATTTGCTGAAATAGTTAACTTTCCCGACTGCCTTCCAAGCGGAATGTAACGCCATCCTGGGATTACTGCACCTCACAAATTTTCACTTTCCATTTCCAACTTCTCAAAGTGTTAGAGCTCAAAATCTGTCAAATTCCTGATGTCTTCCTTGAAGACGTCCAAGGCCATCGATTGTTCTAGAGATTAAGGAATTTCAAAAACTTACCTTATTCTGGTTTACAGTTCAATGCAATTCCCATTGGATTTTAAACTCTGCATCTCAGACGCATATGAAAGCAATTCCACAGCAATCTCAACTTCTAAACTGGACTTTGTTTGCCAGAAATGTACTCAAGTTATCAGGTTTTCTCAAATCAGTTCCGTAACACAGGCTGCTTTTCCCTGTATTTCTCTCTCTCTCTGCCTGCCTCTCCCTTTCTCTGTTTCAGTCTTGAGTCTTTCTGTAGAGACCCGAGACGTCTGCGTCAGGACATACCGGCACCTGTCTGGGTGTGGGTCCCGTGCCTTGACACCTCCCCGGTGTGTGGCTTTTTAGCTCTGCTACTCGGGGCGTGCCAGGAGTCCGTCCCTGGTCTCCCACATTAAGCACACCCAATATCTCACATCTTTGTCTATCACACAGCGTTTCACTCTGCTGAATAAGGCACCTGCAAGAATCCGTTCGCCCTCCCTCCCACCCACTTTTATTTAGGCAGTGACACTGTTTTTGTAACCTCTTTTTTTGGAACCCCACCTGTTCAGGTAGATCAACTTACGGCTCTGACAGTTTGACACATGATTCCTCCAACCACTGAAGTTGTAACAATAAAATATACTTCCCCTGTTGTAAGAGACGCATCCTGCCACTGATCCCTGTGATTCTACCCTGCTCGCAGCGCCAAAGTTGTTGCGGGGTCTTTTCCAGTCCCACTCTGAGGTTACTATATGTCTATCAAAACAGTTATACGTTTTCAAATTTGCTTTTCCTTCCTTTCCGTTAGTTAGGAACCAGTCACTATTCGTACAAATTAATCATTGTTAACAGTTGTCATATACTTTAGCCAATTACATTCTACCCTCGACATCATGGGGTTTCATTAGTCCGTAGAATCCGTATGCTGCTTCCTCCTGTAGCTTAGCAACCCCAGACACTTAGCTACAAAGGTCAAAGTTACTGTTCTCACTAGATCTCATTTATATCAATAGCTGAATCAGACAGCTGAAATTCTCACGTCCAAGAGAAACCGTCTTACCAGGACAACGTGAACAGCCCAATTCATAAAGTGGCTTTGGGAACCAGATTTTCGTAACTCTTGCTGATCAAAGTACACACATTCTGTGGTTTCATTGTCCCAAAGAATATGGTTCGTCTCACTAAATCTTCATCCCATCATCCAATTGGAGCTGCCTACTTTTGGCTAAAATGCACAGACCATTTTGAGAATACACCTGAAATACACTTTAAAACCCAAGATACATGTTTAAATCTGAAACGGTCACTCGGGAACCCTGCTCTCTGATTGTTAAACCCTGTTCTGGAATGGTCACTCTGATTGTTAAACTGTGTTCTAGAACAGGCACTCTTAATGTTAAACGGTGTTCTGGAATGGTCACTCTGATTGTTAAACTGTGTTCTAGAACGGGCACTCCTAATGTTAAACTGTGTTCTGGAGCAGTCACTCTTAATGTTAAACTGTGTTCTGGAATGGTCACTCTGATTGTTAAACTGTGTTCTAGAACGGGCACTCCTAATGTTAAACTGTGTTCTGGAGCAGTCACTCTTAATGTTAAACTGTGTTCTGGAATGGTCAGCCTGATTGTTAAATTGTGTTCTAGAATGGGCACTCTTAATGTTAAACTGTGTTCTGGAGCAGTCACTCTTAATGTTAAACTGTGTTCTGGAATGGTCAGTCTGATTGTTAAACTGTGTTCTGGAATGGTCAGTCTTAATGTTAAACTGTCTTTCTTTTCTATTTTACAGTCCGAGACGCAAAGAATCTGATCCCCATGGACCCCAATGGTCTCTCAGACCCCTATGTGAAACTTAAACTCATCCCTGACCCCAAAAGTGAAAGCAAACAAAAGACAAAAACCATCCGATCAACCCTCAACCCCACCTGGAATGAATCATTCAAATTGTGAGTACCGAGAGGCTCAGTGGGGGGGATGTTGCAGTATTTATTTTCCACAAGAGAGCACATATCATGTTTCAGATCCTACATATCATCAGCATCACCCTAAACCTCATGACCTGTGTTATAATTATCCCATGCACATGCACTGCATGTATATGTGACAGTTATCACTTGTACACATACAGTGTGTGTGAGACAGTTATCAGTTTGTGACGATACTGTGCCTTTAAGAAATATATTCGTATCATGTTTCTTGTGGAGGGTATGTTTAGAAATCAGCTCTGTTTACACGGTGCCAATTTGTCTGTACCAGGTAGCCCACATGCTGAGAATGCAGAAGAATTATTGATCCTAGATAATGGGGTGTTTGTTTTAACCTGAGCCAATCCATTTTTGTGTAAGTTTGGCTTTGCCCCTAGGGTTTTAGATTAGGGTTTAATTGGGTTGATTGGCAAGAGACAGTCGTCTGAATGGGTGAAGCTAATGTTATGGAGATATGCAGGCAGATTCTGCTTGGATCTGCAAGAAGTAATTCTCTCTCTCTGGAGTCTGCTGTTTGTCCTCTGCTGGAGAAAAGGTATATCTCTCCAGAGGTGTTATGGAGACTTGAGGACTAGCAGTTCACGTGCCATGTAAGCTGGTATTGTTTGTTAACCGATTTTAAAGACGAGTTTAAGTTTATAAGAGGAATACTGCTTAAATTGGAATTGATACAGACAAATTAGCAGTTAAAGATTGTATCTTGTCATTTTTAAGTAGTTCAGTTGTTAAAAGTTAAGCTAATTTATTTGTTATATCTAAACTGTATTGTTAAAATAAAGTTCTTTTTGATAAAATTTTCCTAGTGTGTCAGTAGAATCACACCTGGAGTGAAACACCAAATCCTGACACTTCAGGAGAAGTTGGATAAACTAGGATTGTTTTCACTGGAAATTCGGAGGCTGAGGGCAGACCTTAAAGGCACAGTATCGTCACAAACTGATAACTGTCTCCCACACACCGTATGCATACAAGTGATAAGAGGTCCACAAGTTATGAGAGGCATAGATAGGGTGGTTAGTCAGAGGCTTCTTCTCCAGGATGGAAAGGTCATCCACAAGTGAGCATGGGTTCAAGATGAGAGGAGGAAAGTTTAGAGGAGATATGCGGGAAAGAGGGTGGTGGATGCCTGGAACGCACTGCCAGATGAGGTGGTGGAAGCAAAGATGGTGGAAGCAGATACGCTAGCAATGTTCAAGGTGTATCTTGATTGGCATGCTCTTCAGCATGCCCAGCAGGTGGGTCAGAGGGAGGTGAACAGAGGGATAGAAACCCTGTGTCAGCGCAGGGTTGGTGGGCTGAATGGCCTGTTTCTGTGCTGCATTGTTCTTTGTTCCAAAGCCAAAATAAAAGAAATATTTGGGTTCCAGTCGGGCTTCATAACATATTTTCTGGTTTCTGATCTGGTGCTAATGCCTTGTACACTTACTGTGTGTGTGACAGCGATCTTTTGTACACATGCTGTGTGTATACGTGACAGTTTTCCCTTGTACATGTATTGTGTGTAGGTGTGACACTTATCCCTAGTACACATAACAGGGAAAGGAATTGTGAATGAATCAGAATAATTGATTAAGTGCAGAATTAAAAAGCAAAACTGACAAATTGCTCGAACTTCATTGTGAAAAGAACAATGAGATTCTTGGGAGCAAACTGGAGAAGATGAGATGAACGGAGTGTCACAATTCTGAAGAATAGAAACTCAGAGGATCATAGAAACCCTACAATGCAGAAGGGGCCAATCGAGTATGCAGCGATCCTCTGATAGAGCATCCTCTCCAGGCCCTATCCCCACGACACCACACATTTACCTTGGCTAATCCATTTAACATTTGGGACACTAGGGAGCAATGTAGCGTAGACAATCCATCTAACCGGCACATCTTTGTGGGAGGAAGTCGGAGGAAACCTACACAGACACGGGGAGAACATGTAAACTCCACATGGACAGTGACCTGAGGCTGGGATTGAACCCGGGTCCCTGGCACTGTGAGGCAGCGGTGCTAACCACTGTGTGTCACTATGCCAAATAGTGTAGTTAACCAAGAAACTGAGCCAAGCAATATTACTAATGTATCAAAGTTAGTAAATGGACTGTTGGAAAGCATTTGAAGTATTTGCAAGATTGGAAATTACAAATTGTTAACAAGAAGGACTGAAATTGCCAAATTTTCTTTCTGGGTCAGTGACCAGGGACAAGATTTTGTTGGTGATATTACACCAGATGTAGCAGTTGGAATGCAGGCAAGCAAACAGTGCAAAAAACCAATCAAAAGCTGCTGAGGACTGGATAGTTCCAAAATAGTGCAAACCGGTTGAAGAGTTTAGAACAAACTGTGTAACTCCAGAGAGAGGAAGCGACTGGCAGGGTTCAAACCGAATTGAAACAGAACTCGTTTGAAATGGGACTGGGAGAAATGGCGAGGTCACAAAAAGTTCAAAGAGCAAACTGAGCAAAACGCGACACATTCGGAGTGAACGTAACAAGCATCTCATCAACATCCCTGATAAAACTGAAGGAGAAACTGATAAGAAGAAATCAGGTGTTAACGCACAAAAACCCATCTTGACGTTAATTTGAAATGAGGTTTTATAACTTTTAAGCTTGAAATTTATTTATTAGTCACAAGTAGGCTTGCATTAACATTGCAATGACGTTACTGTGAAAAATCCCCGAGTTGCCACATCCCGGTGCCTGTTCGGGTACACTGAGGGAGAATTTAGCACGGCCAGTGCACCTAACCAGCACGTCTTTCAGACTGTGGGAGGAAACCGGAGCACCTGGAGACAACCCATGCAGACATGGGGAGAACATGCACAGTCCTTGTACACATACTGTGTCTGTGAGACAGTTAAAGCAGGATTAGACTATTGAGCTGGATGATCATCCAGGATCATAACGAACGATGGAGCAGGCTTGAAGGGCCAAATGGCCTCTTCCTGCTCTTATCTTCTCTGTTTCTATACAGTTACAGTCCCAGTTGATGCTTTAATAGATGGGAAAATTCCAGAATAAAATCCTGGCACAAAAGACTGTAATTTTTACTTCTTTGTTAATTAAATGTGGAGGAACAAAGTCACAGGGCCACTAATTAGCTTTGTTAACAAGAAAAAGCATTTACTAAACATGAAAACTGGATTATAATACAATGCTCCTCTACTGCCCCTTTAACCTAACAATTACAGAGCACATTATAAGGTGCAATGGTCTCATTAACACACAAATCGGTAGTTGCAGAATCTCCCAGGTGACTGTCACATGAGAATTTCCAAACTCCATCCCAAAAACATGCTTTAGAATCTCCTCCGGCAGTAATACTTCCATTTAGCGGTTTGCATCCTGAAATCTGCTCCACATTTCCCAAATAACTCTTATGACCAGAGCTTCTGCTCCCCTTTAATCAGTGAGTCCGTTCCAGGATTCTGTATCAACCCCTGTGGGTCTTTGTTGTCTTGACTTTTGTTCAAATGGTCACAATTGTTTTAACTTCCCATTCCTGGATTCCTGTTAAAATTACAGCTACGTCTGAAGGTCTGCTCCCCACTTTAGGTCTTGTTAAATGCAATTGTCTCTAACTCAGAGCCCTTTGTTCGCTCTTCGTTGAGTTTCTTCCGAACAGTATCTTAGTCCCTGTTCCCTTAGCTCCAGTTGCCTGAAATCTTTCAGCCACAGTTCCCTGGGTGTCTGGACTGTGTCTTGTTTCAGAGGAAGGCTGCATCTTCACAGTTCCCTTCCTGTCCAACTACTCCTGGCTGGGCTGAGAGAGAGCTGTTCACTGCTCCGTGACCCATCTCCAACTGCCTCAGCTTCCAGCTAAAAACTAAAGAACAAAGAAAGCTTTTGCTTTACTTCACAAGGGCCCCTAGTTACTAAGCACATATTCTTCACACAGCAACTCTCGAAACGCAATAGAATTATAGCTGGAATTCAAACTAACCCCCACACATGCAAACATCCTTGCCCAGCATGAATTCTAACTCTGTGTCTCTTTCAGGCAGAGAAACATAAAACTAAACCCAGCTAAAACTCAATCTAATTTCCAATGTTTCCCCATATAAACATAAATCCCTGAAAAGTACTTTTGGTTTCTTAACACAGCATACTGTGTACAAGTGAGTTATCTCTTGTACACATGAGTGTATATGTGACAGTTATCCCTTGTATACATGAGTGTATATGTGGCAGTGGTACCGTGTACACAGGGCGGCACGGTAGCACAGTGGTTAGCACTGCTGCTTCACAGTGCCAGGGACCCAGGTTCGTTTCCCAGCTTGGGTCACTGTCTGTGCAGAGTCTGCACGTTCTCCCCGTGTCTGCGTGGGTTTCCTCCGGGTGCTCTGGTTTTCTCCTACATTCTGAAAGCCGTGGTGGTTGGGTGCGTTGACCCGAACAGGCACCAGACTATAGCAACTAGGGGAATTTCACAGTAACTTCATTGCAGTGTTAATGTAAGCCTTACTTGTGACTAATAAATAAACTTTAAGAATGTTTATATGATAATTATCCGTTGTATGTGACAGTTATCCTTTACACATGTGCTATCTACATGTGACAGTTATCCCTTGTACATGTGAGTGTATATGTGGTAAATATCCCTTGTACATGTGAGTGTATATGGGACAGTTATCCCTTGTAATGCACTGTCTATATGTGACAGTTGACTCTTGAACACATGAGAGTATATGTGACAGTGAAGGTGGATGCTGGGGAATTGTGTGATTTGAAATTTGGATAATATTTTGGCCGGATTATTGAGATTGGTAAACCTTTATGGTTTCAGCGCTTACACCAGGATTGGGATAAATTTTCTGAGGAAGTTGTGAGACTCTGACACTCTCTATCCAGGTCAGTGAGGATGTACTACCTCCTCGGAGATGCCTTCCCTTCAGTAAGATATTAAACTGAGGCTCCAGCAGCCTGTTCTGATGAATATTAATGCTCCATTGTCTGGAGGTGAGAGGGCGGACTTCCCAGGTATCCAGCTCACTGTGCCTCCCTCAACCAGAATAGCAAAAAAAAGCAGATTGACTGCTCATTCACGCGATTGCTTTGTGGAATCTTGTTGCTTGCCACGGGTATAACCATAACCGATATAACCACAGCCCAGGTAGATCAGGGTATGCGTTTTATGAAGTGATCTGCACTTGAGAAAGGACCAAGAACTGGAAGTTGTCATCCATTTGTTTTCCTATGTTTCTGTACAAGATATTGATGTTATATATGTAATATATGTGTGTGTGTGTGCTATATATATATATATATATAAATACAAGTCTGTTCATTGAAGGAGATACTTATAATTTGGTAAATTATAGTCGCCCTGAATTAAATAATAGAAACATTATTCCTTCCAAGTGGCTCCAAAGAAGTGATAGTACCATCAAGAGGCCCTTCAGCCCCCTGAATCCACACCGACACATTGGAAATACCCAAACTCACACCGAATCCCATTTTCCAGCACTTGGCCCATAGCCCTGAATGTTATGACGTGCCAAGTACTCACCCAGATCCTTTTTAAAGGATGTGAGGCAACCCACCTCTATCACCCTCCCCGGGCTAATATCCTTTAGGGAAGGAAATCTTCTGTCCTTACCTAGTCTGGCCTACATGCCAGACAGCAATGTGGTGGATTCTCAACTGCCCTCTGAAATGGCCAGACAAGCCACTCCATTCACCACCACCTTCTCAAGGGCAACGAGGGATGGGCAATAAATGTTGGCCAGCCAGCAGCGCACATGACCCATGAATGAAGTTTTTAAAAAGGCAGCGTATTCCAGACTGTCACCACCCTCTGGGTAAAAAGTTTTCCTCACATCCCCCCAAAACCTCCTGTCCCTCACCTTGAACCTATATCCCCTTGTAACTGACCCTTCAACCAAGGGGAACCTTAGGTGGGAAAAGATCTGGGTTGTGAAAGCTCTGCTTCCTTGATGCTCAGACGCTGTTCGATTCTCACATTAATCTCCGGAACGCCAGCCGTCTCCCCCTCAGCTCCAGCTCGATATACGGGCCACAGTCCGAGTCACACGGAAGTTCCTGAGGTGTGGGAGGGTGAGGGATGGGAAATTGTACATTATTAACAATGGAGCCAGTCCAAGTTGATCGTAGTGACTCAGTTGGAGTCTGTTTCTTGGTGGTTGATGTAAATTGTAATCGTTCTCTATCTCTCTTCCCAGTAAACTGAAAAGTAGTGACAAGGATCGCCGACTCTCAGTGGAAATCTGGGATTGGGATCGGACCACAAGGAATGACTTTATGGGTGCCTTGTCCTTTGGTGTATCAGAACTGATGAAGATGCCTGTGATTGGCTGGTATGTCCCATTCCCCCCAGACCATTCTCAATAAAACCCTGGAGATTGGAGATAAAGGGGTGGTGAGATCGAGTTGTTTAACATTATAAATGGATTCCGGATTGGAGAGGAGGGAAGGCTGTGGTCTAGTGGTATCATTGCTGGACTAATAATCCAGAAACCCAGGGTAAACTCTGAGGATCTGGGTTCAAATCCCACCAGAGCAGATGGTGAAATTTGAATTCAATAAAAAATATTTGGAATTAAAAGTCTAATGATGAACCATTATCAATTGTCGTTAAAGAAAATCCATCCGCTTCACTAATGTCCTTTAGGGAAGGAAATCTGCCGTCCTTACCTGGTCTGGTCTACATGTGACTCCAGAGCCACAGCAATGTGGTTCACTCTTAAATGCCCTCGGGGGTGGACAATGAATGCTGGCCCAGCCAGAGACACCCACATCCCATGGATAAATTAAAAAAAAATAGAGAGAAATTGTTTCCTTTGATGGAGAAAAACCTAGAACAAAGAGGCACAAAGTTTAAAATTGAAACCTGTAAAACTGAGAGTCGAATAGGGAAGAACATTCTGAGACAACCAGTGACGGAAAACTGCAAACCTCTTCCTCAAAGACTGGGGTCCATTGACATTTCAACACTGAGAATAGTAGATATTTCCCAGCCATTGAGGGAGATAGAAGGGGGTCAGGGGAACGGGGTTCAGGGGAATGGGATTTGGGGGAATGGGGTTCAGGGGAATGGGATTTGGGGGAAATGGGATTCACGGGATCAGGAAACGGGGCTCTGGGGGGAAATAGGGTTCAGGGGAATGGGGTCCGAGGGAACAGGGTTCCAGGAGAGGACTTCTGGAGGAACGGGGCTCTGGGGAAGCGGAGTTCCGGGGAACGGGATTCAGGGGAACAGGATTTGGAGGAATGGGGTTCTGTGGGTTCTGTGGGGACGGGGATCTGGGGGAAACAGGGTTCTAGGGAGCAGGGTTCGGGAGAATGGGGTTCCAGGAGCGGGGTTCCAAGAGTGGGGTCCAGGGGGAACAGGGTTCTTGGGGGGGCAGGATTCTGGGAGAGCGGGTATCTGGGGGACATGATTCTAGGATAACGGGGTCTGGAGTTTCAGGGAAGCGGGATTCCGGGGAACAGGATTCCGGGGGAGCAGGGTTCTGGGGGAACGATGTTCAGTTACAGATCAACCATGATCTGATTGAGGGGGGAATAGGGTTAAGGGGCTGAATTGTCACCACGTGATGTGGTGTTTGTTTGTTCCTCGCTGGGAGTTAAACATCTCCCAGCCACAAGGAGCTTTAACCCGCGATAGGGGTTTTTCACAGTGACTTCATTGCAGTGTTAATGCCATGTGACTAATGTAATTGTGTAAGTAATGAGATTGTGACTGATAAATAAATAAAGTTGGGGGTGAGGATGTGGGGGGACGGGGGGTCCTGAACTATTCCTGGGTGTAGTTTGATTTAACACGAATCTACATTCCATTGATAAAGGAGTGTGCGTGTGAGGGAGCCGGGCTATAACAGTGTCCAGTTCAGACAGAGCTGGGATTGCATTGTCGATACACGCAGAGAATGTGGGGAATGAAGGTGATTTTATAAATCAGGGCTGCAGTGTGGAGAGAAATACCTCGGTGCTGAAATTGAATGTTGTTTCTCTTGCGATGTTTAATGAATGAACTAAAACACGGCACAGAGGCCAGTCCCGACCGCTTGTTATTCTCTTCACACTGTAGAATCCCTACTGTGCAGAAAGAGGCCATTCGGCCCATCAAGTCTGCACTGACCACAATCCCATCCAGGCCCTATTCCCACATATTTACCCTAGCTAGTCCCCCCTGACACCAAGGGTCAATTTAGCATGGCCAACCAACCTAACCCGCACGTCTTTCAGACTGTGGGAGGAAACCGGAGCACCCAGGGGAAACCCACGCAGACACGGGGAGAATGTGCAAACTCCACACAGACAGTGAGCCAAGCCAGGAATCGAACCCAAGTCCCTGGCGCTGTGAGGCAGCAGTGCTAACCACTGTGCCACCGTGCCAGTTTGGCGTCTCTCTCTCTGCTGTGTTCCTGTTGAGCAGGAAGGGCCTGAGTTTCTCCCTTACCATTAAGCCTTTGACGCATCTGCAATGTCCACCAAGCCACCGGTCCTCCCTGGTCTTGGGGCCGGAGAATTAATCCCCTCTCCTCTGTCACCCCCACAGGTTCAAACTCCTGAGCCAGGAGGAAGGGGAGTATTATAACGTCCCCATCATTGAGGATGACGAAGATTCTGAACTTCGCAAGAAATTTGAGGTGAGCGCTGCCCAGGGTGTGAATTCCTTTCCCATCGGTGAATGTCTCATTTTTCTCCTCAGGTGGAGTGCGTTTCGAGGTGGCTTTCTGGGCTGTGGTTTAGGAAATGGTTTCTCAGAGTTTCTCAGAAAATGTGTTGCTTATCTTTGACGCAGCCGGATGCCAGGTTACTTACATTCATCCAGGTTCAGAAAGGTAATAAATAGGAATACACTAATTTGTGCATAAAGTGATAAGTACTTCACAGAAACAGAAAAAAATAGGAGCACGAGGAGGCCATTCAGCCCTTCGAGCCTGCTCCACCATTCATTATGATCATGGCTGATCATCCAGTTCAGTAGCCTAATCCCAACTTCCCCCCAATATCCTTTGATCCCCTTCACCCCAAACGCGATCTCTGACTCCTTGAAAATGTGCAATATTTTGGCTTCAACTTTCCACAATAGTGAATCCCACAGGCTTACCATTCTCTAGGTGAAGAAATGTCTCCTTATCTCTGTCCTAAACAATCTACTCCATATCCTCAGACTGTGATCCCTGGTTCTGGACATCCCCACCTTCCTGAATCTATCCTGTCAAGTCCTGTTAGAATTTTATCGGTTTCTATGAGATTTCCCCCTCATTTTCCTGAACTCCAGCAAATACAATCCCAACTAACTCAATCTCTCCTCACACATCAGTCCCGTTATCCCAGGAATCAGTTTGGTAAACCTTCACTGCACTTCCTCTAATGCAAGAATATCCTCAGATAAGGAGGCCAAAACTGCACACAATATTCCAGGTGTGGCCTCACCAGGACCCTGTATAACTGCAGCAGGTCATCCCTGCAAATCCTCTTGCTATGAAGGCCAATATACCTTTCTTACTGCCTGCTGCACCTGCACGCTCCGCTTCAGTGACTGGTGTATGAGGACACCAGGTCTCGTTGCACATTTTCCTCTCCTAATTTATGGCCATTCAGATAATCTGCCTTCCTGTTTTTGCTACCAAAGTGGATAGTGCCACATTTATTCAATTTATACTGCATTGGCCCACTCTCTCAACTGGTCCAAATCACAATGAAGCATCTCTGCAACCTCGAAAACAGTTCACCCTCCCACCCAGCTTTGTATCATCTGTAACTTTTGAGATATTGTATTTAGTTCCCTCACCTAAATCATTAATATATATTGTGAATAGCTGGGGTCTTTAGCACTGATCCCTGCGGTACCCATTAATCACTGCCTGCCATTTGGAAAAAGACCTACTTTCTCCTACTCTTTGTTTCCTGTCTGACAACCAGTTTTGTATCCATCTCAGTACAATACCCAAAATCCCACGTTAATCTCTTATGTGGGACTTTGTTGAAAGCCTTCTGGAAGTCCAAATAAACCATACACTGGATCCCCCCTTGTCAATTCTACTAGTTACCTTGAAGAATTCCAGTAGATTTGTCAAGCGTGATTTCCCTTTCATAAATCCATATTGACTGTGTCTGATCCTGCCACAGTTTCCCAAGTGCTGTGCTATAGAATCTTTGATAATGGACTCTAGAATTATCCCCAGTACCGATGTCAGGCTAACTAGTCTATAATTCCCTGTTTTCTATCAACCTCCCTTTTTAAATATTGGGGTTGCATTAACTACCCTTCAATCTGTAGGAACAGTTCCATTGAATCTTGGAAAATGACCACAACTGCATCCGCCATTGCATCTATCTTTCTAAGGCCAGTTCCTTAAGTACTCTGGAATATAGATTATCAGGCTGTGAGGATTTATCAGCCTTCAATCCCATCAGTTTCCACAACATCATTTCCCCACTGATATTGATTTCCTTCAGTTCCTCCCTCTTACTAAACCCAGTGTTCCCCAACATTCCTGCTATCTTATCTGTGTCCCTCTTTATGAAGACAGTGTTATTCAGTTGGTCAGCCATTTCTTTGTTCCCCATTATAAATCCCACTGTTTCTGACTGTGAGGGACCTACATTTGTCTTCACTATTTTTCTCCTCACGTACCTATAGAAACCTAACAGTCAGCTTTTATGTTCCTGCAAGATTATCTCATACCCTATTTTCCCCTTCTTAATCAATCCCGTGGTTCTCCTTTGCTAAATTCTAAACAGTCTCAAATCCCAGTTTTTTTTCTGGCCAATTTGTCTGCCTTGTCCCTGGATCTAATATTCTCACTAATTTCCCCTGTAAGCCATGGTTTGGTCACCTTTCCTGTTTTGTTTTTGTGCCAGGCAGGAATAAACAATTGTTGCATTTCACTCATGCACTCTTTGAATGTTTGCCTTTCCACTGTCAATCCATCAAAATCATCTTGTGCCTCATATTATCCCACTCTCTTTCATTGAGAATCAAGAGTCTGGTCTCAGAATTAAGTACATCACTCTCCATCTTGATGAAAAATTCTATCATGTTATGATCACTCATCCCCAAGGATCTCACACAACCAATTGCACTGTCTGTGTGGAGTTTGTATGTTCCCCCCATGTCTGTGTGGGTTTGCCCCGGGTGCTCCAGTTACCTCCCACACTCCAAAGATTTGCAGGTTAGATGGATTGGCCATGCTAAGTTGCCCCTTAGTGCCTCAAAATGTGTAGGGTAGGGGGATTAGTGAGGTAAATATGTGAGGTTGCAAGGATAGAGTCTGGGTGGGATACTCTGTCAGAGAGTCGGTGCAGATTCAGTGGGCTGAATGGCCTCCCTCTGCAATGTAGGAATTCTATGGATTCTGTGAACTAGATTGCCAATATTCCTCTCTCACTAGACAATACCCGGTCTAGGATGTTCTCTAGTTGGATCCTCAATACAGTGGTCCAGAAGACCGTCCTTTATGGTATTGTGACGAATTTGATTTGCCCAGTCTATATGCAGATTAAAGTCCCCTATAGGGGACTTAATCTGCGGCATGGTAGCACAGTGGTTAGCACTGCTGCTTCACAGTGCCAGGGTCCTGGGTTCAATTCCTGGCTTGGGTCCCTGTCTGTGTGGAGTTTGCACATTCTCCTCGTGTCTGTGTGGGTTTCCTCCCACAGTTCAAAGATGTGCGGGTTAGGTTGATTGGCCATGCTAAAAAATTGCCCTTTAGTGTCCTGGGATGTGTAGGTTAGAGGGTTTAGTGGGTAAAATATGTAGGGATATGGGGGTAGGGCCTGGGTGGGATTGTGTTTGGTGCAGACTTGATGAGCCGAAGGGCCTCTTCCTGCACTGTAGGATTCTATAATTACCAATGTTCCTTTTCTACGTCCGTCTCTTAACTTCCTGTTTAATGCCATTCCCAACATCGACACTACAGTTTGGGGGCTTATGTACAACATAGAACCATAGAACACTGCAGCACAGAAACAGGCCTTTTGGCCCTCCTTGGCTGTGTCGAACCATTTTTCTGCCTAGTCCCACTGACCTGCACCTGGACCATATCCCTCCACACCCCTCTCATCCACGTACCTGTCCAAGTTTTTCTTACATGTTAAAAGTGAGCCCGCTTTCACCACTTCATCTGGCAGCTCATTCCGCACTCCCACCACTCTCTGTCTGAAGTACCCCCTGCCCAGTATTCCCTTTAAACTTTTCCCCCTTCACCCTTAACCCATGCCCTCTAGTTTTTTTCTCCCCTAGCTTCAGTGGAAAAAGCCTGCTCTTCCACTAACACATTTTGCCTCTTAGTGTTTTTCAGCTCTGCCCATCGTCAGAGCTAATATCTTTCCTCACTATTGCATTAATTTCCTCTTTGACCAGTAATACAACCTCACCACCTTTTCCTTTTTGTCTGTCCTTCCTAAATACTGAATACTCCTGGATGTTCAATTCCCATCCCTGGTCTCTCTGCAGCCATGTCTCTGTAATCCCAACTATATCATACCCATTTACATCTATTTGTGCAATTAAATCATCCACTTTATTGCGAATGCTCCATGCGTTAAGGCACAGAGCTTCATTGGCTTGTCGTTTTAACATTACTGTACTCGTTCTCACTAACATTAACTGTGGTTCTGTTTGATTCTGCCCCTTGATTTCTCTGCTTTTCACTTTTCTTACTCCACTTTCTGAATTTTGTTCTCATCCTTGATTCCCCCTCTGATTCCTTGCATAGGGTTCCCATTCCGCTGCCATATTAGTTTAAACTCTCCCCAAACACACTGGCAAATATTCCCCCTGGGACATCAGCCCTGGTTCTGCCCAAGGTGTAACCTGTCCAATTTGTATGGGTCCCAACTCCCCGAGGACCGCACCCGATGCCCCAGAAATCTGAAATCCTCCCACCATCTCTTCAGCCACGTGTTCATCGATTTATCCTGCTATTTCCACTCTGACTAGCCCGTGGCGTGAGTAGCTGTGTGGTGGGGGCGACGGAGGAAGAATGAAGGCTAATAGTCCCATTTTACAAGTGCAGAAGCGGCCTCTCTATTCAAGGTCGTGCAGTGTTTGTTCTGGATTAAATCATTTGCAATGGTGCAGTGGCACAGTGGTTAGCACCGCTGCCTCACAGCGCCAGGGACGCGGGTTCAATCCCGGCCTCAGGTCACTGTCTGTGTGGAGTCTGCACGTTCTCCCCGTGTCTGTGTGGGTTTCCTCCGGGTGCTCCAATTTCCTCCCAAAGATGTGCAGGTTTGGTTGATTAGCTGGGTTAAATTGACCCTTAGTATCAGGGGGATTAGCAGGATAAATGTGTGGGGTTAGGGGAATGGGGCCAGGGTGGGATTGTGGTCAGTGCAGACTCGATGGGCCGAATGGCCCCCCTCTGCACTGCAGGGATACTATGATGTGAAGAATTCTCGATCCACTCAGCAGCAGGTTTGAACTTGGGTCAAAGTTTCACATTTCCATCGGTGAGTGTGGCAGAGTGTACCGTGAGGATAATGAACTTTGATAAAGCACATCCCCAGAGGGCACCGAGTGAACATGGAGGGGAGAGAGCGATGTCTCTGAAGGTTGTGCGCTGTCATCATCCTGTTATATAATTCCTTTCTGTTAAATCTTGCTTTGTCTCTTGGCAGTGCTGCTGGCTCTATCTACTGCCTGTGAGCCTTATCTGTGGTTAGCCTGAGATGTTTTCACCCTGTCTTGTCTCACTTATTCCAGTCAGTTGCTGTAATTGCTGCTTTATTTTCTCTCGCTCTCTCTCTCTTTTCCCTCTCCGTCTTTCTTGTCTCGATTAATCTTGCAGCTCTCTCCCTTTCCTGTCTCTTCCAGGGCCATCCTATTAATAACCATCTCTTTAAGGTAGTCCTGTGATTATTTTCTTACCCTCTTTATATCGCTGCTGTGTAATGTTCATGCGAGTAGATGGCAGCCCTGAACAGGAGCGCGTTACAAGACAGTAAAACATCAAACAGTTAATGAGCCGTGAGCCCAAAGGTTGGCCATTCAGCCCCGGGATGTGTCACTGCCTTCAAACGCACTCCGGTGTGAGTTCATGTTTCCTCCGCTCTGATTAAGTTTGCTTTTGGACGCTGTGCCATGGTTAGTCACTCAGCATGTGTCGTTTGAGTTCTATTGTGTGCCGCATGAAACTGAGCTTTTGTTTGCGAGGGAGGAAAAATAAAATGGAAAGGAGAGGAGAAATCTCCTGTGCTAAAACCAGAATGGGAAAATCCGCCAGAACATTCCGGCTTAATCCCTGCTCCAGCAGAGTGGAGAGAGAGAGATTGAGATGGGGAACAGCATAAGATGAGAGGTTCTCCATGAAGGACAGGGGTTTGATCAGGGCGGGAAGTGGGGAGAGGTCGTGCAGAGTGAAACGAGATAAGCAGTTATTGTCCTCCAATATGCTGGGGTGGGATTTTCCAGCCCCGCTTGCTCCAAGGCTGGAAAATCCTATCCGAGGTCAGCGGACCTCCGCTTGGTGCTGTCCCGCCCGCTACGATTCCAGGGGCAGGCGGGATGGGAAAATTCTGCCCAGTGTCTTTCAAACACTGACAGTTGCTCACGGCTTTCATTGTGTCTGGATTCCCTCTGGATAATATGGAGTTGGGGATTTTCTAATGAACCAAGATTAAGCCCAACATAGAATTACCCAGAGTTCATATCGCAGACATAAGCCATTCTGACCCACTGATCCACACCGATATTAATGCTCCATACAACCTTCTCTGTCTAACTCTGTCTCTCCCACTTGAACTATCTTCCCCTTGAATATATCTACTCTGTTTACCTCCACCCGTGTTTAGGGTAGCGATTTCCACATTCTAAACCACTCGCTGGGTAAAAGGTTTCTCCCAAATTTCCTGTTGAATTTATTGGTCACACAGTAAGAAGTTTCACAACACCAGGTTAAAGTCCAACAGGTTTATTTGGTAGCAAAAGCCACTAGCTTTCAGAGCACTGCCCCTTCAGCAGGTAAGTGGGAGTTCTATTCACAAACAGGGCATATAAAGACATAAACTCAATTTATAAAATAATGGTTGGAATGCGAGTCTTTATAGGTCATCAAGTCTTAAAGGTACAGACAATGTGAGAGGAGAGAGCATTAAGCACAGGTTAAAGAGATGTGTATGGTCTCCAAACAGTACAGTAAGTGAGATTTTGCAAGTCCAGGCAAGTCGTGGGGGTTATAGATAGTGTGACATGAACCCAAGATCCCGGTTGAGGCCGTCCTTATGTGTGCGGAACTTGGCTATCAGTCTCTGCTCAGCAACTCTGCGCTGTCATGTGTTAGTCACCATCTTTAAGGCCTCACGTTTAGTGGAGCGGTATCTGCTGACCCTGTCTTTAACCTTAAAGATCTTGATTCCTCTTGACCTTCTCCTTTCAGAAGTAAAGAATCCCAGACTGCTCGATCCATTTTGACAGTAATAACCTGCAAAGCGCCCCCCCAACACCACAAACTACACAACAGTTTGTATTATTTTGATTTGATTTGAATTATTATTGTCACATGTATTAGTATACAGTGAAAAGTATTGTTATCTGCACACTACACAAAGCATACTGTTCATAGAGAAGGAGAAGAGAGAATGCAGAATGTAGTGTAACGATCAAAGCTAGGATGTAGAGAAAGATCAACTTCGTAAAAGGTAGGTCCATTCAAAAGTCTGACGGCAGTAGAGAAGAAGCTGTTCTTGAGTTGATTGGTACATGACCTCAGACTTTTTCCCAATGGAAGAAGGTGGAAGAGAGAATGTCCTGGGTGCGTGGGGTCCTTGATCGTGCTGGCTGCTTTACTGAGGCAGCGGGAAGTGTGACAGTCAGTGGGTGGGAGGCTGGTTTGCGTTTGGACTGGGCTAAATTCACAACCCTTTGTAGCTTTTTATCACAGTTGCTTTAAGAGTGGATGCAACAAGATTTAGTGAATAACAGAGCAATAGTGGATGTTGCAGAGAAGGCCGTGTTTGACTGTCTAGAAATGTGGATGAAATTGCAGAGTGTATAAACATGGGGAGGGTGATGGACGCTCTGTGATTGCTTCATCAGCGGCTTAATGACTAACCATGTCGGAGCTTGTTGAAGAAAAGCAGCAGTAAAAGGAACACAGCTTCGAGACGACTCGGGGGCAGAATGTGGTGTAAAACTCTTTGTTGTTATGGGTTGCGGGGGCACTGTGAATAGATTGCATTGCTCCGGCTTCTGTTCAGCATTAATTGGGAAAAACAAGAAATGACAGTGCATATTTACCGCGTCCGCTCACATCCTCAGCACCCAAGGAGCAATGCAGCCCGTAAATTGCTTCTGACATGTCATTAGTTCCGTTCAGTGGACAATCATGGCAGCCAATTACATTGCGGTCCAGCTCCACAATGAGCAGAGCAGCCAGTTAAAGAGCTTTCCAGCTGAGGGATGAGTGTTGACAAGTACAGCAGCGCGCGCCCGCTCTCTGAACGCAGTGACTGGAACCCTCCTCACTCACAACAGGCAAACAGGGTTCACGTAAGCATCTTTCCCGAATGCCACATGTGTGTCAATGTGACAGCAGCAACTTCCATTTACATAAACCCTTTTAACCTTCAGAAATGTCCCAGAGCGGTTCACAGGAGTGATTATGAAACAGAATCTGACAGCCAGCCAGATTTGGGAGCTCTTTGAACAGGAGAGCAAGCAGAGTAAACAAGTTAGGTTTTCCGGAGGAGAGAAAGAGGCAGGGAGAAGGTTCCGGGAGGGCTTTCCAGAGCTGATGATCTGGGGAGGCAATGGCCTGGTGGCATTGTCGACGGACTATTAACCCAGAAACTCAGCTGAGGACCTGGGTTTGAATCCCATCCACGGCAGATAGTGGAATTTGAATTCAATTTTAAAAAATCTGGAATTAAGAATCTACTAATGACCATGAAACCATGAAGACAATTGTCAGGAAAACCCATCTCGTTCACTAATGTCACTTTAGGGAAGGAAATCTGCCGTCCTTACCTGGTCTGGTCTACATGTGACTCCAGAGCCACAGCAATGTGGTTGACTGTCAACTGCCCTCTGATAATTAGGGATGGGTAATAAATGCTGGCCAGCAGCGATGCCCATGTTCCATGAATGAATATTTTTTTAAAAGGCAGTTGAATCCACAGCTGCTCATGGCTGAACATAGAAACTAGAAGCAGGAGTAGGCCATTTGGCCCTTCCAGCCTGTTCCACCTTTCATTCTGATCATGGCTGATCATTGAATTCAATATCCTGACCCTCCTTTCCCCCATATCCCTTCACCCCTTTAGCTCCGAGAGCCACATCTAATTTCATCTTGAAAACACACAACGTTTTGGCCTCAACTACTTTCTGTGAGAGTGAATTCCATCACTCTCTGGGTGAAGAAATTTCTCCTCACTTCAGTTCTAAAAGGTTTACCCCTTATCCTCAAACTATGACCCCCTTGCTCTGGACTCCCCCAACCTTGGGAACAATTAACATTGGGAGGCTGGAGATGCGGAGATTGGACGAGCACATTCCTAAACACTGTGCTAAAGGGCCAAGTAAAAGTGGGGCTTAAACCTTGAACCTTCAGATACAGAGGCAAGAATAATACCACCTGAACCAGACTGAGGGCAGTAGGAGTTCCTTGGCCCTCCCCCAGGCCAGAGTTAGGTTTTGGATTCTGTTTAGTGAGTGGAGCAGCTATTGATCTGCAGTGATCAGTTCTCCTGCACAGTTGGAGGCTATTTTTATTCAGTAAGCAGAAATTCGCAGCCATTGCTGGCCAGTCAAATGGACAGCAGTTCCTTGTGAGCCCACCCTGTTCTGTACCAGCCGGGTGGCCCTCTGATATCAACAACTCAGATAATCGGAGAATGGTTTCAGCACAACAGGAGCCGTCAGCCAATCCTGTTCCTTCATCCTCTCCTTTTAGCTCACAAACTGCTCCTCTTCCTGTCTCTATCCAATTTCCTTTGGAAAGTCTCGATAGAATCCACTCACTCTCAGGCAGGGATGGCACGGTAGCACAGTGGTTAGCGCTGCTGCCTCACATCACCAGGGACCTGGGTTTGATTCCCAAATGATGTCAGGGGTAGGTTTTTCACTCAGAGGGTGGTGGGTGCGTGGAATCGGCTGCCAGCAGTGGTGGTGGTGGAGGCGGATTCGATAGGGTCGTTTAAGAGACTTTTGGATGAGTACATGGGACTTAGTAAGATAGAGGGTTATAGGTAAGCCTAGTAGGTAGGGACATGTTTGGCGCAACTTATGGGCCGAAGGGCCTGTTTGTGCTGTAGTTTTTCTATGTTCTATGATTCCCTGGGTCACTGTCTGTGTTGAGTTTGCATGTTCTCCCCGTGTCTGCGTGGGTTTCCTCCAGGTGCTCCTGTTTCCCCTCTTAGTCTGAAAGATATGTGGGTTAGGTGGATTGGCTGTGCTAAATTGCCCCTTAGTGACTAGTTAGGGTAAATGCATGGAGTTATGGGTGGGATTGTGGTCAATGAAGACTCGATGGGCTGAATAGCCTCCTTCTGCACTGCAGGGATTCTATGAACTCTAATATTTTCCAGATCCTAACCATACACTGCATCAAAACATTTCTCCCCATGGTGCTGTTACTAATTATCTTCCGTCGGTTTCCTCTGGTTCGTGAGTCTTCGGCTAACAAGAACAGTTTCTTTCGACCAATTCTGTCCAAATTCTTCATGATGGTGAGCCCCTTTGTTACATTGCCCCTCACACACCTACAGTGACCAGTCTCAGCTTCTCCATGTAACTGAAGTCTCTGATCTCTGCAGCAGTCCTTGTCATCTTCCTTGCACCCTCTGTTAGTCCGTGCGTTGCCCACAATTTGACTCTACAGCTAAGGCTGAGCCAAGGGAGATGGTGGCCTAGTGGTATAATTGCTAGACAATTAATCCAGAAACTCAGCTAATGATCTGGAGATCCAGGTTCAAATCCTGCCATGGATTTGAATTCAATAAATAATACCTGGAATTAAGAGTCTACTGGTGACTATGAAACCATTGTTGATTTTTGGAAAAACCCATCTGGTTTACTGAGTAGCACAGTGGTTAGCACTGCTGCCTTACAGTGCCAAGGACCCGGGTTCGATTCCCGGCTTGGGTCACTGTTTGTGTGGAATCTGCACGTTCTCCCTCTGTCTGCATGGGTTTCCTCCGGGTGCTCTGATTTCCTCCCACTGTTCAAAAGGTGTGCTGGTTAGGGTACATTGACCTGAACAGGACCCGGAATATGGCAACTAGGGGAATTTCACAGTTACTTTATTGCAATAATGTATGTCTTACTTGTGACAATAAATAAACTTTTAGCTTTAACTTTGATGTCCTTCAGGGAAGGAAATCTGCTGTCCTTACTTGGTCTGGTCTACATTTGACTCCAGAACCACAGCAATGAGGTTAACTCTCAACTGCCCTTGGGCAACTTGGTCAGTCAGTGATATCCATGTCCCAGGAATGAATAAAAAAATTTATAAAGATTCACCATAACCTCCTTGCTAGTGTAGCCTGTGTCGATTTCTAAAACCCAGGTCTTATCTGCATTTTATTAAACCATTTTCTTAAAATATCCTCTGATTTGTGCACACACACCCCAGGTTAAAGATAAAGTTTATTTATTAGTCACAAGTAGGCTTATATTAACACTGCAATGAAGTTACTGTGAAAATTCCCTAGTCGTCACACCCTGGCGCCTGTTCGGGTACACTGAGGGAGAATTTAGCATGGCCAATGCACCTAATCTGCACGTCTTTTGGACAGTGGGAGGAAACTGGAGCATCTGGAGGAAACCCACGTAGACACGGGGAGAACATGCAAACTCAGCACGGACAGCGACCCAAGCTGGGAATCGAACCCAGGTCCCTGGTGCTATGAGGCAGCAGTGCTGACCACTGTGCCACCCTGAAGGGTGGTCTCTCTGTTCCTGCAGCCACTTTACAATTGAACTCTTTTGTTTTATATTGCCTCTCTGTGTTCTTCCCACTTCACACTCTCCGCATTATTTTCCTGGCATTTTCCGTGAAATGTTTTCCTGGGAACATGAGTTCCATCCCCTGTCCCTGGGGATGATTGTATTCTGTAATCAGCGGCACTCTGCAACTTGAATCATTGGCCAGAATCTTGCATTCTACGCCCAACCCCAGGGTGGCGTGGGTTTCCTCCGGGTGCTCCGGTTTCCTCCCACATTGCAAAGATATTCAGGTTAGGTGGATTGGCCATGCTAAATTGTCCCTGAATGTCAGGGGGATTAGCAGGGTAAATACATGGGGTTATGGGGATAGGGCCTGAGTGGGATTGTGGTCGGTGCAGACTCGATGAGCCATTACACAAACCAGCCATCCATCCACTGACTCTGTCTAAACTTCCCGCTGCTTCGGCAAAGCAGCCAGTATAATTAAGGACCCCACGCACCCCGGACATTCTCTCTCCCACCTTCTTCCGTCGGGAAAAAGATACAAAAGTCTGAGGTCACGTACCAACCGACTCAAGAACAGTTTCTTTCCTGCTGCTGTCAGACTTTTGAATGGACTTACCTTGCATTAAGTTGATCTTTCTCTACACCCTAGCTATGACTGTAATACTCCATTCTGCACTCTGTCCTTTCCTTCTCTACGAACAGTATGTTTTGTCTGTATAGAACGCACGAAATAATACTTTTCACTGTTTACTAATACGTGATAATAATAAGTCAAATCAAATGGCCTCCTTTTGCGCTGTAGATTCTATGAGGCGGGATTCTTTCCGGGATCCTGTCCGGGATCATCTCCAGGATCAGGCTGTAATATATTTGAAGCCATAATAAATGGTCACCAGCAGGTGGCAGCACAGGAGTGCAGGATTCAACCTGTAGAGCAAGAGCTCAGGATTGGTGTGCAACGATGTGAGTACAGGCACACTGTGGGCGCTGAGACGCACTGAGCACAGTCACACTGTGAGCACCGAGACACACTGAGTACAGTCACACTGCGGGCCCCGAGACACACAGTACAGTCACACTGTGAGCACTGAGACACACTGAGCACAGTCACACTGTGGGCACTGACACACACTGAGCACAGTCACACCGTGAGCACTGAGACACACTGAGCACAGTCACACTGTGAGCACCAAGACACACTGAGCACAGTCACACTGTGGGCACCGAGACACACAGTACAGTCACACTGTGGGCACCGAGACACACAGTACAGTCACACTGTGGGCACTGAGACACACTGAGCACAGTCACACTGTGGGCACTGAGACACACTGAGCACAGTCACACTGTGGGCACTGAGACACACTGAGCACAGTCACACAGTGGGAACGGAGACACACGGTACAGTCACACTGTGGGCACTGAGACACACTGAGTACAGTCACACTGGGCACTGAGACACACTGAGCACAGTCACACTGCGGGCACTGAGACACAGAGTACAGTCACACTGTGGGCACCGAGACACACAGTACAGTCACACTGTGGGCACCGAGACACACTGAGTACAGTCACACTGTGGGCACTGAGACACACTGAGCACAGTCACACAATGGGAACGGAGACACACAGTACAGTCACACTGTGAGCACTGGGACACACTGAGCACAGTCACACTGCGGGCACTGAGACACAGAGCACAGTCACACTGTGGGCACTGAGACACACTGAGTACAGTCACGCTGTGGGCACTGAGACATACTGAGTACAGTCACACTGCAGGCACTGAGATACACAGTACAGTCACACTGTGGGCACTGAGACACACAGTACAGTCACACTGTGGGCACTGAGACATACTGAGTACAGTCACACTGTGGGCACTGAGACATACTGAGTACAGTCACACTGTGGGCACTGAGACACACTGAGCACAGTCACACTGTGGGCACCAAGACACACAGTACAGTCACACTGTGGGCACCGAGACACACAGTACAGTCACACTGTGGGCACTGAGACACCCTGAGCACAGTCACACTGTGGGCACTGAGACATACTGAGTACAGTCACACTGCGGGCACTGAGATACACAGTACAGTCACACTGTGGGCACTGAGACACACAGTACAGTCACAGTGTGGGCACTGAGACATACTGAGCATGCTCACACTGCCATTCTGTGGACAGTCTCACACAAACATTAAAACATGTTTGTACTGAAGTAGTGAGTTCAGAATACTCATTCATTCTTACCTGACCCACTGGCACAGCGAGTCATCGCAGTGCAAATTAAAATATTGTTCACACTGAATGAAAGTTATTAAATGTAATCTCTGGGGACAAAGCTCATTTGCTGTTCCTCCACTTGCATCAATCCTCAGTACCGTATTCCCCCACATCAACTCCCGCAGCCCCTGGAAAGAGCAGAGGGTTAGGGGTCAAAGCAGCCAGGATCCTCACCCCAAACATAATCCCAAATAGCGTGGTAACTATTAAAGTCCAGGTTCCCTCAGGCCCAGAGTCACATGGGGAGATACCAGTGAATCTGCTGTTAAAATATCTGCAGAGAGGCCTGTGGTAAAGGCCGCTACATAGAGTCATAGAACTTTACAGCATGGAAATAGGCCCTTCGACCCAACTTGTCCACACCACCCTTATTTTTTGTTAAAACCCCTAAACTAATCCAAATTGCCCGCATTTGGCCCATATCCTTTTATACCCGTCGTAGCCATGTAACTATCTAAATGCTTTTTAAAAGATAAAATTGTACCCGCCTCACACTACAACCTCTGGCAGCTCGTTCCAGACACTCACCACCCTCTGTGTGAAAAAATTGCCCCTCTGGACACTTCTGTATCTCTCCCCTCTCACCTTAAACCTATGCCCTCTAGTTTTAGACTCCCCTACCTTTGGGAAAAGTTATTGACTATCCACCTTGTCTATGCCCCTCATTAATTTATAGATCTTTTCTAGACATAATGGTCCATCTAGTAATAAAACAACATGATTACTGGATTTGGGAATCAGTGTGTGTGGGTGGGCGGCAGAATGGAATCCGGCAGAGATCTTCCCGGCTCTCTCCACATAACGCAAAAGACTCAACAGGAAACAATCTGCAAAGGAGTTCAGTGCGTCTAACCAGATACATAATTTAATGTAATATGGGTGAGAAATCTCTCAGAAGACAAGTCAGAATGGAAGGTATAACTTACTTTTGCATTATCTAAATTACACTTCACAAAATATCTGGCATCACACACTTGGGGAATAAAAATTTGCCAAGTAAACTCAGTAATTAGTGTCAACCCTTCAAGCTAACGTAACGTACAAGACTTCTGGGATGTTGTGAGAAATAACTGCACACTTCAGAATGACTTTTGATGAGAGACTCCAGTCTAATCGCTTATAGAAGACACAGCATCAGTATAGACAACGTGATGCAGTAATGTTCTCTCTTTAACCAGTTTTTTTTTTATTTCTTTCCTAGTTATAAATATCTTTTGTTTAGAAAGGTGCATGATGCCAGGCTTCCAGCAGGAGATCTGTGTGCAGTCAGTGCAGGTCAGAGGTAGGATACTATAATAATCCCTGGAGTTAGCTTTATTTCACAAAATAAAGCAAAAACCACAGGTGTGAACACAAACCGGTCCCAACCAGGACAATACAATAATGGACCCACTCAGGGGCCTGCTTTATACAGGGCTCGGTATATGAACTTTCCCTGGTAAGGTTATTTTTTTAATTCATTTATAGGACACATATATTGCTGGCTGGCCAGTATTTATTGCCCACCTCTAGTTGCCCTTATTCAGAGGGCAGTTGAGAGTCAACCACATTGCTGTGGCTGTGGAGTCACAAGTCGGTCAGATCAGGTGGGGACAGCAGATTTCCCTCCTAAAAGGACATTCGTGAACCAGATGGGCTTTTCCAACAATGGTTTCATGGCTATCAGTCAATCCTTAATTCCAGACATTTTTTATTGAATTTAAATTCTGCCATCTGGTGTGGTGGGATTCGAACCCGGGTCAACACTCCAGAACATTAGTTTAGTTCCTGGGTTAATAGTCTAGCGATAATGCCACCAGGCCATCACCTCGCCAGGAAGTTTGTATTCTATAAGTCCGACAGGGAGGTCAGTGAGGGACTCCCCATGCCAGTCCTGGGGGTGATCACAGATACAATCTCCACCCTGGCCCCACGACACCCAGATATCCAAATGTCAGTGAGTCTGGGTGAGGTTCCTGATTCATGGACGGGGCTGGTGAAAAGAAGCAGGCTGCAGCTTGTCCCTCAAAGGGTAGGCATTTCTTGCCCTGAAGTAGTTTGCCTTGCAATTACAGACAGGGATCTCAAAATAATTATTGTCATTCCGTGCCTTGGTTTTGTGAATTCCCACCGCTCCAGCGAGCTTGTTGAATTGAGGAGAGACGCTCACAGTCAACTTCTCAAAAAAATCCCAAATATCTCCAATGCTGTACCACGGGCTATGTTTAACCTGTTGTGAGCAGGGGACTGACTGGTTGGGGGTGGGGTAGGTGGGGGGAGAGGGGTGGGTAATCATTTGTCCGGAAAAGGTGCAGGAATTGAGCTAACATCACTATTTTAAAAATGGCAAAGAAGTGCAAGTAAGCTGGAGACATTAAAGGTGATGAGGCACAGTGGTTAGCACTGCTGCCTCATAGCACCAGTGACCTGGGTTCGATTCCCGGCTTGGGTCGCTGCCTGTGCGGAGTTGGCACACTCTCCTCTGATTGACCTAGTTCCCTTCCACAGACCAAAGATGTGCAGGTAAGGTGGATTGGCCGTGCTAATTGCCCCTCAGTGTCTCAGCACGTGTAGGTTAAGGGGATTGACTATTGTAAATGTATGGAGTTACGGGGATAGGACAAGGGGGGTCAGCCTTTGTATGATTCCCTTTTGGAGAGTTGGTGCAGGCCTAACGTCAAGGGTCTGTTTGATACTCCACTGCAGCACCGAGAGAGTGCTACACTGTCACGGAACTGTCTGATAATACACTGCAGTACTGGGAGAGTGCTATACTGTCGCAGAACTGTCTGATAATACACTGCAGTACTGAGGAAGTGCTACACTGTCATGGAATTGTCTGATAATACACTGCAGTACCGAGAGAGTGCTACCTGTCGAGGAACTGTCTGACATTATACTGCAGTACCGAGAGAGTGCTACACTATTGAGAAACTGACTGACATTATACTGCAGTACCGAGAGAGTGCTACACTGTCGAGGAACTGTCTGATATTACACTGCAGTACCGAGAGAGTGCTACACTGTTGAGAAACTGACTGACATTATACTGCAGTACCGAGAGAGTGCTACATGTCGAGGAACTGTCTGACATTATACTACAGTACTGAGAGAGTGCTACACTATTGAGAAACTGACTGACATTATACTGCAGTACCGAGAGAGTGCTACACTGTCGAGGAACTGTCTGATATTACACTGCAGTACCGAGAGAGTGCTACACTGTTGAGAAACTGACTGACATTATACTGCAGTACTGAGAGAGTGCTACACTGTTGAGAAACTGACTGACATTATACTGCAGTACTGAGAGAGTGCTACATGTTGAGGAACTGTCTGATATTACACTGCAGTACCGAGAGAGTGCTACATGTCGAGGAACTGTCTGACATTATACTACAGTACTGAGAGAGTGCTACACTGTTGAGAAACTGACTGACATTATACTGCAGTACCAAGAGAGTGCTACACTGTCGAGGAACTGTCTGATATTACACTGCAGTACTGAGAGAGTGCTACACTGTCGAGGAACTGTTTGATATTACACTCCTGCAATGAAACTGCTACATTGTTGTGGAACAATCTGACATAACACTGCAGTACTGAGACAGTGCTACACTGTCAAGGAACTGTCTGACAGTACACTGCAGTTGAGAGAGTGCTATATAGTAAAGGTGTGGACTTTCAGGTCTGCCCTTGCCGCTAAATATAAGAGATGGTGTGGCATCTTTTGAACAAAGAACTGGCATGTTCTACCCAGTGTGCTGGCCAATCTTTATCCCTCACCTAACATCACTGAGAGACAGCAGAATTTCTGGTCATTATCTTATTGCTGTCTATGTCCCTTAAATGTTGCTATTGTACCTGCTCCCACCACCTCCCCTGGGTAATGCCTTCCAGACATTCACCACCCATTTATAAAAAACTTACCTCGCACATCTCCTCTAAACTTTTCCTGCTCTCCATCCTGTTCAAACCAGAAATTCCGAGGTATTTTGTGACGTTAGACTGGACCCTAACTTTTTTGTTTAATTTTGGCATTAGGGTGAGCTCCAGGTACAATTCAACTGACCCATTAGAGAGATTTTATCAAAACAAACTTTATTTAGGAACACAGTTAGAATATAATTGTAAAAAAGTATGACTTTTATATATTTGAATACTTAAACATGACAACTGTCTGTATGGAGTTTGCATGTTCTCTCCATGTCTGCATGGGTTTCCTCCGGATGCTCCGGTTTCCTGCCACAGTCCAAAGATGTGTGGGTTAGGTTGATTGGCCATGATAAATTGTCCCTTAGTATCAGGGGGAACTAGCTGGGATAAATACATGAGGTTATGGGGATAGGATCTGGGTGGGATAGTGATCGGTGGGCCAAATGGCCTCCTCTTGCACTATAGGGTTCTATGGTTACATTATAATTTTTAACAGCTAGCTACCTCTATAGTTCCAAATATAAGCGGTACCCCATAAACATTAATCCCTTCCTCAGCACCAGTTAGCACCAAAACCAATATGCTCACATGAATGCTAGATTTCCAGCTTTTTAACATCTCTGGACAAAGATCCGGACAGCAGTTTCCAGAGAAGGATATATCTTCAAACCTCAGATAAATAAACCTAGTCTCTGGCAGGTCCCAGTCTCCATACTTAAGTTTCAATTCATGTATTAGTATCATATTAACACTGCAATGAAGTTACTGTATAACTTCCCCTAGTTGCTACAGTCTGGCACCTGTTCAGGTACACTGAGAAAAAGAGCTACCTCTCTCTGCAGCCCCCTAGCAACAACTAAACTGGAATTCTCTGTGTAAGCCTTGTTCTACCCAGTCACATGACCTTACTTGCCAATCAACCTAATCAAACCCTACTCTGCAAAGCCCCGGGGAAATCTCAAAAGTAATAACCCTGCATTAGTCCAGATTAAAACACACATTGTAGCAATTAAGATCCATTTGGCTGCTGCAGTAACAATACAAGATATCGGTCACCAATAGCAACAAAATCTGATCCTGCACAAGAAACATGACTATAATACATGAAGGTCCAGTGTCGTCACAGTATCACTTCAGTGACTCCAACTCCCAAGCGAATGGATCCTGGGATGTAGAACCTCATTTATATGGATAGATTGTAGAGGCTGGGATCGATTCTGTCTGGAGAAGAGAAGCTTCAGAGGAAATTTGAATGAGGTGTTCAAAATTTTTGATCAGAAGAATTTGGACAGAATGAATGAGGGGAAAACTGTTCCCATTGGTGGAAGCAGTGAGAATGATAAGGCACCATTTCAGTTAATTGGCTGAAAAAAAGAGCAACAAAGGCAACAGGAGAAATATTTTTATGCAGCGAGTGGTTAGTATCTGGAATGTAGGTGTGCTGGAGATAGCTTCAATCAAAGCATTTGAGAGGGAGTTGGATTATTTTCTGAAGAATATGTCGGATTACACAGAAACATAGAAGATAGGAGCAGGAAAAGGCCATTCGGTTCTTTGAGCCTGCTGCACCATTCATCATGATCATGGCTGATTGTCCAACTCAATAGCCTAATCCTGCTTTCTCCCCATAACCTTTGATCCCATTCGCCCCGAGTGCTATATCCAGCCGCCTCTTGAATACATTCAATGTTTTGGCATCAACTGCTTCCTGTGGTAATGAATTCCACAGGTTCATCACTGTTTGGATGAAGAAATGTCTCCTCACCTTCATCCTAAATGGTCTACCTCGAATCCTCAGACTTTGACCACTGGTTCAGGGGAAGGTGGGGAAATGACACTCATTCATAGAGCTGTGCTGTAGGAATTGTGTGCTTGTATGCATATGAGTGTTTAGTGAGGGAAGGATCAGGCTTGGTGGTGATTCTCTACGACCTGCTGTAGCCTGTTGACACTCACATGAGCAAGTTACTGGGGGGCCTTCTGCTGAGCATGTAGTCATACCTGGTCAGGGTAGTGTTTTCATGAGAGGGAGGGAAGGAAGCTGCAAATGGAAGGAAATAAATCCATAGAACTTGCCGTATCAGACCCAGTACAGTGGTGCATTGGATTTAGTTAATAATGTAGAGAGTCAGTCCAGAGGTGAAAGGCGTACATCTCATTAGCCTTTAGTCAACTGGCTGTGCACATTATCAGAACCCATGACTGGACACACTCCAGAATGAGGGCCAAGGCTGGAACTCGCTAACGCTGAAGCCAAGTTCATTTTGTTTTCCTTTAAATCCCCCCCAGAAAGCCAAACTTGGCCCTGCCGGAAAGAAGGTGATTGAGAAGAAGCCGAGTTCGCCGACAAACAACTTGGACCACGTGCACCTGGAGGACTTTAACTTCCTCATGGTGTTGGGCAAAGGGAGTTTTGGAAAGGTTTGTACGCTGGTGCAGAGTGAACCACTTTAAATGATTGGTCTGGATGTTACGGCAGTTTGAGCTGTGGAATTGTTAGCGTTTACTGTCATTGCTTCTTTGAAACTCACAGCAATGTCTGGAGTCAATGTGTGCGGTTATCAGTGACCCCTCATTCATACACACAGATTGTGATATTAAACATTCCTCCGACTGTAATGAATAGAAATGACCGAGCTGCTGAGCACTCCCCCATCTGGCCCTATTGGAGGCACGGTGGCACAGTGGTTAGCACTGCTGCCTCACAGCGCCACGAACCCGGGTTCAGTTCCCAGCTTGGGTTGCTGTCTGTGTGGAGTCTGCACATTCTCCCCGTGTCTGCGTGGGTTTCCTTGCAGACACGAGGAAACGTGTCTGGTTAGGAACATTGGCCATGCTAAATTCTCCCTCAGTGTACCCAAACAGGCCCCGGAATGTGGCAACTAGGGGATTTTCACAGTAACTTCATTGCAGTGTTAATGTAAGCCTACTTGTGACACTAATAAATAAACTTTTTAGTTCCAGTGTAAAAACCCCTCAAAAAAGTTGCACCTTTTTGAATGTGGTTTTTACTGAGATTTTGAGCAAATTGGGCAGGATTTTCCAGCCACGCTCACCCTGAGTTCAGAGGATTACATCCGAGGTCAACAGACCTTTGCATGGTCTGTGTCCTGCCCACTACAGTTCCCGTGGGGGGTGGGATGGTAAAATTACGCCCCCCTCCCCCCGCCCCCGCCCCCGGGTGGTCAGATGTCTCACAAGCAGTGACATTTTGCTCTTAACAAGAGTTTATCCAAAAGAAATAGCACCTTAAATATGAAGGCAAATTCCTGCAGACGCTGGAATCTGAAACCCAAGGAGAAAATGCTGGGAAATCTGAGCAGGTCTGGCAGCGTGTGAAGGGAGAGAAAAGAGCTGACATTTCGAGTCCAGATGACCCTTTGTCAAAGCAAAAAGGCACAGAAAGTGGGAGATATTTATACTGCAGGGGGAGGGAATGAAAGATGAGTCAGAGCCACAAAACCAAGGGGAAAGGCTGCTAATGGCAGTCCATAGAGAGAATAAAGGGTGTGAAAGGCCAAAAGGCAGAATAGAAGGCGTGAATGGCAACAGAAATATGGCAGTATTGTTTTGAGAAGGTTTCATGTGGATTTTTGTGTGTGCCTGTTGCACTGAGCTTCCTGTATTATTCTTGCACAGCTCTTTATTAATATTGACTGCTTCCCTTCCACAGGTTATGCTATCAGAAAGGAAGGGAACCAACGAGCTGTACGCCATCAAGATCTTGAAGAAAGACGTTGTCATTCAGGACGATGATGTGGAATGTACCATGATTGAGAAGAGGGTTTTGGCACTGATGGAGAAGCCCCACTTCCTCACACAGCTGCATTCCTGCTTTCAAACCTCAGTGAGTGTCTGCTCTGGGAACACAGAGAGAGAGGTCGCGCAAACTGCTCATCTGCTGTTTAATTGCTTCACTTCTGCGCCTGCGGTTGAACAATTTTCAGCTTAGAGGGAAGTTCACTTTTAAATGGGTAAGGGTGTGTTTTAATGAGTTGAATAGAAAATAGCAGCATCCTTTCAAACGGGCAAGGTCTTTGGTTTCATTTTCTTATTGAATGGCGGGGCAGACGTGATGGGCTGAACGGCCTTCTTCTGCTCTGAAGTCTTAATGACGAGTAAATCTGGCTGCGTAAAGGTGTGTCTGTCCAGCGTTTTTACCTGCTGGATGTTGGCTCAACTGTGAGTCTGTGGTGGTACTCGGTATTAAACTGGGTACAGTACTGTGCTGGGCTCCTCCCAGCAATGATATGGAGATGCCGGCGTTGGACTAGGGTAAGAAGTCTCACAACACCAGGTTAAAGTCCAACAGGTTTATTTGGAATCACGAGCATTCGGAACGCTGTTCCTTCCTCAGGTGGTGGCGGACTTTAATCTGGCGTTGTGAGACTTCTTACTGTGCCCTCCCAGTAAAAACACATTCCTTCCAGCTCTAAGCCTTCCCTTTGCCAAGACATTTGGGGATAGTTTCTTCACTTGCAGGCCACTAATGTTTCTGTCCATTTGTGGGAAGTGAGTGTGGTTGGCTAGGCAACATTTATTCCCCATCCCTAATCGCTGGAAAAGATTGTGTTGGATTTAATGTTCAATAATTTACTGACAACTGGTTCTTAATCTAAAAGTTTTTTGTTTTACACATGGGGTCTCGTGAGCTTTGTTTTATTAGATTTGATTTGTTGTTGGAAGTAAAACCCAAATACATCAATGTGGTGAGACTAGCCATAGAGTCATAGAGGTTTACAGCATGGAGACAGGCCCTTCGGCCCAACTTGGCCATGCTGCCCTTTTCTTTAACCACTAAGATAATCCCAATTGCCCATGTTTGGCCCATATCCCTCTATACCCATCGTACCCATGTAACTATCTAAATGCTTATTAAAAGCCAAAATTGTACCCGCCTCTACTACTGCCTCTGGCAGCTTGTTCCAGACACTCACCACCCTCTATGTGAAACAATTGCTCCTCTGGACACTTTTGTATCTCTCCCCTCTCACGTTAAACCTATGCCCTCTAGTTTTAGACTCCCCTGTCTTTGGAAAACGATGTTGACTATCTGTGCCCCTCATTATTTTATAGACCTCTATAAGATCGCCCCTCAGCCTCCTACGCTCCAGGGAAAAAAGCCCCAGTCTATCCAGCTTTTACAGGTTGTTAAGAACATTGCTGATCTTGAATGCTGGGGGATTCCAAAACTCAAAAGGAATTTTGGAATGCTTGCTCGCAACTGTGCAACTTGTGAGGAGAAATGTGAAGACCAGCAAAGGATGTCCCAGACTCTTGGGTGATGATTTAAAAAAATACATTTATTAAACAGTAAAACACACAATAATCTCAACTAAAAATACACTTAACTACATTAATGGCTATCCACAATGTCTTTAAATTTTCCCCGTTTCCAAACCCTTCTACATTCCTAACCTCAGAGCTATCTCTCCGCAAACAATATCCCATGGGCTTTAGAACTATAAGCAAAATTCAGCAATTGCTACCACACCAGACACCAATCTCTTTCGGTTTAGGATGGAGACAGCTGGCTTCTTAAACAGGTTTCCTTCAGACAGTTTGTTGGAAGTGGGCTTAGCTTCCTGTTGCATGAGCTGCAATTATATAGATGATCTGGAGGAGGGAACCGAGTGTAGGGTGTCGAAATTTGCTGATGACACCAAGATTGGGGGAAAGGCAAATTGTGCGGAGGGTGTGGAGAGTCTGCAGAAGGATCTAGATAGGCTGGGCGAATGGGCCAGGAAATGGCAAATGGAATTTAATGTTGGCAAGTGTGAGGTGGTCCACTTTGGTAGGAAGAATGGTAGGAAGGACTATTACTTACGTGGCGAAAAACTGCAGCAGGCGACGGTGCAGAGGGACCTCGGGGTCCTTGTGCATGAGTCGCAAAAACCCAGCCTGCAGGTGCAGCAGGTGGTCAGGAAGGCGAATGGGATGCTGGCCTTCATCGCGAGGGGGATTGAATATAAAAGTAGGGAGGTCTTGCTGCAGCTGTATAGGGCATTGGTGAGGCCGCAGCTGGAGTACTGTGTGCAGTTTTGGGCGCCGCACCTGCGCAAGGATATTTTGGCCTTGGAGGGAGTGCAGAGGAGGTTTACTAGGCTGATACCGGAGTTGAGGGGGTTGAGCTATGAGGAGAGGCTGAATAAACTAGGCTTGTACTCGTTAGAGTTTAGAAGAATGAGGGGAGATCTCATTGAGACGTATAAGATGATGAATGGGATGGATAGGATAGAGGTGGAAAGACTCTTCCCGCTCAAAAAAGACAGTAGGACTAGGGGGCACAGCCTCAAGATAAAGGGGGGGCAGTTCAGAACGGAGTTGAGGAGGAACTTCTTCACTCAAAGGGTGGTGAATCTCTGGAATTCTCTGCCCGTTGAAGTGGTGGAGGCTGCCTCGCTAAATATTTTTAAGAAGCGGGTTGATGGGTTTTTGATAAGAGAGGGGATTAAGGGTTATGGGGAGAGGGCGGGAAAGTGGAACTGAGCCACGACAGATCAGCCATGATCTTATTGAATGGCGGGGCAGGCTCGAAGGGCCAGATGGCCTACTCCTGCTCCTATTTCTTATGTTCTTATGTTCTTATGTTCCCTTACATAGGGTGGCACAGTGGTTAGCACTGCTGCTGCATAGGACAAGGGACCTGGGTTCAATTCCCAGCCTCGATCACTGTCTGTGTGGAGTTTGCACGTCCTCTCCGTGTCTCATGGGTTTCCTCCAGTTTCCTCCCCCAGTCCAAAAATGATAGAGTCCCACACTGCATAACGAGGCCATTCTGCCCATCGAGGCTGCACTGACCACAATCCCACCCATGCCCTATCCCCATGGGCAGCATGGTAGCACGGTGGTTAGCACTGCTGCTTCACAGCTCCAGGGTCCTGGGTTCGATTCCCGGCTCAGGTCACTGTCTGTGTGGAGTTTGCACGTTCTCCTCGTGTCTGCGTGGGTTTCCTCCGGGTGCTCCGGTTTCCTCCCACAGTCCAAAGATGTGCGGGTTAGGTGGATTGGCCATTGTGTCAGGGGGACTAGCAGGGGTAAATGTGCAGTGTTATGGGGATAGCGACGGGGTTAGGTTGATTGGCCATGCTAAGAAATTGCCCCTTAGTGCCCAGGGATGTGTAGGTTAGAGGGATTAGTGGGCATAACATGTAGGGATATGGAGTAGGGCCTAGGTGGGATTGTGTTTGGTGCAGACTCGATGGGCCGAAGGGCCTCTTTCTGTACTGTAGGGTTCTATGATAACCCCATACATTTACCCTAGCTCGTCCCCCTGGTACTCAGGGTCAATTTAGCATGGCCAATCCACACGAGTGTTAGGTGGATTGGCTATGCTAAATTTACTGTTCGTGTCAGGAGAATTAGCCGGATAAATAGGTGCGGTTACGGTGACAGAGTCTGGGTGGGATCGTGGTCAGTGCAGGCTCAATGGGCCAAATGGCCTTCTTGTACACTGTCAGGATTCTATGATTCTATGAGAGGCTGACCTTGCCTCTAATGCACTGTCTTCGCTTTTGATCTTCCTTATTTGAACTAACCTTCTTAGAAATCACTTTTAATTACCTTTATTACAGAGTCTCGCCTTTGATGTAAAATCCACCCCCGTCTCTCATTGTTACCAACCTGCCTCCCCGAATAATCAGTAGATCAAAGCCCGACATCCATCAGTGCAGCCAATCCACCGTTTCTCTTTAAAAAATTTCTTGTTTTTTCTTTAAACATATAACCACCAGGACACATTCCCAATCGGGCAGCACGGTGGCACAGTGGTTAGCACTGCTGCCTCACAGCGCCAGGGACCCAGGTTCGATTCCCGGTCTCAGGTCACTGTCTGTGTGGAGGCTGCACATTCTCCCCGTGTCTGCGTGGGTTTCCTCCGGTTGCTCCGGTTTCCTCCCACAGTCCGAAGATGTGTGGGTTAGGTGGATTGGCCATTGTGTCTGGGGGACTAGCTAGGGTAAATGTGCAGTGTTATGGGGGTAGGGACTGGGTGGAATTGTGGTCGGTGCAGATTCGATGGGCCAAATGGCTTCCTTCTGCACTGTAGGAATCTATGATTGGATTTCTTATTTTTCCTATTTTATCACAATGCCCTCACAAAGTGTTGTGGTAATGAAGTGATTCTTTGTCCAAAACTAATTAGACTTTAGAACATAGGATGGGTGGAAAAAAATGTTTTGGATGACGCATTACATCAAAATTACAGCACAGAAACAGGGTACTTCGTCCATCTGTGCTAACCCACAGGTCACTTTGACTGCCCTGCTTTGTCTAACTGTCAGCATAACCTCCCTGCCCAGTTCTGTATCCGATTTCTGCTGAAGATATTCCCCTCACTCCCTCCAGGTGGCAGCAGCTTCCATGTTGTAGCCTTCCAGGGAGCTTAAAACATATCTCCTGAGTCCTGGTGACTAGTGGAAGTAATTTCTCTACATCAACCCTATCAAATTCCTTCATTGTTTTAGTGATCTGAAGAAGGTGGGCAGTGATATTATGCGTCAGCCTGCTTGGAGAACCCTGGCCTCCACAATATTTCTCAGTGAAATGGAGCAAGGTCTTTGTAATGGTCTTCCCAAACTTGTTGGTGACATAAAGCTGTGCACACGGCTGCAATATAGAAGGGAAACTCACACCAGATCTGTAAATTATCTCCGGTATGGTATTTGGGTCGGAAGAAAGTTAAACCTGTCGCGTGTTGGAATTATGAATAGTAACTTTTTCTAAATTCATTCATGGGACATGGGTGTCCCTGGCTGGCCAGAGTTTATTGCCCATCCCTAGTTGCCCTTATTCGTAGGTCAGTTGAGAGTAAACCACATTGCTGTGCCTCTGGAGTCACATTAGGCCAGACCAGGTAAGGTCAGATTTCCTTCCCTAAAGGACATTAGTGAACCAGATGGGTTTTCCCGACAATCGATAATAGTTTCATGGTTATCAGTAGATTTTTAATTCCAGATATTTGAATTCAGATCCCACTATCTGCCGTGGCAGGATTTGAACTCAGGTCCCCAGAACATTCTCTGAGTTTCTGGATTAATAATCTAGCAATAATACCACGAGGCCATCAGCTACTCATAACTGTGTGTAATGTCAAAGTGTTCTGCTGGGCCAGGGAAACAATCCACTGTCACCCCATTTACACCTTTCTGACTCATTTCCACAGTGGGCAGTGTACAGTATAAGTTATGACTCGGTGATTCACAATCCTGCCTCTGAATAGAAGATTGTGGTTTTGAGTCCTGCTCCTGGTCAATAAGCACAAAATCTTGGCTGATACTCCACTGCAGCCCTGAGAGAGTGCTACACTGTCGAGGAACTGTCTGATATTCTACTGCAGTACTGAGAGAGTGCTACACTGTCGAGGAACTGTCTGCTATTCCATTGTAGTACTGAGAGAGTGCTACACTGTCGAGGAACTGTCTGATATTCTACTGCAGTACTGAGAGAGTGCTACACTGCCGAGGAACTGTCTGCTATTCCATTGTAGTACTGAGAGAGTGCTACACTGTCGAGGAACTGTCTGATATTCTACTGCAGTACTGAGAGAGTGTTACACTGTCGAGGAACTGTCTGCTATTCTACTGCAGTACTGAGAGAGTGTTACACTGTCGAGGAAATGTCTGCTGTTCCATTGTAGTACTGAGAGAATGCTACACTGTTGAGGAATTGTACGATACTCCACTGCAGTACTGAGAGAGTGCTACACTGTCGAGGAACTGTCTGTTATTCCACTGCAGTACTGAGAGAGTGCTACAGTGTCGAGAAACTGTACGATACTCCACTGCAGTACTGAGAGAATGCTACACTGACGAGGAACTGTCTGCTACTCTACTGCAGTACTGAGAGAGTGCTACACTGTCAAGGAACTGTCTGCTATTTTATTGTAGTACAGAGAGAATGCTACACTGTTGAGGAACTGTCTGCTATTCCATTGCAGTACTGAGAGAGTGCTACACTGTTGAGGAACTGTCTGCTATTCCATTGCAGTACTGAGAGAGTGCTACACTGTTGAGGAACTGTCCAATACTCCATTGTAGTACTGAGGGGGTGCTGCACTGTCAAGGAATTGTCTGATACCCCATTGCAGAACTGACAGGGTGCTACACTGTCAAGGAATTGCCTGACACTCCACTGCAATACTGACAGAGTGCTACATTGTTGACTAACTGTCTGATATTATAGTGTAGTACTGAAAGAGTGTTACACTGTCAAGGAACTGTCTGACATTACACGCAGTATATAGAGAGTGCTTCACTGTCGAGGAACTATCTGATACGCCACGTCAGTACTAGGATAATGCTAAACTGTCTGATACTCTATTGCAGTACTGAGAGAGTGCTACACTGTCAAGGTGTGGACTTTCAGTTCTGCCTTCTCTGGTGAATATAAGAGGTGGCATGGCATCTTTTGAACAGAGAACAGGTTCATTCTGCCCAGTGTGCTGGCCAATGTTTATCCCTCAGCTAACATCACTCACAGAATTTCTGGTAATTATTTCATTGCCATTTGTGGGATCTTGCTGTGTGCAAAGCGGCTGCCATGTTTCCTACGTGACTACAGTGACATATCAGAATTGATTATAAGACACTTTGCGACCTCACGCGGTTGTAAGAGGTGCTATATGAATGCAAGTCTTTTTTTGTTGTTGACGTGAAAGGCTGGGGTAGAAATAGTTACAGATAATGGTGTTGTGGATAACTTCAGAACCCAACTAATGTCTGAAGAAGCTTCATTCACTTCACCCATTGAGAATCCCCAACATGTTAGCACAACAAATATAACCCTGATAATTGATTTGAAGAAGCCAACTATTATATATCGAAGTCATGCAGGGAAAAGAAATTACTTTGGATGGCTTCATTCCAATTTGTGAAAATCCAGCATCCCCTCCTGATTTTAAACACAGTTTGAAGCTGGGTCTCTTTTACCAGCTTGTTCCTGAGGTTCAGCCTGTGAATTGAGAAAAGATGCGCATCTAAAGCATGTAATCACGTATGTGGATCCGACACACCTGGACTGGGGAAAAGAGGATAGATTTCCAGACTAAGATACACCTGGAAAATGTGAGTGTGGGATTAAAGTTATGTCATGTTTCTCACATCCAGCTTGGTATGGCTCCTGCTCTGCCCAAGGCCACAGAAAACAGGTCATGAATGTCGCCCAATCCATTATGCAAACCAGCCTCCCATCCACTGACTCTGTCTACACATCCCGCTGCCTCGGAAAAGCAGCCAGTATAATTAAAAACCCCACCCCCCCCAGACATTCCCTCTTCCACCTTCTTGATACATTCCAAAATGTTCTGTACTGGAGTGGGGCATTGATGGAACGGCATGGTGGCACAGTGGTTAGCACTGCTACCTCATAGTGCCAGGGACCCAGGTTCGATTTCGGCCTGGGAAGACTGTTTAAGTGAAGTGTGCACATTCTCCCCATGTCTGCGTGGGTTTCCTCTGGGTGCTGCGGTTTCCTCCCACTGTCCAAAGATGTGCGGGTTAGGTTGATTGGCCATGCTAAATTGACCTTAGTTTCAGGGGAATAGCAGAGTAAACCTGTGGGGTTACAGCAATCGGGTGGGATAGTTGTGGGTGCAGATTCAATGGGCCAAATGGCCTCCTTCTGCACTGTAGGGATTCTCTGATGATTTCAATTTCTAGTGATCTTATTGATATCACACTCAGACAAATGCTACCTTGGTGTTAACATCAGTCACTCTAACTCTTAGCACAGTTTTCAAAGGGAGTTGGGATTCAAGGATACCAGAAATAGCTCCACAATCTTATCCATTCTACATTGCTTTTCTTGCTGTCAATCCAGCACATATCTGAATAAGACATCTACAAGCAAAATGAAATCTTATTCACCTCAAGTGTTTAATCTTCCTTCTGGTTCAGAGTCCCTGACAGCTGTACAGAGTGAGATAACAAAGTGTCTGTACCATTGTCTAAGCACATACAGCAGTCGCATTTCTCTGCTCCTCTCAAACCCTGGAATTTCTTGCCAAACAACTTGCATTAACTCTGCAAACTTTTCCTTCAGGCAAATGAAATAATGCTTTGTATAACTAGCCTTCCATCGCAGTTATTAATCTCACATCAAAAAGCCTTGTGCTGGGGATTCTCTGTGAGAGCCTAGGGAAGAACTGGACGGAATAAGGCCATCCCTGTTTTAAACTGTGCCTTATAAAGGCGAGTCAATTTTGGTATAACTCACCATCTGAAACAGGCCTTTTGAACATAAGATTCTGGGATACTTGTCAGTTATTTCACAGTGCAGGTGAGTATTTAAACTTTGATCTTTGCAGTCCGATTATAGAGACCCTGTGTTGGATTGACGGTCTTGGAACCCATTGCTGGCCATCCAGCCTCCTGTCTTAATACAGGGCAGTACAGTGATTAACACTGTTGCCTCACAGCACCAGGGATCCAGGTTCGATTCCCAGCTTGAGTCACTGTCTGTGTGGACTCTGTACGTTCTCTCTGTGTCTGCGTGGGTTTCCTCCAGGTGCTCCTACAGTCTGAAAGGTGTGCTGGTTAGGTGCGTTGGCCATGCTAAACTCTCCCTCAGAGTACCCAAACAGGCTCCAGAGTGTGGTGACTAGGGGATTTTCACAGTAACTTCATTGCAGTGTTAATGTAAGCCTACTTGTCACTAAGCAGCTAGCATAATTAAGGACCCCACGCACCCAAGACATTCTCTCTTCCACCTTCTTCCGTCGGAAAAAAAATACAGAAGTCTGAGGACACGTATCAACTGACTCAAGAACAGCTTCTTCCCTGCTGTTGTCAGAGTTTTGAATGGACTCACTTCGCATTAACTTGATCTTTCCCTATCCCTAGCTATGACTGTAACACTACATTCTGCATCCTCTCCTTCTCTATGAATGGTATGCTTTGTCTGTATAACCTGCAAGAAATAATACTTCTCACTGTATACTAGTGCATGTGGCAATAATAAATCAAATCAGATCAAACTTTAAACACAATTTGGTCGCTTTTGTCTCTTCTGCTGAATATTTTTCTCCTATCTCAGAATCCCTATAGTGCAGAATGAGGCCATTCGGCCCATCGAGTCTGCACCAACCACAATCCCACCCAGGCCCTATTCCTGTAGCCCCTCACATTTACCCCACTAATTCCCCTCACATTAGGGTTGATTTAGCATGGCCAATCAACATAACCCACACACCCTTATGCGTGCGAAACTTGGCTATCAGTTTCTGCTCAGCGACTCTGCGTTGTTGTGTGCCGTGAAGGCCGCCTTGTAAATTGAGTCTGTGTCTATATATACGCCCTGTTTGTGAACCCAACTCTTCACTCACCTGATGAAGGAGCAGTGCTCCGAAAGCTCGTGCTACCAAATAAACCTGTTGGACTTTAAGCTGGTGTTGTGAAACCTCTTACTGTGCCCATCCCAGTCCAACGCCGGCATCTCCACATCCAGTATCACGGCGGTGTGCGCTGTGGCTAGTGACAGGGTGGATGCACGTGGTTAACTCCATTCTCCTTAACTTGCCTGCTGCCAGCTGCGTGCTGAAAAGCTTTGATATCAGTTTGATAATTGGATATGCCCTGTTCAGAAGTCCTGTGATTTAAAGGAGAATGCACAGACTTCACACTAAAAATAAAAGCAATTCAACAGAAAAAGAGAGATTAACCGTGATCGTGTTAACAGTCGCAAATGTAAACCCATTTGCCACACCTTGGTGGGCACAACAATTGTCGCAGGGCCAAAATTATAACAAATAAATAAAACATTTTGTCTCCAAGAAGGATACAAAATCTAAACAGTTATAGGTTGGATGAATAAAATAGATTAATAATTCAGTGGCGATTGCATGCAACAAAATCTACAAGTTGGAAATATTCACAAACATTCAGAAAATATTGCTGGGAATTGCGATGTGGATTGACTAATACTTATGGCAGTCTGGACTCAGCTAAAAAACCGCAGTTTAAATCCCAGCCTCAGCTTCCTCCCTGTAAGTTGTTGCCAATCTCAATTACGTAGTTTGGTTCATTGCTTGAAAACTCACTAAGGACGACTGTTCCTGGGGATTATTGAGTGTCTGCTACTAATCTAAGCCTGACCTCTCTCATTGTCCATGGCTGCAATACCAAGAGAATTTTTATTGAGCAGGGGTATCAAGGGTTATGGGCCTAGGACAGATACATGGAGTTAGGCCACAGGTCAGCCATGATCCTATTAAATGATGGAGCGGGTTTGAGGGGCTGAATGGCCTACTCCTGTTCCCATGATCTGAGATGTGGGTCGAATGGTTTTACCATCAATTCCCCTCACCCTTCCGTCTCATTCATCAGCACTGATGCCACTTGCAGCTCCTCTTGCCTTGCAGGGGTCAGCTAACCAAGCGCAGAGCCCAGACTTCCCTGTTCTCAAAAGTTCTGGCCAATGCGCACTGCAGTTTCCATCACTCCCGTATCAGTGGCTGTGCCTTCAGCTGCCCAGGCCCAAATCTCTGGAATGACCTCCTTAATCTTTTCCGTTTCTGTCATAACCTCAGAGACCATTGTCCCTTCGCCAGATTCCCTCTATTTTCAAGCTCAGTTCCACTTCTCAGAGTGCTTCAGTCAGAATCCAGAGTGTCACTTCTCACTATATACACACACAGATGAGACTCCCTCATTGGACAGCCAATCATTACCAATCTTTTTGGCCAACCAAACAAATCAAATTAACTTCGGGACAAACTAAATGGGGCAGCTCCCAAAAGGAGGGGAACCGCCCAAAACAAAGGACAAAGTAGAAAGGAAACTTAAAATATCAAATCAAAATGTGCTTGAAGAGTTCAGTAATGCACCCCAGTCCCTGCGGGGCACAGTGGGCAGTCATTACTTCAGTCAGGGAGCTCATTGTCCAAGAGGCCAACCTCATAGGCCTCGTTGAGTCATTACAGCCTCACTCTCCTCCTTTAAGGCACTCATTAAAACCTGCCTCTTTATCCAAGCTTTTGGTCATTCCTCCCCCACTATCTCCTTACGTGGCTGTGTCAGTTTTGTTTGATCATTGCTCCTATGAAGCATCTTGGGACATATAGATGACTTACTGGATAAATTCAGCTGTCAGTCAGAGGAACATTGGGCTGTTTATTTACATTTTTGGGATCTACTTTGGAAACTGATATGGGCTGATCTACCTCTGTAGCAACTCTGGCACGCAAACTTTGAAACAACCTGCTCGGTAAATATGATGAATTCTGTCAGTCATAGTTAAACTGTGTCCTCCTTGCGATGTGAGTGTTAACCGGCCATTATTAACACTCAGTGGGTAGCATTTTAATTTGGAGCCATGCCTTCACTCCTGAGTTAATTCATAACAGTAAAATCACCATGGAATGATAATAATTGCCACAGATAGCTCCATTTGTAGCTTCACGCTTTGAGACAGTGTGACGTGAAAAACACATTACATGTTGCGATGTCGATAGAGCAACAAAAATCAAAGGAAGAACTTGCATTTGTAAAGCACCTTCCCCATCCACAGCCACTGAACTAACTTTAGAAGTGTGGCTGCTTTTGTTTTGGACATAAATGTGACAGTAAATGTTTTGCACAGCAAGCTCCCACAGATGTGGGAGAAGGGATTGCAGATTGACACATGGGCCTACAGGACCTTTGTCGAGTGGCCCTAATTTCAAAGAGCAAAGATGGGACTGGAGGGATGTGGTCCCCGGAACAGTCGGAAAATTACAGCAAAAGAACAGGCCCTTCGGCCCTCCAAGCCTACACCGACCATGCTGCCCAGTTTACGTAAAGCCCCCTACCCTTCCAGGGACCATATCCCTCTATTCCCATCCTATTCATGTATTTGTTAAGATGCCCCTTAAAAGTCACTTCCGCATCCACTTCCACTACTTCTCCCGGCAGCAAGTTCCAAGCACCCATCGCCCTCTGTGTAAAAAACCTGCCTCGTACGTCTCCTTTAAACCTGTGCCCCCTAGTAATTGACTCTTCCACCCTGGGAAAAAGCTTCTGACTGTCCACTCTGTCCATGCCTCTCATAATCTTGTAGACCTCTATCAGGTCGTTCCTCAACCTCAGTCGTTCCAGTGAGAACAAACCAAGTTTCTTCAGCCTCTCCTCATAGCTAATGCCCTCCATACCCGACAACATCCTGGTAAATCTTTTCTGTACCCTCTCCAAAGCCTCCGCATCCTCTGGTAGTGTGGACACCAGAATTGAACACTATATTCCAAGTGCGGCCTAACTAAGGTTCCATAAAGCTGCAACATGACTTGCCAATTTCTAAACTCAATGCCCCAGCCAATGAAAGCAAGCATGCCGTATGCCTTCTTGACTACCTTCTCCACCTGCATTGCCACTTTCAGTGACCTGTGCACCTGCACACCCAGATCCCTCTGCCTATCAATACTCTTAAAGGTTCTGCCATTTACTGTATATTTCCTATCTTTATTAGACCTTCCGAAATGCATTACCTCACATTTGTCTGGATTAAACTCCATCTGCCATCTCTCCGCCCAAGTCTCCAATCGATCTATATCCTGCTGTATCCTCTGATGGTCCTCATCGCTATCCACAAATCCACCAACCTTTGTGTTGTCTGCAAACTTACTAATCAAACCATCTCATCTGAGGTCCTTGTTAAAACTCACTATAGCACAAAACCCATACAAAACTGTTGGATCAGACTTAGAACATAGAACACTACAGCACAAACAGGCCCTTCAGCCCACAAGTTGCACCGATCATATCCATACCTACCAGGCCTATCTATAACTCTCAATCCCATTAAATCCCATGTACTCATCATGTACTTGTTTAACTGGAGCACAGATTGTTGCATGATTTGCTTTATCATTAATGCAATGTGTATCCATCAGCTTGCTTCTTTGTATATTTGATGACAGGTTTGTGCTTTAATGAACCAAGGTGCCCGTGTCCATTGTCTCAACCCACCTCTGCTCACGGGCAGAGACAGAATAAATTACAGGATGTTGGGTCAGCCCTCACGAGAAAAATAACAGCGCTTATCAACCAGCAAGTTCGAGAGATTAAGAGATATGTCATGGGCGAACATTTTACGGCCGCATACGTCCCAGACGCCACCTGAGGTCAATGGACCTTTGTATGGTGTGTCTCCCGCCCGCTATAATTCCCATGGCAGGCGGGACAGGAAAATTCCATTCCTTGTGTTACAGATTTCCAGAACATGATGCTGAATTTATGAATCTCCGCCGTTTCCATTGCACAAACAACACCTCACCCACGACAACTTTTGAGAACTTCCAAGGTTTGCATATTAATTTGAACTCACCGCAAACCTTTGGGATTGGAACTTAAAAATTTGAAAAGCTAAAACTTCATAAAATTAAAAAGTTTGGAGCTGGAACTTAAAAAAATTGAAAAGTTAAAGATTTTACAATTGAGTATTTAGAAGAAGAAGTTGGAGTTGGAATTTGGCTCTTTTCCACCCTCCTGCTCCATCATTCCCTCACTTATTTCTCAATCCTTGAATCTGGTTAATTAAGGGGAGACACTGTCAGTCTTTGTTCGTACATGCTCTGTGCTGTTATCAGCTCACTTTTCCAGCAGGTTACAGCACAAGAATTATTTGAGCTGAAGGATGTAGGAATAAGTCTTAGAAGACATGTGATGGGTTGTCACATCCAGCAAGATCCAGCCGAGTTTCTTTTCAGACGTGTCGATTGAAAGTGAAACACTGGGGAGACCTTGGCTGATTTCCTTTAAGTGGTGTGATATCTGGGAGTTCAGCTGCAAGGACAGACCAGATGATAATTTCATGGCACAGACATCCATACAACAGTTGCTCAGTATTGCACTGGGAGAGTCAGCCTAGAGAGGGGTTTGAACTAGGTCTCCAGAAGTTAAAGTAGAAAAAAAATCCTCATGTTTGCAGCTGTCTGGGGACAGACCCTCTCACCAACCCCCCCCCGTAGTCTGAGGATGGATCCTCTTCACTGCGGTTGTCCCTGGGCAGACCCCCTCACCCCCATGGTCTGAGAATGGACTGTCTTGTCTGCAGCCAAAACAGACCCTGTAGTCAGAGTGGTTTGAATAGAGGCCCCCTGCATCACCTTCCACAGCGATCAAACAGAGAAAAAAGTAAAGCAACAGGCTGTGACCCTCCTGCCCTTTACACCTACCCTGGAAAGTGTTGATCCCCCCTGGTCATAGACTAGGGGCCATTGCAGTTCCCTTGCAGCCGACGAGAGGGTTTCCTTTCTGCTCACTTAGTCTGGGGCAGCACGGTGGCACAGTGGTTAGCACTGCTGCTTCACAGTGCCAGGGACCCAGGTTCAATTCCCGGCTCGGGTCACTGTCTGTGTGGAGTCTGCACATTCTCCCTGTGTCTGCGTGGGTTTCCTCTGGGTGCTCCGGATTCCTCCCACAGTCTGAAAGATATGCTGGTTAAATTCTCCCTCAGCATACCCGAACAGGTGCTGGAGCGTGGCGACTTGAGGATTTTCACAGTAACTTCATTGCAGTGTGAATGTAAGCCACCTTTTGACACTAATAACCTTTAAATCTTCCATTCCAGGATCGACTTTATTTCGTCATGGAATACGTGAACGGCGGTGACCTCATGTACCACATTCAACAAGTCGGAAAGTTCAAGGAACCCCAGGCAGTGTAAGTATTTACCCCGTGACCCCCTGTGAATCTAGCCTTCTCATGATGTTGTTATGTATTGTTCCATCAGCCCTGCCTGCAGAAAGCAATGTTTCTGTGTCTTCACCGGGAGGGATGGACATGAGCCGGATTTCTTCGGGGTGAAGGAGCTCTTGCTGCGGGCAATTGGGACTAGCTTTGGGGTTTAAAGAAAAGGGCAGCATGGACAAGTTGGGCCGAAGGGCCTGTTTCCATGCTGTAAACCTCTACGTACACGAGCGCCCTGAGTTGCAGTAGTCTTAAAGGCTAGACACAGTGTAATTGTACCTCTTAATCCAGCAGATAAATATATCTGTACAGCAGTGGGCAGCCTGCAGTCCGGGGGTCACATTAGCGTTCTGAGTGCGACCCAGGAGACGTTTTGTTGACCGTTGCCCACGCACAGGGTTGCCGCATTCCGCTGATTCCCGTCCGCGTATTTTTTTCCTGTTGGTGTGACTGAATTGATTATCATGTAAAGCCAGGGTGAGTGAAATAAGGTGTGTGCTGATTGCCCACAACATCGGCTGTGAGAGCCGTGCATTCCCTCTGTGTCCAAATTATTTCTTCTATTTTTATCATTTGAAATTAATGACAGTTCTGTTAATATAGAACATGGAACATTACAGCACAGTACAGGCCCTTTAGCCCTCAACGTTGTGCTGAGCTATGTCTGAACCCAAGATCAAGCTATCCCACTCCCTATCATTCTGGTGTGCTCCATGTGCCTATCCAATAATCGCTTGAAAGTTCCTAAAGTGTCCGACTCACAATCACGGCAGGCAGTGCATTCCACACCCCAACCACTCTCTGACTGAAGAATCTACCTCGGACATCCCTCCTATATCTCCCACCATGAATCTTAAAGTTATGCCCTCGATATAAGCATTTTCTATAACTCTTTATGAAATATTCAGTGTGTAGTAAATGTATTCAGTCTTATTCACAGGCTCATGGTTAGTGAACAAGCCCGATTTCAATCTTGCGGTCCACTGAGATGAAGGAGGCTCAATCATACAGCCCACTCACTGACCTCGGTTACCCATCACTGCTGTGCAGCGAGAGAAGAATATAAATCCCCGTGTGGGCCCATTACAAGCTGCACCCCGTCTCACACACACACACACACACACACACACACACACACACACACACACACACACACACACACACACACACACACACCACACACACACACACTACTTGTCCACTCCATTCCCAACTCAGAGTAGAAATCCGGGCTGCTGTGTCATCTTTTTGTCTTCAGTAATTTATGAAGGCAGTTTGATTGAATTTGCAGAATTCATAAAAGGATTCCTCCACCTTAAGGGGAATATTCTGTAAGAAATCTTCAGTTGAAAGATTTGAGGTTGTTGGTAATATCTGGGCACCATTTCAAGGCTGTTTCAAGGCAAGTTATCTTGATGTTTCATTTCTGTCTAGGTTTTACGCAGCAGAGATCGCTGTGGGGCTGTTTTTCTTACACAAGAAGGGGATCATTTACAGGTAAGTGTTGGATCCTAGATAATGGCGATAAGCTTACCCTCAGTTCCAATCTGCACAGCTGCAAAGAAGCAAGATATAAAAACCTACAATGTACTGTTTAGTAAATAACAGCAATGTTTAGTGATATCCATCACGCGACCTCTCGCTCGGTGAGATAATGTCAATGAAGAAAAAGCCAGGAATACAAATATTAAATGTACAAAGGCAGCACTGCTTTCTTTGGGGAATGAGCAAGACTTTCCACAGGATTTCTTCTAAGATTCATTGCCTCCCCACACCCAGAACACAGGATAGCCGATAGATTTGTGATCTGGTAACACGGTGACTCCTAAACGGAAATCTGAGCAGTTCACCTGAACATGGCATCTTTAGGCTTATGCAGTGAGTCTAAGGAGGGGAAATGAGAAAGAAAATGGTAACAAATTATAATAGTTTGCTTCGAATTGTTTATTGGTAAATGTTGAAAGCTGTCTACACATTTACCATACTCTGTATACTATAACATTGATAAAGACAATGATTTGATTTGATCTATTATTGTCACATGTACTAGTAAGAAGTCTCACAACACCAGATTAAAGTCCAACTCCAATCCAACGCCAGCATCTCCACAACAAGTATTAGTATACAGTGAAAACTATTGTTTCTTGTGTGCTATACGGATTGTTCATAGAGTACATAAGGGAGAAGGAAAGGAGAGGGTGCAGAATATAGTGTTACAGTCATAGCTAGGGTGTAGAGGAGGATCAGGTAGGTCCATTCAAAAGTCTGATGGCAGCAGGGAAGAAGCTGCTCTTGAGTCAGTTGGTACGAGATCTCAGACTTTTTGTATCTTTTTCCTGATGGGAGAGAGAATGTCCGAGGAGTGTGGGGGTCCTTAATTACGCTGGCTGCTTTTCTGAAGCAGCGGGACGTGTAGACAGAGTCAATGGATGGGAAGCTGGTTTGCGAGAGGGACTGGGTTACGTTCACGATCCTTTGTAGTTTCTTGCGCTTGGGCAGACCAGGAGCCATACTAAGCTGTGATACAACCAGAAAGGATGCTTTCTATGGTACATCTGTAAAAGTTGGTGGGAGTCGTAGCACATTGGGTTTGAATTAGATCAAGATAGGTATGTCTTCCTTAAAGTTTATTTATTAGTCACAAGTAGACTTATATTCACACTGCAATGAAGTTACTGTGAAAATTCCCTAGTCGCCACAATCCAGCCCCTGTTTGGCCACACTGATGGAGAATTTATCACAATCAATTCACTTAACCTGTACTTCTTTGTGTGGGGGAAACAGGAGCACCCGGAGGAAACCCATATAGTCACCAGGGAGAATGTGCAAACTCCAGACAGGTAGTGGCCCCAGCTGGGGATCGAACCCGGGTCCCTGGCGCTGTGAGGCAGCAGTGCTAACCACTACGCCGCTGTGCTGCTCCCTTTTGAGGCTTGAGATAATTTTGTCTCCCTACCAGCAGCTGTTGGTTAATGTGCCCCACATCTGTGTTGTGAGTGATATTCAGTACTATTTACCGAATATCTAAGCACTCACTCCGATCCAGGAGGTGATGTATTCCGAGATCTTGGGGATCTTGCAGTTCTTTTCACTCAGAAAGGATGGGAAGAAGAGTAAAAAATGTTGGGTGGGATCTTGAGCCCACACTCTCAGTCTGTGAGAGACTGCCACCGGGTTCGAGGCCCGTTGAAACCCGAAAATCGTGAATCTCGCCGGCGAGAACGTGGTTTCTGATTTCCGCTGCCCCCTGCTGGTGACGTAATCAGGTTCACTTCCATAGCGGGCAAGAGCCAGATTTCCATACATTTCAATATCGTTAAAGACACCCCCCCCTGCGCCCCCCTCCGCCCCACCCCCAATACACCAGTAGATTTCCATATGGTTACATCAGGTTCACCCAGACGTGATCCTGTTGTAGGGATCCCCACCTTGGGATGAAAGGTCAGTATAACCCCTGGACGAGAGGGACGTGGCGAGAAAGTGCCCAGGCAGTGCCAACATGTACCGGGGGGCAGTGCCAGGGGCACACTCTAAAGGGAGCCCTACATGCAAGGACTCAGCTATTTGGGATGAAGATGGGTGAGATTCTTCGTTTTACAGTTATCAGAGCACCCTTTAAAAACCGCGCTCCAACCTCAGCGGAGCTGGTTTCCCGCCACTAACAGTCTCTCTCCGCCAGAGCAATCGACACCCACTCATTTTGTTGGCAGTTAAACAGACAAGATCTGGAGGGAAAACAGGCCAGTGGAGTTCCACACCTGCCTTCTCACCAGGACTAACACTCTGCCAAATTCTCGTAAGATTCCGTCCCCCGTCACAGAAACAGTGTGGGGAGCTGGGCGGTGCTGACACATTCCTGGTTGTTGGTTTGGAACAAGGGATTGGCTTGCTTGGCCACTTAGAGAAGAGTTAAGAGCCAACAGGCTGGTGCAGGGCAGACTGGTATAGGCCAGGCCCAATGTGATACCAGGCCTCCTTCTTTAACAGAAGTTAATAAGAACCAATTAATTTTTCCCAGTAGTTTCTTGGTTACATTAGCAGGCCCAATGAGCCTGATGCACAGTGAGATTCAATGTGGTGTCAGAGCTGGAGAAAATTGTTGTAACCATTGCGTAGTTTCAGAGTGTGAAATTTATAGAATCCCGACAGATCAGAAGGAGGCCATTTGGCCCGTGGAGTCTGCACCGACCACAATCCCACCCAGGCCCTATCCTCACAACCCCATGTATTTACCGTAGCTAGTGCCCCTGACACTAAGGGGTATTTAGTCTGGCCAATCAACCTAACCCGCACATCTTCGGAGTGTGGGAGGAAACCGGAGCACCCGGAGAAAACCCACGCAGACACAGGGAGAACGTGCAAGCTCCACACAGATAGCGACCCAAGCTGGGAATCGAGCCAGGGTCCCTGGTTGATCATACCTTAATAGTGGGTTCATCCTTCGGAACATGGAGATTAACGTACTGTCAAAGCAGCCAGGATCTCCACCTTGATTATCACTGATTTAATCCACGTTTTAATTGTTTACAGAGATTTGAAGCTGGATAATGTGATGCTGGATGCCGAGGGACACATTAAAATTGCAGATTTTGGCATGTGCAAAGAGGGCATTTTCGACAGTGTGACAACTCGAACCTTTTGTGGGACCCCAGACTATATAGCACCAGAGGTAAGGCCAATGCCAAGTCCTAGCTTATCAGTACATACGCTATTCGGGGAGGTGTGGGGTAATGGTGCTGTCACTGGACTAGTAATCCAGAGAAGCAGGGTATTGCTGTGGGGACCTGCGTTCTAATCCCACCAGGGCAGATGGTGAAATTTAACTTCAATAAAAATCCAGAATTAAAAGTGAAGAGAAGTCTTTTAAAGTGAAGTTTATTTATTAGGCTTTCATTCACACTGTAACAAAGTTGTTGTGGAAATCTCCTAGTCGCCACACTCCGGGTGCACTGAGGGAGAATTTAGCACGGCCAATGCACTTAATCTGCACATCTTTGGACTGTGAGAGGAAACCAATGCACCTGGAGGAAACTCACGGAGACACAGATAGAATGTGCAAACTGCACACAGACAGTGATCCAAGCCAGGAGTTGAACCCAGGTCCCTGGCGCTGTGAGGCTGCAGTGCTTACCACTGTGCTGTCCTAATGATGACCATGGAACCATTGTCATAAAAACCAACTTGGTTCACTAATGTCCTTTCAGGAAGGAAATCTGCCATCCTTACCTGGTCAGGCCTATATCTACAATGTGTTTGATTCTTAATGTCCTCAGGAATGGGCAATAAATGGCACTCACCTGCTGTGAGCAAATAAAAAAATTGCTATCAGACAGATCACAGAAATTAGTTACTTCCAGGTCTCTTTTGAGTCTCATTAATGAAGAGTGAAGGAAGTGCTGGTTAGGTGCATTGGCCACGCTAAGCTCTCCCTCAGTGTACCCCGAACAGGTGCCGGAGTGTGGCGAGTAGGGGATTTTCACAGTGACTTCATTGCAGTGTTAATGTAAGCCCAATTGTCGATTAATAAATAAATAAACTTTAGAAGTCCCAACTTTATTGACATTATTGCAACATGGGAATGTTGCCAATGCCATGGACCCAGCCACGGAGCAGCACAGTTAAATATTACAACGTGCACTGCAGCACCAGCTGCCCTGAGAAGCCCGTGTCCACCTGAGATGGTGAATGGGCCCAGCTCCTCTGGGCTGCTGCAACTATCCGGCCAGTTACCCTCTTCATAGATAAATAATAATTAACAGCCAGAAAATTATCTCACCCAACCAGTATTTAATTCTGTGTACAGTGCTTGATGCAATTTCCCCCGAACCGGATGTATCCTCTGTTGCGTTTGTCAGGTTATTATAGTCACAAAATGTCAGCATTTGTTGCCGCCTTGCTCTTCAGGGACAAATTGTCTTTTCGTGCAAGTTTCTTAATTTGCTGCAGATTGTACTGCGGTGAGTCCAGTGCAGTGTGAAAGCGCTATGATACATTGATTACTCAGCGGTGAAAGTATAACTCCGCAGTTTGCTGTTGGGCTGTACGATATATTTTGTGTAATCTGGAGCTTTGTTCAGACAGTAATTTTGACGTCACTGTGTCCAGGAGTCTGTGCAGATCTGAGTCTCTTGCTGCCAGTTCAGTAGCACATTGCAAAACAAAAATGAGAAATTGGAAATGTCACTCTGCGTTAGGTTAGCAAGAGTCAGTGACAGGATGGAGATTGACAGCTGTCACTTCAGCTACACTCTGACATTGGAGGAGAGGTGAGGCTTGCAATTTTGCACCAGTTTATCAAGAGTTTTATGCTGCTTAAGAAAGGGAAAAGCAACTCCCCATCCTCCTCGCGTGCAAAATAACCACACAGTTACTCACAGAGTGTGACAATTTTTGTGACTGCAATTTGAAAAGGTGGTACAGTGGGTTAGCACTGCTGCCTCACAGCACCAGGGACCCGGGTTCGATTCTCAGCTTGGGTCCCTGTGTGTGCAGAATCTGCATGTTCTCCCCGTGTCTGCATGGGTTTCCTCCTAGTGCTCCAGTTTCCACCAAGAGGCTTGCTGGTTAGATATATTGGCCATGCTAAATTCTACCTCAATGTACCTGAACAGGCCCAAGAGTGTGGTGATTTTCACAGTAACTTCATTGCAGTGTGAATGTAAGCCTACTTGTGACACTAATATATAAGCTTCAAACTTCTTCCCCACTCGCATCTTCATGTGTTATTATCGCTCTGGCCAGTGTAGTTTCCTGCCACTAACTTCAGAGTCCTGGAACAATTGGGATGACATGTTTGGTTCCAATGCACTGGGCTCCATGTCTCAAGCATTGAGCTGCATAAAGGGTGGCATGGTGACACAGTGGTTAGCACTGCTGCCTCACAGCGCCAGGACCTGGGTTCGATTCCCGGCTTGGCTCACTGTCTGTGTGGAGTTTGCACATTCTCACCGTGTCTGCGTGGGTTTCCTCCTGGTGCTCCGGTTTCCTCCCACAGTCCAAAATTGTGCGGGTCAAGTTGATTGGCCGTGCTAATTTACCTCTTAGTTTCCTGGGAAGTGTAGGTTAGAGGGATTAGTGAGGTAAATATGTGGGGGATTGTGGGTGGTGCAGACTCAATGGGCTGACTGGCCTCCTTCTGCACTGTAAGGATTCTATGCAGAAGCAGATTGGAAGGTCACCAGTTATTGGATGGTTCATCCCTGCACATATCCAACTCCCAGTGGGTGACTAGACTTGAGACATTTTAACCATTCAAAGAGCAAGAACAAAACAGCCCAGGAAACAGGCCCTTCGGCCCAACGAGCCCGCGCCGCCATTTTAACATTACCAGTCCCCCCCTCCACCCATGACCCTTATCTATGCTTATGGCATTCCATATTGAGGGAAAACTAATTTAGGGACAATTTATTACACCAATCAGCCCAGTAGCACATCTTTGGGGTGTGGGAGGAAACCGGAGCACCCACAGCTTTGATCTAACTGATGATTGAATTGCGTACCTGCTTCAGGCGAGGACACAGATACAGAACCACATGAGCACAGCAGCAGCTGACTAGCAAGATTCTGTGTTCAATGCTGTTACTTTCTGTCCAATTAATCACTGGGTTCTGGAAAGCTGGAGTCGGAGGCAGCTTGTTAAGCCCCAACTTCCCAAAGTAGAGACCACTGGGAAACGGCAGTGACAGGAAAAAGGTGGATTTTTCTGCACCTTATTGGTGCAGTTTTCACAATAAGTGCCAGATCCAATAAAATCTCGGGAGCCAAGTCTGGTCCAATAAACCCTTGGCAGGTAAACAGAATTGGAAATACAGTGCAAGTGGTTCTGGACTTCTCCCAGGAATTCATCCTCCAATTGGATATGCCAGATATTGGGCATGGGAGGTATTTTCCCAGTGCGATGTAGTGTCCCAGTGCGATGTACTATGCCAGTGCGATGTACTGTCCCAGTGCGATGTACTGCCCCAGTGCGATGTACTATGCCAGTGCGATGTACTGTCCCAGTGTGATGTACTGTCCCAGTGCGATGTACTATGCCAGTGCGATGTACTGTCCCAGTACGATGTGTACTGTCCCAGTGCGATGTACTATCCCAGTGCGATGTACTGTCCCAGTGCGATGTACTATGCCAGTGCGATGTACTGTCCCAGTGTGATGTACTGTCCCAGTGCGATGTACTATGCCAGTGCGATGTACTGTCCCAGTGCGATGTGTACTGTCCCAGTGCGATGTACTATCCCAGTGCAATGTACTATGCCAGTGCGATGTACTGTCCCAGTGCGATGTACTGTCCCAGTGCGATGTACTGTGCCACTGCGATGTACTGTGCCAGTGCAATGTACTATCCCAGTGCGATGTACTATCCCAGTGCAATGTACTATGCCAGTGCGATGTACTATCCCAGTGTGATGTACTGTCCCAGTGCGATGTACTATCCCAGTACAATGTACTATCCCAGTGCAATGTACTATCCCAGTGCGATGTACTATCCCGGTGCAATGTACTATGCCAGTGCAATGTACCATCCCAGTGCGATGTACTGTCCCAGGGTGATGTACTATCCCAGTGCGATGTACTATCCCAGTGCGATGTACTATCCCAGTGCGATGTACTGTCCCAGGGTGATGTACTATCCCAGTGCGATGTACTATCCCAGGGTGATGTACTATCCCAGTGCGATGTACTGTCCCAGGGTGATGTACTATCCCAGTGCGATGTACTGTCCCAGTGCGATGTACTATCCCAGTGCGATGTACTATCCCAGGGTGATGTACTATGCCAGTGTGATGTACTGTCCCAGTGCGATGTACTATCCCAGTGCAAAGTACTATGCCAGTGCGATGTACTATCCCAGTGCGATGTACTGTCCCAGTGCGATGTACTATCCCAGTGCGATGTACTATGCCAGTGCGATGTACTGTCCCAGTGCGATGTACTGTCCCAGTGCGATGTACTATGCCAGTGCGATGTACTGTCCCAGTACGATGTACTATCCCAGTGCAATGTACTATGCCAGTGCGATGTACTATTCCAGGATATCAAAGGGGGCTGAGTGGCCTGTAATGTACCTGGCTAGAAAGTTGCTTTCTTGACAAGAGCATAGTTTTGTTCCTGAGAAGGAATGTTTAACTGAGTGGTGGAGACACTCGAGAGCTGTTCATTGAGCAGAAGATGCTGGAAGGTGGCTGAGCGAAGAATTAGTAGTATCTTTTTACCGATAGTGTGAGGTTATTCATGTGGAATACACTCGGGTCCTTCAGTTTTAATTAATTGTATTTCACAAAAGCATCAACAGTTATTCAGCCTGAGGTTCCTTGAACTCCCTGACTTGCAGAATGTGGCACACTAGGTCACCACTATTCACATATTCCATAACAAATGAATTGGACTCCATTCAGCTGATGCTTGTTATAAAATGTTGGTCACATCCTCAGGAATCACTGCCACCAAATTCCAGCGATATCTAAACAACATTGGCCAACATTAAACATTGGCTTACTCTGGTCGCTACAATGCTGTATTGTCTCAAAGAACAAAGAAAATTACAGCACAGGAACAGGCCCTTCGACCCTCCAAGCCTGCACTGACCATGCTGCCCGATTTAACTAAAATCCCCTACTCTTCCAGGGACCATATTCCTCTATTCCCATCCTATCCATGTATTTGTCAAGGCATCCCTTAAAACTTACTATTGTATCTGTTTCCACTACCTCCCCCGGCAGCGAGTTCCAAGTATCCACCACCCTTGGTGTAAACAAACCTGCCTCGTACACCTCCATTAAACTTTGCCCCTCGCACCTTAAACCTATGTCCCCTAGTAATTGACTCTTCCACCCTGGGAAAAAGCTTCTCTCTATCCATAGTGACTGGCTAATTCACTTACTTTTCTCTTCCACTGTTGATGCTGAAGCTTTGCTGCGTTATTACAGGACTTGGAAGAGTCTAAGGAGAAAGCATTTTGTGATTGTGGTGGCAAACACCTATACTGGGTAGTACAAAGTTAATAGTTTTGTAAAAGCCAACATTCTCGGTTAATTTGTATTTGAGGTTAATACCATGGGCTTTTAGTTTATTGCCCATCGCAGCTCTTGACTAAGTTGAAGTACAATTTATGAACTCCGTAATTGCCACAATGGTAGAAGACCGAGAGATGTGGTCAGTCAAAAGAATCTAGGTGTCTGCTTACAGAAGCCACTGAAAGTTAGTGCGTTGATGCTGGAAGTAACAAAGGAAGTTAATGAAACGTTTCATCTTGATGGGGTTGGCATTTGAAACTGAGGGTGTTATGTTTGATTTTACAGAGCATTAGTCAGATTCCATATGTAGTCAACTATTCAGTTTTAGATACCTAAGCTCAGGAACTACAACATTGACTTCTTGTAGAATCCCTACAGTGCAGAAGGAGGCCATTCAGCCCATCGAGCCTGCACCGGCAATAATCCCACCCAGGCCCTATTCCCATAACACCACGTGTTTATCCTGCTATTCCCCTTGTCACTAAGGGGCAATTTAGCATGACCAATCCACCTAACCCGCACAACTTTGGATTGTGGGAGGAAACTGGAGCACCCGGAGGAAACCCATGCAGACATGGGAAGAACGTGCAGACTCCACACAGGCAGTGACCCAAGCTGGGAATCAAACCCAGGTCCCTGGCTCTGTGAGCAGCAGTGCTAACCACTGTGCCACCTTGAAGGAGTACGATGTCTAGAACAGTGCAGCATCTTCTAGAGTTAAATAATGTGGCTTGGTTGTATAAATTAGGTTTGTATTCCCTGAAATTTGGAAGATTGAGAGGTAACCTAATGAAGACATTTAAAATAAGTGAAGGATTTGTAAGGGTAGATTGGGGTAGGGGTGGGGAGGGGAGTAGGGGGATAAGTCCAGAACAATGTTAATATTACAATTCTGCAAGCAAAGACTCAAATCTGGAAGCATTTATCATGCAAAGATCAGTGGAACTCTGGAACCTGCTCCCTCAGCGATTGTGGATGTTGAGTAGATGAATTTTCTCCAGACTGAGATGGACAGCATTGTGTTGGGTTAAGCATTTGGATAGAGGTGGGCTAAAGGCAAACAATAGAATTGAGGAACAGATCATTTGTGATCTATTTGAATGGCAGTACAAGCTTGTGGCATTGAGGAATCTCTTCCTGTTCCCATGTGGAAATGTTTCCTGTTCTTTGGGTGTAAATTGGATAAAATGAACAAAGCTGGCTTCCACTGCACCTTTCGCAACATGATTTCAATCTTCCACCACTACCTCCTCGCCTATAAATGATAATCACAACTTGCAATCTTGGCAAATCGATTAGGAACTTGCAAAGATGTGCTCTAGGTTAGCTATCTCCAATTCAAACTGCTCAGAATAGCTCAGCATCAAGCAACCATCTCTGGATAAAAGCAAATTTACTGCAGATGCTGGAATCTGAAACCAAAAGAGAAAATGCTGGAAAATCTCAGCAGGTCTGGCAGCATCTGTAAGGAGAGAAAAGAGCTGACGTTGCCAGTCCAGATAATCCCTTTGTCAAAGCTAAAGGGCAGAGAAAGTGGGAGATATTTATACTGTAGGGTGAGGGAATGAAAGATGAGTCATAGCCACAGAAACCAGGGGAAAGGCTGCTAATGGCAGCCCAGAGAGAGAATAAAGGTTGTGAATGGCCAAGAGAAGCTGAAATCAGAGGGTAAACTGTGACAGAGGAAGATTTGAGGGTGGGGGGGAGATGGGTTGGAGATAAAATTGAGAAAAACAGGGAAAAGGGAAGCAAAGAGGGAAGAAAAAGAAATGAAATGGGGGTCAAAATAGGGGGAAAGAGTGTGGGAGGAAAGAAAAATAAAGACAATAAAGAAATAAAAATTAAAAACAAAATAAAAATAACTGTTAAAAATTAAATAATGTGAAAACAAAGAGGTCGAGGTGGGGTAGAACTAATCATGTGAAGTTATTGAATTCTCTCAGATCTGTGTGATTGAAGGAATTGGAGCCTGGCCCGAATGTGATTCATTGGCACCTTGCTGTTTACAGAAAGCAATCCATTGCAGATGGTTCACCTTTGCTGATGGCTTAAGGGGCAAATCCTTGAGAGTCCAGCTGTGCCACAAGTGCCCAGATGTTGCTGTCTTGTTTTGGCCATTGGCACCTGTTGCCAAATCCAGTGGGCCCCGATCCTGATGGTGACACAGGCCAGCACAGGGGAGCTCTCACCATTTTTCTCTGTTGCCAGCCAGCGTCTCCTGGGTATGAGAATCGATGTTTTGGGCTTTTGTTTCATTATTCTAAACATAGAGGGGGTGATTCTCTCAAAAGCATTCTAAATGTCAAATTTGCATAAAAACTGGAGTAAAAACTGATAAAAACAGCAGAAGTTTCAAAATGAATCTCCTACACTCTGTGCACTGCAGAGAACCTCAGCATGAATATAATTAAAAATCAGGGCTCGAGGCCTATTCCCGCTGGAGAGGCCAGCAGCATGGCGCTGAGTGAGCCTCTACGCATGCACCAATCTATCAGTGCAGAGATCAGCACGTGCGTAGTAGCCCCACGCTGCCGACCTCCCGATCACTGGTCAGCTCTGCAACCCCTGCATTGCTGCCCTCTGACCCAGCCATGGCCCAATCGCTGACCCCCGAACGTGCCTGGGCCAACCTCGGTCCCCCACCCCCCGGCCTGCCCCAACCCCCATCCTCCCCCCATCCTGATGCCCAGCCCGATCGCTGGCCTCCATCTCTCTTGATTGCGATCCCAGTGCAGAGTGGCAGCGGGACCCCCACTGATCTCCCCACCCCCTCAGAGACCCGTCCATCGATTAGGCTCCACCCCATTGACGCTGCCCCGTGCTCGGTGGGCAGTGCCAAGGTGCACCTTAGGCAATGGCACTTTGCCCCCTTGGGCAGTGCCAGGGAGCCTAAGCTGGCAGTGCCGTGGTGGCAATACACACAGGGCATCCTCCCCAGCACCTCAACGGCCCCTCCTTCACTCCAGCAGGGTCAGGCCTGCAAGTGGGGAGTTAGATCACTCTACCAGGAGTAGATCACTCCTGGCCGGGGTTGGGGAGGCTAGCGGGCTGGATATTTATATTAAAATATTATTTAAATGGTGGTTTGCATACATTATTCAGGTCCGCACCGAGGAAATCTAGAAGCCGGAGACCCGCGGAGGCTGTGGCTCCCAGCGGGGACCCCATGAACCAGCCTCCGCCACAGTCTCCCAGCCAGCTGTCCTAAAAAGCAGCGCAGTGCTGCTCCCAGAATCCCTACAGTGCAGCAAGAGGCCACTCGACCCATCGAGCCTGCAATCCCACCCAGGCCCTATCCCCACAGCCCCATGCATTTAGCCTGCCAGTCCCCTCGACACTAAGGGCAGTTTAGCATGGCCAATTCACCTGAGCTGCACATCTTTGGACTGTGGGAGGAAACCGGAGCATCCCACGCAGACACGTGGAGGACATGCGGACTCCACACAGGCAGTGACCCAAAGCGGGAATTGAACCCAGGTCCCTGGCGCTGGGAGGCAGCAGTGCTAACCACTGTGCCACCGTGCTGCCCCAACACCCTTGAAGTGGACCTGACCATGATTAAACTCAAAATATTCCATCTCTAGAAGATTCATGAATTGGCAAAACTGCCCCGAAGTTTACAGAAAACTTTTTTTTTCCAGTTAATCTTATTCCAGCTAAAGAAAGGGAAGACAGTTGGCAAGTGTCTGTACAACATGTAGCAACATTGCCTCTATTTATAGGAAGGTGGCAGAGAATGACTAATCTGTGAGCAAACATTCTGGCACCTAATGCCTGAATATAGAATTCTGCATTGTGATAGCACACACGCATTCGACAAGTCTCAAGGCACTGTTACACTGGAGAGTGCAGCTGCTAACAGATATCGTTTTCTCAGTGCCTTTCTCTTTAATACAAGCTACCTATCTGACAGCCAGCATCATCACGGACTCTTGTGGATCCAACCTTACAACAGTTTTCTTCATAGAATCCTTACAGTGCAGAAGGAGGCCATTCGGGCCATTGAGCCTGCACTGACAACAATCCACCCAAGCCCAATCCCCGTGTATTTACCCTGCTAATCCCCCTGACACTCAGGGGCAATTTAGCACGGCCAATTCACCTAACCCACACATCTTTAGAGTGTGGGAGGAAATCGGAGCACCCGGAGGAAACCCACGCAGATACAGGAGAACGTGTAGACGCCACACAGATAGTGACCCAAGGTCAGAATTGAACCGGGTTCCTAGTGCCGTGAGGCAGCAGTGCTCACCACTGTGCCACCGCACTGCTTCATGGGAAGGAACCGTCATCGGCAAAGCCGGCATTTGCTCCCCATCCCTAATTCACCTCAAACTGAACATTTGCAAGGGTAGTTAAGAGTTAACAGCATTGCTATGGGTCTGGAGTAGACGCAGTAAGAAGTCTGACAACACCAAGTTAAAGTCCAACAGGTTTATTTGGTAGCAAATGCCACTAGCTTTCGGAACACTGTTCCTTCATCAGGTGAGTGGAGAGTTCTCTGGAGTAGGCCAGACCAGGTAACGATGGCAGATTCCCTTCCCTTAAAGACATTAATGAACTAGACAGTCTTAACGACAATCTATGATGGTTTTGTGGTCACCATTACAGAGACTAGCTTTATGGTCCAGATTTATTAGTTGAAATTAAATTCTACCAGCTATCATTGTGGAACCCGTGTCCCCAGAGCATTAGCCCTAGCCTATCCCATTAATATTAAAGAATAGAGGGGAGGAATTAAGCACTATCACTAGCGTAGTATTAGACAAGTTAATGGGGCTAAAGCCAGCTAAGTCCCCTGGCCCTAATGGATTGCATCCTGGGATCCTAAAATAAGTAGCAACAGAGATAGTGGAATGTGTTGGTTGTAATTATCCAAAAATCCTTGGATTATGGTGAAGTACTGGAGGATTGGAAACCTACCAATGTGACACCCCTATCCGGAAAAGGAGGGAGGCAAAAAGCAGATAACTATCGGCTAGTTAGCCTAATATCTATTGGAAAAATGTTGGAATCAATTATTAAGGAAATGATAGCAGCATCATTTAGAAAATTATAGTCAAATCAAGCAGAAACTGTGTCTGACTAATTTATTTGAGTTTTTCAAGAAAGTCTCAATCACAGTGGATGGAGGGGAACCAGTAGATGTGTTGTGTTTGCACTTCCAGAAGGTGTTTGGCAAGGTATCTCACAAAAGGTTAAGTAATAAGATAAGACTCTGTGGTGTTGGAGGTAGAGAAATGGAGAATAAGCAGGAAACAGTGAGTGGGGATAAAGGGTTCTTTTTCAGCTTGGCGACCTGTAGCTAGCGGGGTTCCAGAGGGATCAGTGCTAGGCTGCAACTGTTTACGATATGTATTAATGACTTGGAGGAAGGAAGCAAATGTTCTGTAGCCAAATTTCCAGACGACACAGAAATAGGTGGAATTGCTAAATTGTCCCTTAGCGTCCCAAGATGTGTGGGTTAGATGGATTAGCCATAGGAAATGTGTGAGATTAGAGGGAAAGGGCAGGGGTGAGGACCTGGTTAAGATATTCTGCCAGGGAGTCAGTGCAAACTCAATGGGCCGAATGGCCTCTTCTGCACTGGAGAGATTATATTGTTCTATGGCTGCTCTGTTATAGTAAAAAGTCTGACAACACAACGCCGGCATACCCACATCACTAAAACCTGGTGTTGTCAGACTTTTTACTGGACTGTTATAGGCCAGAGGGATTTTCACATCCTGCGGTGAACGAAGATTCGGCTGGCCGCCAAATTCTCCGACTTCGCTGCAGCGGGAATCTGGCGGGAACAGTTGTCGGATCGCACCCTCTGATTCTATGAACAGCTTTGCCAGAACAAGTGAAATTGAGGAAATGCACTCTTGCATCCTGCTACACAATTGTGATTGACGCTGGAAAAAGTTTCTGTGAAGGGGGTTGGAGTGGCAAAGCAGCCAGGCGTTGAAGCACTCACAATGTAACTGCGTTGTGCTTCTTCTGTCTTTATTTCCCTCACATTTTGGATCTTTTCTCTCTTTTAGATTATTGCTTATCAGCCGTATGGAAAGTCTGTGGACTGGTGGGCTTACGGAGTCTTACTTTATGAAATGTTGGCTGGACAGGTAAGGAACCTTTTTGGGAAAGTTGATTTTGGACAACAATATATTCCTACCGGCTTTATTTCAAGTCTTTTCGAGTCTCGATGATCCTTTGTCAGAGCGAAGGAAACCTAGCTGTGACGAAGGGTCATCCAAACTCGAAACACTGGCTCTATTCTCGCTCCACAGATGCTGTCAGACCTGCTGAGATTTTCCAGCATTTTTCTGTTTTTGTTTCAGATTCCAGCATCCACGGTACTTTGCGTCAAACAGTATATCCCTGTTTAGTAGCAACTAAATGGCACAGTGGTTAGTACTGCTGCTTCACAGTACCAGGGACCCAGGTTTGATTCCCAGCTTGGGTCACTATGTGGAGTTTGCACATTCTCCCCGTGTCTGTGTGGGTTTCCTCTGGGTGCTCCGGTTTCCTCCCACACTCTGAAAGGTTAGGTGCATTGACTCAAACTGGGGCAATTTACTATAACTTCATTGCAGTGTTAATGTAAGCCTTACTTGTGATAAATAAACTTTAATTTTTTTAATAATAAACTGATTGAAGATCTGAGTGATCAGAAAGAATCAATTTTTCTTTTATTATCTTTACTCTTCAAAGATTTCCATTATTTAGACAGATATCAATTCCTGGAAAACTGGTCTGATGAAATATCGACATTTTTCTTCTGCGAAAGAACATAAACGGTGGAAAATGAGAGCAGGAATGCCCAAGCTGCCATCCAATCAGATGGTTTTCTAAAAAAGTTCAAGTGAATCCTAATTTATTTCATAGAATCACAGGACCCGACAGTGCAGAAGGAGGCCATTCAGCCCATCGAGTCTGCACCGACCATAATCCCACCCAGGCCCCGTAACCCCACATATTTACTCCGCTAATCCCTCTAACATTCCAGGACACGAAGGGGCAATTTAGCATGGCCAATCAACCTAACCCGCACATCTTTCAGACTGTGGGAGGAAACCGGAGCATCTGGAGGAAGCCCATGCAGACACGGGAAGAATATGCAAATTCCACACAGATGTTGACCCAAGCCAGGAATCAAACACGGGCCCCTGAAACTGTGAGACAGCAGTGCTAACCACTGTGCCTCCGTGCCACCCCATTTGTTATAAAGGCAGTGAAGACAACTAGCCTTGGAGTGAGATTGAAAGAGGCCTTACGAGTCAGTCGTGTGGCTGGAAGTGGGAGGGGAGTGAAGAACATTGTTTGTAAAGTTGGAGCGAGAGTTTTGAATGGGGAAATGGGCAGATAAAGGATAAAGAAGAATGAGAGAACTTGCATTTCTTTAGCACAATGTCAGGATGTTCCAGAGTGCGCCACGGCAATTGAAACACTCCTGAAACGTGGTCTATATCAACCCGTCCCTGCAGGAGCCTGTGATTGGTTGTTGGAGCAGGAAATTGAACCACTTCCTCAGCCAATGACAGCTCATGGATTGCCGGGAGTGAGAAAGAGCAGCAGTTATCATTGTCAGTCTGAAATTTGAACGAGAGCGTTATAGGAGAGTTAAGAAGCATCAAAATCAAAACAAAACTGCACCTAGAGAGAAAGCAAGACCACAGACTGGCCATTGCCCTCTTGGCATTGAGGGTGACTTGCCTCCACTCTGATTCGATGGAAGGCTGGGAAGTCCAGTGCACGATCCACATGGATGGCAGGCGGTGCTCGAAGTATTCGGGTTGATGAGATTTGCGCACGCTCGCCGACGCCTCGACTTCTTAAAAATTATCTTGTGGGACATGGGCATCGCTGGCTGGCCAGCATTTATTGCCCATCCCTAATTGTCCTTGGAGGGCAGTTGAGAGTCAACCACATTGCTGCGGCTCTGGAGTCACGTGTTGGCCAGACCAGGCAAGGACAGCAGATTTCCTTCCCTAAAAGACGTCAGTGAACCAGATGAGATTTTCAGACAATCGACAATGTTTTCATGGCCACCAGTGGATTCTTAATTCCAGATTTTTAAAAAATTGAATTCAAATTCCATCATCTGCCGTGGTGGGATTTGAACCTGGGTCCTCAGAACATGAGCTGAGTTTCTGAATTAAGAGGCTAGTGGTAATACTACTAGGCCATCGCCTCCCCCAACGTGATTTACCGCTGCAGTTTCTTGACATGCTCAGTGCCTTCCAAAATAAACCTTGTCCACAAATCAGGGCCTTCGATGAGTCGCCAGGGATATTTAACACCCTCAGGGACACTTTGAGAAAATCCCTAAAGTGTTTCCACCCTCCTCTTGGGAATTTCCAGCTGCAACTGAGTTCCAAATAGAACAAAAATGGAAAATGTTGGAAAATGCCAGCAGGTCTGACAGCATCTGTGGGGAGAGAATAGAGCCAACGTCTCGAGTCTGGGTCATCCAGATTTGGAGGATCAAATCCAGTGGCCCCTGCACCCTAACAAAGAAAGCAAAATTGTCAAATATATTTTTGAAATCTCCAAGTTAAAGAATGTGTGTGTGAATCTATCAATGTGGTATAAATTCAGCTTAAGTTTATGAATTGAATAACCTTTGTTATCTTGTTTCAGATCCTGTTGTCAGTTTTAATGGAGCTCTAACTGAAGCTTGTTTTTTGTGTCCTGACAGCCTCCATTTGATGGAGAGGATGAGGATGAGCTTTTCCAGTCTATAATGGAGCACAATGTCTCATATCCAAAATCACTGACAAAGGAAGCTGTCTTAATCTGCAAGGGGGTAAGACATCACTCTCCTGTCATGACAACACTTGCTAAGGGCTGTACGGTAACAGCGTGCTTTATATTGTGAGGTTAATGATTACTGCACTGGGTGATGTGACAGACTAATACGGTTAAGAGCTTTCATGCTGATTTTTGGTCAACATAAATATTTTACAGTAATTGAGACAATTAACAATGTTACCCAACTTCTTGAAGTATCTGTCTCCAGAGGTAAGACTTTGATCGACCTGTTAGTCTTTCATATAATCATATCCCTACAGTGCAGAAGGGGGCCATCCGGCCCATCGAGTCTGCACCGACCACAATCCCACCCAGGCCCTATTATAACCCTACATATTTATCCTGCTAATCCTCCTGACGCTAAGGGCAATTTAGCAAGGCCAATCAGCCTAACCCGCACATCTTTGAACTGCAGGAGGAAGCCGGAGCACCCGGAGGAAACCCACACAGACACGGGGAGAACATGCAAACACCAGACAGACAGTGACCCCAAAGCTGGAATTGAACCCAAGTCTCTGGCGTTGTGAAGAAGCAATGCTAAACACTGTGCCACTGTGCCACCCCTATTCATTCAAAGCTTTTTGACTCAACCCATGTTTCTGAATCAATCATCTCATCAATGGTGTAGCTGGATTCTAGCTCAGGAAATGTGATTAAAGGTCATTGGCCTGGAATTTAGGACAGGATTATCCCTGCGACATCTCGAAACTGTGCTACCGGTAAAATGGGCTTCACTGGCTGATACTTAACAGAGGGGATGGAGTTCTTGCCTGTAGGATAGAGAGTTGGTGAGATCACTGCGTCACTTCTTTTAGAGAAGCCCAGCTGAGTGAACTGTCACGCGGGCACTTACCTGGGCAGTGATGGGCCTTCCCCAGGATCAAGGACCCCGAAGTGGAGGCTCCACCCACTGAGAGCTGCTGACCAATCAGGGAAGTGGCATCCTCCTGACGCCCAGACTGGTAGTTGGTGGGTATTAATTGGGCCTTCCCACCGTGGATTTAATCCAATTGTAGGCAGGACGGTGACCAGGTCTCTACCTACCCGATTAAATGCTTCCCTGGCACCAATCCTGCCACAGAGGCGGGGTGTGGGCATCTGATTTTCCCCAGAGGGTGTGCTTCAGTCTAATTCAGGATAGAGGGCAGGCCTCAATCCAAAACTGTCCAACTTGGAAGTAACAGCAGGATACAGTGGCAGGGAGATGAGAGAGAGGGGACTTCATAATGGAAGTTTAACATAGACAAAATAATGTCCTTTGGAGTCTGGCCTCCACTGTGGGAGTGGGGTTGGTAGGTTCCCGAGAGTGGTCTGTAGCCAGCAAAGTAAAGTTTATTTATTAGTCACAAGTAAGGCTTACATTAACACTACAATGAAGTTCCTGTGATGTTCCCTTAGCCGCCACACTCCGGCGCCTGTTCGGGTCAATGCAGCCTAACCAGCACATCTTTCAGACTGTGGGAAGAAACCAGAGCACCTGGAGGAAACCCACACAGACATGGGGAGAATGTGTAAACTCCACACAAACACTGACCCAAGCCGGGAATCAAACATGGTACCCTGGCACTGGGAGGCAGCAGTACTAACCACTGTGCCACCGTGCTGTCCCAGTGAAGTGAAGCAGGGAGGGCCTGACAGCCTGCCGGGATAGCTGACCCTCCCTGGCCTGCAGGCAGTGACATTGACTGCCTGCCCCCTGCTTGGAGACTGATTGGAAAATCCCTGTCGGCCTCAGTTAGTCAGGAACAGGTTTCCGTCTGAATCAGCCTCTGGAACGTGGCCTGGAGAGGGATGAAACTGGGAATATGCCCGGCAGCCAGTGTGCCAGTTTTCATACCCACTTGCCTCGGTTTTTGACTCCATCCAGCCCACTAACTCAGTTTGCCTCTCCATAGAGGCTACCAGGCTCATGGAATATTTCCAGCAGTCCCTGTTTTTGTTTCCAACAGCTGAACTATTTTGCTTTTTGTGGGGTCTTTAATTCAGGCTTAAATCATAGAATCCCTACAGTGCTGAAGGAGACCATTCAGCCCATCGAGTCTGTACCGAACACCGTCTCATCCAGGCCCTATCCTCATAATCCCACTTACCCTGCTAATTCCCCAGATACTAAGGGGCAATTTAGCATGGCCAATCGATCTAACCCGCACAGTGTGGAAGGAACATATGTGGCAAGTTGAAGGCACTTTACTATTTTTAAAAGATGGAATATCATAGAATATAATCCCTGCAGTGCAGAAGGGGGCTGTTCAGCCCATTGTGTCTATACAGACCACAATCCCACCCAGGCCCTATTCCCGTAACCCTCAATTACCTTGCTAATCCCCTGACACGAGGGTTAATTTAGCATGACCAGCCCACCTAACCCACACATCTTTGGACTGTGAGAGGAAACCAGAGCACCCAGAGGAAACCCACACAGACACTGGGAGAATGTGCAGTCTCCACAGAGACAATGACCCGAGGCTGGAATTGAACCCAGGTCCCTGATGCTGCGAGGCAGCAGTGCTAACCATTGTACCACCGTGCCACAATAACTCCAGGAATTGTAAAGGAACAGTTCTTTATTACTAAAAATAATGTAAAGTAAAACCACAAGCTTGTGGTGAACACAAACAGGTCCCAACTCGGACAGTGCGACAATGGACCCACTCAGGGGCCTGCTTTATAAAGGACTCGGTATACAAGCTGGTAAGGTTATTAGTAATCACCAGGGAGCTCACATTCAATGAGTCCTACAGGGAGGTCAATCAGTGATTTCCCCATTGCAGATCCTGGGAGTTATCACATTGACCAAACCCATCATCATGTGAGGCTAATATCAAGGCAAGGTGTCTGTACTCGATGAATGATACATCGCTATATGATAGTGCTGCTTCCTCTCCACCAGCCAATATGACACTGACTTATTTTGCAACTAGTTGATGAGAAAGGGCAGGATTTTCCAGCCACGCTTGACCCAAACACACAAAATCCCGCCCGAGGTCAATAGACCTTTGCATGGTCATTCTGTGGCGGGCAAGATGGGCATGTTCTGTCCAAAGGAATGAGTGTGTTACTGACAATCATTAAACAATTTCTTAGCGGCTTAGACAAATATCCTGAGAGAAAATTAGAAGTAGTGGACAAATACATTCTGTACAAATAAACATTCACATTGCACACAGTGTCATTTCATATTTGCCGAATATTGCGGAGGTTGAAATTAACACAATGCGAACCTCACATCCTCTTTCAAAAATAAACGTGTAGAATTTTTTTTTAATTTTAATTTTTGGCTTTTTGTCAGATTTCTCCGGTATTTTTACTTAAAACAAGGAAGACTCAAACCCATCAGAGGAAATGACAAGTAACAAAGTGTTACTTTGCGTGAGAGTGTGAAGAAGCTGGAATAACAAACACATTTGAAAGTTAAATCACCAACAGCTAATGGATCTTCCTCTACTGATACTCATTATACTGACGGATTAAACACAATATTGCTGACCCTTGCTACAAACCAATCTCCCTGATCTTCTCCCCGATTTTCACTGTTCAAACAATGCATTTGTCATTATTAACACAATTAGTGTAGCAAGGGTTAAACACTCACGATTAGAATTCTTTGAAATTGTGTTCCAGAACAGTGCAGATGTTGGCATCCTGCTGAAATGCAGTTTGTAAAGTAAAACTCTGAAATTGGCCAAAACCTGGTTCCAAAAACACACACTCACACACTCATCCCCCCCGGCCCGACCACTCCTACTTATTCATTTATTTGTGTCACAAAAGGTTTACATTAACACTGCAATAAAGTTAGTGTGAAAGTCCCCTAGCCGCCACACTCCAACACCCGCTCAGATACACCAAGGGAGAATTTAGTATGGCCAACGCACCTAACCAGCACGTCTTTCAGACTGTGGGAAGAAACCAGAGCACCCGGAGGAAATCCACGCAGACATGGGGAGAACACACAGACTCCGCACAGACAGTGACCCAAGCCGGGAATCAAACCTGGGTCCCACTGTGCCACCACGCTGCCTTAATTCTGCTCCGAAACAACATTCCCACATCCCAGTAGAGTCCTAGAGCTTTACAGCATGGGAAACAGGCCCTTTGGCCCAAACTGTCCATGCCACCCAGTTTTTACCACTAAGCTAGTCCCAATTGCCTCTACTACTGCCTCTGGCAGCTTGTTCCAGACACTCACCACCCTCTGTGTGAAAATAATTGCCCCTCTGGATCTTTTTGTATCTCTCCCCTCTCACCTTATACTATGCCCTCTAGTTTTAGATTCCCCCACCTCTGGGAAAAGTACTTTGCAGTTTATTGACAAAATGCTGCAGCACCAGCTGTTCAACGTGAGCAAGTAGTTGTCCTTTAATACCTGGAAGATTGGTTTTGAGGTGGGTACATTTGAGCTGCATTTGTACCTCACTATCCAATGATTTATTTCTCTCATTTACTCATGTGTCGCTGGCAAGACCAAGGTTTATTGTCTAACCGCCTTGGAGGAGGTGGGTGATGGCGAGTCACAGTTTCTGGTGATACTATCACCGTACTACTCTATTGGGAAACATGGAAAATAGGTGCAGGAGTAGGCCATTCGGCCCTTCAAGCCTGCACCACCAATCAACAGGATCATGGCTGATCATGCACTTTTAGTATTCCACTCCCGCTTTCTCTCTATACCCCTTGATCCCTTTAGCCGCAAGGGCCACGTCCAGCTCCCTCTTGAACATATCTAATGAACTGGCCCCACAGCTTTCTGTGATAGAGAAAAGAAATGATGTGGAGTTGCCAGCATTGGACTGGGGTGGGCACAGTAAGAAGTCTGACAACACCAGGTTAAAGTCCAACAGGTTTATTTAGTATCACTGTGAAAGCTCGTGATACCAGATAAACCTGTTGGAATTTAACCTGGTGTTGTGAGACGTCTCACAAAGAAAAGAAATGTAGAGAAAAAATGATGAAGGAGCAGTGAACAGTTGTGTGGTTTAGAGGGAAGTTTTACATACAGTGAATATCATGCAACAGGAATTCATTTTTGCAAAGCACTAAAGAGTTTATGTATCTCTCTCTCTCTGTCTCTGTCTCTTGCAAGCTATCTTTCATCACCTGATTCATTTTAGCTCAAGTTTTCTTTTAATTACTCTCTTTCACAGCTAATGACAAAACACCCAGCAAAGCGTCTTGGCTGTGGACCCGAGGGAGAGAGAGACATCCGGGATCATGCTTTCTTCCGGAGGATTGATTGGGAGAAATTGGAGCAACGGGAGATACAGCCTCCTTTCAAACCAAAAGTGGTGAGTGTGTTGAAATCCAGGCCCCATTATGTCATGTGTAAGGAAACAAGGCTGGGTGCACATGGAAGGAACTGCTGATTTCACATTGATGTAACATTTCCACTCAATAAATAGTTGGGCTGAGGCAGCAGAGTTTAAAATAAATAGGTCAGGTACAGTATAAGGCTTCATACATTTCAAGTACTACCTTTTCTAAGAGTTATGAATTGAAGTTTGCTGTTTCCTTTAAGGGAGTCTTTTCTGAGCGACAGGAAACCAAATAATCTTCAAGCTGTAACATGAAAAATTTATTTAATAGTCACAAGAAAGGCTTACGTTAACACTGCAATGAAGTTACTGTAAAAATCCCCTAGTCACCACGGTCCGTTGCCTGTTTGGGTACACTGAGAGAGAATTTACTATGACCAATTAATCTAATCCGCACATTTTTGGACTGTGGGAGGAAATCAGAGCACCCGGAGGAAAGCCACACGGACACAGGGAGAATATGCAGACTCCACACGGACAGTGAACAGAAGCTGGAATTGAACCCGGGTCCCTGGCGCTGTGAGGTAGCAGTGCTAACCACTGTGCCCCCGTGCCGCCCCAGATTATTGCCAAACAGATAGCCTGCAGGATGGATGGGAAAGCCATCTGGGAATATATACCCATGTTTAGGAAATAAAGCAAGCCAAGCTCCTGACAGACAAATGAGGAGAGTCGAGCTTTCTCAAGTGGTATCAGACTGGTTTCTATGTTCCTGAAGCTGGAGAGTGAGCTGTTATCAGCTTTGCTCAGTGAGATAATCTTGATTCTATCCAGCGGTGCTGTATGTTCCTTGTCAGGAGGATTTGTGAGGGTTTATTTTGCAACCATACCTTCTCATGTGGAGTTAGAATGAAACTCCTACAGTGCAGAAGGAGGCCATTCAGCCCATCAAGTCTGCACCAACCACAATCCCACCCAGGCCCCATTCCCATAACCCCATGCATTTACTCTACCTAGTCCCCCTCATACCAAGAGGAATTTAGCATGGCCAATCCACCCAAAACAGCATCTTACCCAGACACATCCACCAGCCGCCGCCCCCCCCCCCCCCCCGCCCCCTCCCCATCCCCATAACCCTGCATATTTAGCGTGGCCAATGCACCAAACCAGCATACCTTTCGGACTGTGGGAGAAAACTGGAGCACCAAAAGAAACCCATGCAGAGACAGGGAGAATGTGCAGACTCCACACAGACAGTGACCCAAAGGCAGAATTGAACCTGGGTCGGCGGGGCTGTGCAGCAGCAGTGCCAACCACCGTGCCACCACACATGCTTAATGTTTCCTTTCTTAAAAAAGGAGGTTTTGGACCAGGTTGGGGGCAGGCACCCAGTCAGTCTCAGCATGGCAGGATACTCTGGCAGTGCTGATAAGTGTCGCACTGGCAGCAGCCAGGGAATAACCATTTTGCTGTCTTCACTGAAGACAGGTTAGTGATACAGAGATTGAGGAACTATTTTGCAGACTATATTTAACACAGGTGAAAATCAAAACAGAAACTGAGATTGACAGAGTGAATTATGACGATATAGTTACTGTAGCTGCAATCACTACATTCTTTCAGAGGAAGAGGATAGAGCATATTGAAGGTTGCAGACAGGTTGAGGAGGACAGTGAGGAATAGTTTACCTTCGTCACAGTCATAGCCACGGGTAAGGAAAGAGTTGAAGGTGGAATCTTATCTTGTTGGAGGAACCATATCCGTATGGGAAGAAGTACAGAGTCAGGTGCCCCCTAGATCACTGCGATTGGGACCTGCAGTCACTGAATTGCAACAATAGGTTGGATTAAAAGGCTGATTACAAGAGGCTCCGGTTTGCCAATGACACTAAATGAGGAATTACTGAGCAAATGGACAGCATGTCTAACTGGGCACCTCAGCCAGTGCAGCAGTCCCTCAGCACCACACTGGAATATTAGATTCTATTTTTCAGCTCCTAGAGTGGGATTTGAACCCACCATCTTTTGACTCAGGCTGGAGTGTGATTGGCTGAGCCGCGACTGACGCAGGAACAGAGCGAAGCTCGCACAACAATATTTTAAAACAGCCTGGATTTTAGATTTAACAGGTCCATGTATAAACAGGTGGTTGACTCAATTTGCCCAGTGCTGTTTTCTGTAATGACTTCTCATTCCAGTGCGTCTATAAAAACAGGCTTTCTAATTTTAAGCACACTTGATGAAACAAGTAACTTTAGCATTCGATGAATATTCATAGTCCCAGCAACAAAGAATGGATGCACAGTGCGGTATATCAACAGTGGCTTTGTACCAGATCTTAAATCAGTTTTCATTTTACAGAGCACCACAAACAACGCAGGGTTCATTCATGTAAGTCTGACTTCACAACTAAGGAGCATCCTAAAGGCTTTGTTCCACTAACCCTTCTGGAACAGCAGTGACATTTCTGATAGCAGTGTGATCTTGTTGTAATCACAGGGCCATCGCATTTGTGCTTTATTTTCCTTTTCTTAACATGCTGCAAGCCAGGAGTTCAGTGTTTGTACTATAACACGTTTGTGTGTGTTCAAATTGCAACAAAGCACCGACACTCAGGAGCATAAGTATTAGAAATATACAAGTGAATCTCGGGATTAAATACCACTAAAGAATGGTGTGGAATGACCGTGATCACTCAATACTTTCTCGTTCTTTCGACGCTAAAAAAGAATGTTGCCGTTCTTCCATTGACCCCAGTGCAAAGCTAACTGAACCATTCAGGCTTGTACTGAGTTTGCCACTAAATGGGCAGTAACATTTATCCTCACATTCCAACAAATCATTGTGTGGCAGTTAGAGAACTGATCTGTATTTAATCTGTTTTGCTGTTGATACTTGAGTGTGTATTAAGTGGAGGTAATGGCAGTTTATCGCAAGAAAGGGAGGGACAATTGTGGTCAACTGGTCTCCGCCGTCCCTGAGGGCAGCTAATAAAAACCAGTTAACAGGAGGGAGGGAGTAGATTCTGTGTCTGCTCCTTGTCACATAATTCCATATGGACTGGGGAGAGAGGGAGGAGAGTAAACTAGGTGAAAAATAACATTATTTGGAAACGCGCCTGCTTCAAAGAACAAAGAAAATTACAGTGCAGGAACAGGCCCTTCGGCCCTCCAAACCTGCACTGACCTTGCTGCCCGACTGAACTAAAACCCCCTACCCTTCCAGGGACCATACCCCTCTATTCCCATCCTAAAAGAGTAAGTAGCTATTGGGCACAGTAAGAAGTCTCACAGCACCAGGTTAAAGTCCAACAGGTTTATTTGGTATCACGAGCTTTCAGAGCACTGCTCCTTCAGTGTTGAATACCAGATAAACCTGTTGGACTTTAACCTGGTGCTGTGAGACTTCTGACTGTGCTCATCCCAGTCCAACACCGGCATCTCCACATAATAATCAGTGGGATAGTGATGGCCTAATGGTATTATTTATTGCTAGACTATTAATCCAGAGACTCAGCTAATGTTCTGGGACCCGCCACGGCAGCTGTTGGAATTTGAACTCAATAAAAAAAATCTGGAATTAAGGAATCTACTGATGGCCGTGAAATCATTGTTGATTGTTGGAAAAACCCATCTGGTTCACTGATGCCCATTAGGGAAGGAAATCTGCCATCCTTACCTGGTCTGGCCTACATGTGACTCCAGAGCCACAGCGATGTGGTTGACTCTCAACTGCCCTCCAAGGACAACTAGGGATGGGCAATAAAGGAGCCAACAACACCCATGTCCCCAAATTAATAAAAAAAATTAAATAGGTTAGTTGACAATAACCTTCAAAATGCACATTTCTAAATTTAACTGATTATTTAGCTGAGTAGATGGCATTCAGATGAATTCATTAAACTGTGTTTAACTGCAGATTTTTGAATTTGACTCCATACTAATGGTACCGCTTTGCTTTGTTGCATTCATTATACTAATCTGAATCTGATGTACAATGAACCAGTGAAGCATGTGTTTGTTGCAGTTTAACCATTCTGAAGATTGATTTTAGTGGCACTGAATTGCTTGTTGTATTGGAGTGTGCACGAGACATATTTCATATAGAAACCAGAACTAATCTGTTGAATTTACGATCATTTGTTTTTCCTTGCGGCAGTCAGCGTTAGCAAGAATGGCGTTCTCTGAACTGTTAACGTTCAGGCTTGGAAATGTCGGAACTGAAACGTAACGAGAAACTGAGATCGCGTTTAAAAGGTTTTGCTTCCTTGATGGCCAACAAATTAATTTGTGTGATAACAGAGCAGATGGTCTCATGTACATGCTGAATTTTATCTGGGGCAGCAGTTGGGCATTTGCTTCAGAGTTTCTGAGTTAGAATCGGAAAAGAATACTGCTGATTTAGAATCATAGAGATAGACAGCACGGAAACAGGCCCTTCGGCCCAACACGTCCATGCAAGTCAGGTTTCCTAAACTGAACTAGCCCTGTTGACCTGTGTTTGGTCCATATCCCTCTAAACCTTTCCCATCCATGGACCTTTCTCATTCAAATCCAGAGGTCCATTCTCCAGTTATTTGATTTGATTTGATTTATTATTGTCACATGTATTAACATACAGTGAAAAGCATTGTTTCTTACACGCTACACAGACAAAGCATACCATTCATAGAGAAGGAAACGAGAGAGTGCAGAATGTAGTGTTGCAGTCATAGCTAGGGTGTAGAGAAAGATCAACTTAATGCAAGGTAGGTCCATTCAAAAGTCTGGTGGCAGCGGGGAAGAAGCTGTTCAGTTGATACGTGACCTCAGACTTTTGTATCTTTTTCCCAACTGAAAAAGGTGGAAGAGAGAATGTCCGGGGTGAGTGGGGCGCTTAAAATCATAGGAACTCTACAGTGCAGAAAGAGGCCACTTGGCCCATCGAGTCTGCACTGACCACAATCCCACCCAGGCCCTATCCCCATATCCACCTGCTAATCCTTCTAACCTACACATCTCAGGACACTAAGGGGCAATTTTAGCATGGCCAATCAACCTAACCTGCACATCTTTGGACTGCAGGAGGAAACCGGAGCAGACACGAGGAGAATGTGCAAACTCCACACATTCAGTGACCCAAGCTGGGAATCGAACCCAGGTCCCTGGAGCTGTGAAGCAACAGTGTTAAGCATTGTGCTACCGTCCCACCCGCTTAATTATGCTGGCTGCTTTGCCGAGGCAATGGGAAGAGTAGACAGAGTCAATGGATGGGAGGTTGGTATGCGTGATGGACTGGGCGATATGTCAGTAGATTGGAGAAGCTGGGGGAAGGCAGGATCAGGATATTGAATTTGATGATCAGGCATGATCAAAATGAATGGCAGAGCAGGCTTGAAGGGCAGAATGGCCTCCTCCTGCTTCTTGTCTCTGTATTTCTATACATTCTTCAGAGAAGTTTGAGAAGAGATTTGATGGGGTGTTCAAAATGACGAGAGGTCGGGATACAGTCGAAAGGGAAGAATTGTTCCCACCAGACACAACATGAGGAAAAACAATTTCATGCATCGAGTAGTTAGTATCCGGAATGTCGGAGACTGTAGTGGAAGCAGATCTAATTGTGGCTTTCAAAAGGGAATTGGATCATTACCTGATGGGAGAAGATTTGCAGGGCCATGAGAAAAAGTCCGGGGAGTGTGTGTAGCTGATGGACGCCCAGCACGGGTACGACAGGATGAATAGTTACAGCACCGGAGGAGGCCATTCTGATTCGAATGATGAAATGAGCCCAGTAAACATCCAGTGTGGACATGACCTATCTGTGAGAGCCCTAATTAATTTGGTTTGTGACTTGGAGATTGCCACTTGAGTGAGGTGGTAGGCAATTGCAAACTGCTGTGGAACCATACGTCAGTAATAATCCGCACTCCGAAACATGGGATAGAATTCTCTCGCTGCGAGTGCCGTGGAGGAGCCAGGAATGTGGAGTGTTTCCCACTGTGGCGGCGGGGGCCAGGCAGGGGGGGTGGTTAGGGGTTGGGAAGCACGCCAAATCATCCAGCCCCAACCTCACTAATTCTGCACCGCACTGAGTGACTCAGTGGCAGGACGGGCCTGGGTGGCGTGTGTCTGGGCCAACATCACTGAGCCACTATTGAAGAGAGAAGGTGGAGCTCCCGAGAAATGTCCGGGGCGATTCACACCGGGAGATGCACCTCCCGAGAACAAAGATGGACCTCCCGGAAGGTCCTGAAGCCGGGAGATGGACGGCCCCTCCCCCGCCTCACCCCAGGACATCAAATCCAGAAGGTCCAGCTGCAGATCCCCCCCCACCCCCACCAATCCGCTGCTGTGGTGTTCCAGGGTTTTGGGCAGGCCTCTATCCCGATCTCAGGAGACAGTCCCAGGCATCATTCAGATGAGTCCCGTGTTGTCCCGAATGGGTTGAAGCTGGCACTGGGATAATCTGGGGGTTGGGATTGAGGGGGGAGGGTGGTGGTCCGGGCTTCATCCATACCCCATTAACAGGATACAGATGAGGTTAATACCAGCCTCTGGCAGGTTTTCCAGCCACCGGTAGAGGATCCTGTTGTAAATCCATGCCGGTGAGCCTCCCCCCATATTCTCCCACCGTGCCTGCCATCGGGAATGCCAGCAGGTGCTTGGGACCTTTCCACCCATGGAGACAGGATTCACCACTCAATCTACCGCTCATGCTGATCTGTGCCTGTATTCCAGTGAAGTGCTCTGATAATATAGTCCCTGGCTGATCTGAAACCTCTCAATCTCAGCATTGTCTCCTGCTCTGAGGAGGAGACAGAGCTCCAGCCTCTCACTGTCATAAGAACATAAGAACATAAGAAATAGGAGCAGGAGTAGGCCATCTAGCCCTTCGAGCCTGCCCCGCCATTCAATAAGATCATGGCTGATCTGTCGTGGCTCAGTTCCACTTTCCTGCCCTCTCCCCATAACCCTTAATCCCCTCTCTTATCAAGAACCCATCAACCCGCGTCTTAAAAATATTTAGCGAGGCAGCCTCCACCACTTCAACGGGCAGAGAATTCCAGAGATTCACCACCCTTTGAGTGAAGAAGTTCCTCCTCAACTCCGTTCTAAACCGCCTCCCCTTTATCTTGAGGCTGTGCCCCCTAGTCCTACTGTCTTTTTTGAGCGGGAAGAGTCTCTCCACCTCTATCCTATCCATCCCATTCATCATCTTATACATCTCAATGAGATCTCCCCTCATTCTTCTAAACTCTAACGAGTACAAGCCTAGTTTATTCAGCCTCTCCTCATAGCTCAATCCCCTCAACTCCGGTATCAGCCTAGTAAACCTCCTCTGCACTCCCTCCAGGGCCAAAATATCCTTGCGCAGGTGCGGCGCCCAAAACTGCACACAGTACTCCAGCTGCGGCCTCACCAATGCCCTATACAGCTGCAGCAAGACCTCCCTACTTTTATATTCAATCCCCCTCGCTATGAAGGCCAGCATCCCATTCGCCTTCCTGACCACCTGCTGCACCTGCAAGCTGGGTTTTTGCGACTCATGCACAAGGACCCCGAGGTCCCTCTGCACCGTCGCCTGCTGCAGTTTTTCGCCACGTAAGTAATAGTCCTTCCTACCATTCTTCCTACCAAAGTGGACCACCTCACACTTGCCAACATTAAATTCCATTTGCCATTTCCTGGCCCATTCACCCAGCCTATCTAGATCCTTCTGCAGACTCTCCACACCCTCCGCACAATTTGCCTTTCCCCCAATCTTGGTGTCATCAGCAAATTTCGACACCCTGCACTCGGTTCCCTCCTCCAGATCATCTATATAAATGGTAAATAGCTGAGGCCCCAGCACCGACCCCTGGGGCACCCCACTAGTCACCAACCGCCAATCCGAATAGCACCCATTGACCCCCACTCTCTGCCTCCTATTTGACAACCAATCCTCTATCCACGCTAACACCCTACCCCCAACTCCATGTCCCCTGACCTTCTGCAATAACCTCTTGTGAGGTACCTTGTCAAACGCCTTCTGAAAATCCAGAAAGACCACATCCACCGGCTCTCCTCTATCCACTGCCCTAGACACATCCTCATAGAACTCCAGTAAATTTGTCAGACACGACTTCCCTTTAATGAAACCGTGTTGCGTCTGCCCTATCAAGCAATTCCCTTCAAGATGCCTCGCAATTTCCTCTGTCCCGTGTGGGAAGAATATCTTCCTGGCATCATCCCAGAACAACCCGTCTCTAATCTGAAGGCTTTGCCCCCTTGTTCTGGACTACCCTAACTGGAGGAATTATTTACCCACTATCTCCCCTCAAACTTCTTTAATCAATTTAAACATTCCAATCAGATCCTTAATCTTCTCTATTCAAGGGAAAAAAGCCTTGTCTACACACTGGTCTGTATCATTTAACCTTTCTCACTCTGTAATCACCCTGATAAATCTGAGGCACGGTGAGGTCTCCTGAAATATATCTAATGGGGTCGGGCCAGATCTCAGTCCAGCTTTCGCAATTGGAATCCCAGCCCCTTTGTGAGAAAGGAGAACATTTCATTCACATTTTAGATACCCTCTGGTATCCCTTCAGTAGTTTTCAGCGATTCCTGTGCTTGGATGTGTAAATTTCTCCGCCCCTCCACAGTTCCGAGCTTCTCACCATTTAGAAATTATCCTGATCGGGAGTTGATGACTTTGCTACATCGAGCTCCATCCGTTCTACCCACTTACCCACTCCGCAATGGCCCACTGCAACTTTGTCCTCCCACCTGCACTATTTAATGTGCGGGTTAGCTGGATCAGCTATGCTAAATTGCCCCTTAGTGTCAGGGGACAAGTAGGGTAAATACAGGGGTTACAGGGATAGGGTGAGATTGTTGTCAGTGCAGGCTCGATGGGCTGAATGGCCTTCTCCTGCACTGTAGGGATTCTACCGAAGTCACATTCTGTCAATTTGAGTACATACCCACAGTCTCCAATCTCTTAATCAGTTCCTTATCCAAGCCAAGAGATTGGTTCCAATTCCACGTGCCCTCATTTTTGTTACTGCCGGTTTTATGTGAAATCTTGCTGAATATCTGCTGATTGCCCACACAGATAGAGGCCCCAGGCACTCCTCATTAACCACATTTGTTAAGTCCTCAAAGATATAACTTGCTGTTCATAAATCCACATGGGCTGTCCCTGGCTAGCACACGCTGGTCTAAAAGCTCAGTCACTCTGTCCCCTAATAATAGATATTAGTAACCTCCTCACAACTGACATCAGAACGAACAGACCTGGATAATTTCCTGGCTACACGTGAGAGTTAAAATGATTCCTGATGTAGTTCCTCGCAGTCAGTGAGATTACAGTGATCACCTGGACACACGCATTCAGCTCACAACCGTTGCTGCTGATCCATTTCTAAGTTTGAGAGCGTAGAGTTTCCTGACACATTCGGAGCGTGCCAAAAATAGACAAGGAGTGCAATTTTCTTCCAACATCCCATCGTTCACCAAGCGAAAAAAAACCAGCTAAAAACGTAACTGTGGCTAAAGCTGAAAAGACACAACAGCTGCAGAGTGAAGTGACGGATAATGACTAATCTGTTACTGCATCGATAGTTACCACACCTCACACTGCTGCTCGCAAGCAAATATTGTATTGTATCCTAAGAAGCACAATCTATCTAACTTGTGCTGCAATTTGAGAAGCTACAAGGACTTTGTTCTTTACATGGAAACATACCTAAGGTCGGGGAGTCTAAAAGTAGAGGGCTTGGGTTTAAGGTGAGAGGGGAGAGATAAAAAAGTGTCCAGAGGGGCAATTTTTTCACACAGAGGGTGGTGAGTGTCTGGAACAAGCTGCCAGAGGTAGTAGCAGAGGCGGGTGCAATTTTGTCTTTAAAAAGTGTTTAGACAGTTACATGGGTATCAAGGGATATGGGCCAAACGCGGGCAATTGGGACTAGCTTAGGGGTTTTAAAAAAAGGGCAGTAGGGACAAGTTGGGCCGAAGGGCCTGCTTCCATGCTGTAAACCTTTATGACACTATGACTTCAGAAGATAGGAGCAGAAGGAGGCCATTTGGCCCTTCGAGCTTCTTCACCATTCATTACAATCATGGCTGATTGCCCAACTCAATAGCCTAATCCTGCTTTCTCCCCATAGCCTTTGATCCCATTCGCTCCTGCTTACTCACTCCAATTATTCTCTTATGATTCATTAGATTGTTAAATGAAACATACAAATATCACATTTTAAACTGTATTCTTACAAATACTGACACAAGAGCAGCACGGTGGCACAGTGGTTAGCACTGCTGCCTCACAGCGGCAGGGACCCAGGTTCAATTCCAGCCTTGGGTCACTGTCTGTGTGGAGTCTGCACGTTCTCCCCATGTCTGCATGGGTTACCTCCCAGTGTTCTGGTTTCCTCCCACAGTCCAAAGATGTGCGGGTTAGGTGGATTGGCCGTGCTAAATTGCACGATGTGTAGGTTAGGGAGATTAGTGGGATAAATGTATGGGATTACAGGGACAGAGCTGGAAGTGGGCCTGTCAGAGAGTCAGTGCAGACTTAATGGGCTGAATGGTCTCATCTGCACTGTAAGGATTCTATGATAAGATTCACTCTGTCATTTTGTTTTAACTTTTGATTTTTATTGAGATGCAGACAAGGCACATTAGAGGCAGGAAACTGACCCCCAGACTCTGATTTCCAACCTTCTGCTCTATTGCCAGCTAGGAACCAGATCAATGTATCCGCTCATTAATATCATTTCCATCTCAATCTTTGTACTGTTTGCCTCTTTGAACTGTGCTGAGTGAGTCATGAACTAAAGGATAGATCAGTGAAATGCTTCACTTTTGTACAGATGGCATCCCAGCAAGCTCTTGTTTACCTCAGAGTAGCCCCCTCGATGTTACTAAAGTAACTGGCTTTCCCCACGACCTGTTAGAAAGGCCCATTCCGTGGATAATACAAAGAACAAAGAACAAAAACAGCCCGGGAAACAGGCCCTTCGGCCCAACGAGCCCGCGCCGCCATTTTAACATTACCAGTCCCCCCCTCCACCCATGACCCTTATCTATTGTTTTATGGCAATCCACATTGAGGGAAACTAATTTAGGGACAATTTATTACTTCCAATCAGCCTAATAGCACATCTTTGGGGTGTGGGAGGAAACCGGAGCACCCGGAGAAAACCCACGCAAGCACGGGGAGAATGCGCAAACTCCCACAGACACCAGCCCAAATCCATGTGTCTGCACAGCAAACAGCGATAGTCACTGAGCTGTCGTTTTGCCCAGCATCTGGTCCAGTTTAAGCACACACTAACGACATGAAGCACTAGGCCAATCTCGAACATGGGTCGAACATTATATGTGAACAGATATAAAAACCTAATCTCAGCAGGTCTAACAGCATCTGTGGAGAGAGAAAAAAGCCAACATTTTTTAGAATCCCTACAGTGCAGAAGAGGCCATTTGGCCGATCAAGCTTGCACAAATACTATTCCCACCCAAGCCCTATCCCCATAACCCCACGCATTTACCCTAGCTAGTCCCTCTGACACTAAAGGGCAATTTATCATGGCCAATCAACCTAATCCGCGCATCTTTGGACTTTGGGAGGAAATCGGAGCACCCGGAGGAAACCCATGCAGACACGGAGAGAATGTGCAAACTCCACACAGACAGTGACCCGAGGCTGGAATTGAAACTGGATTCCTGGCACTGTGAGGCAGCAATGCTAACCACTGCGCCACCATTGTTTCAAGTCTGGATGATCTTTCGTCAAAGTGGAAAAATAGAAGTGAGAATGAAAAGTGGTAAAAGTGGAAGAATGAGATGAGAAGAAGAAATGAAACAAAATAAATGGAAATGGGGTGAAGATTGAGGGGAGAGCTCAGACTCTGAAGTTGTTGAACTCAATGTTCAGTCCGCAAGGATGTAAAGTGTCCAGTTGGAAGATGAGATGTTATTCCTCCAGTTTGTGTTGGGGTTCACTGGAAAATTGCAAAAGGCTTTATTCTTTCCCCACAGATGCTGAGACTTGCCAGCATTTTCTGTTTCAGATTACAGCATCTGTAATGTTTTACCTTTAAAAGTCTAACCTGTTCCTCTAACATCCAGTGTGCATTGCCAAGCAAAGAACACCACAGCACAGGAACAAGCTCTTCAGCCCAGCCAGCCTGCACAGATTCCTAGCTGTTATTTAAACCCACTACTACGTGCCCATATATGGTTTCTATCTCTCTGTTCACCTCCTGTTTAGTGTAACAACTAGCTGCTGTGTTGGGATTTGAACCCAGGTCCCCAGAACATTAGCTGAGATTCTGAATTAATAATGCAGCGATAATACCACTAGGCCGTCGCGTCCTAGTGCCCAACTAAGATGACAGATGATACAGTACGTTTTCTTACCATCAGTACAGGTAACAGTTGCAGCCATAGGGTATCCTTTATGCTGCAGACTGAATGGTCTGGTTTATTGTATTGAATAATGTAACTTCAATATGTCATTTTAAAGAACATGCTTACTAAATTCTCTCCTTACCACGTGTCCCTCGGGATATTTGGCCTTTTGGAAATAATATTCAGTGTTTCTATTGAGCTTGATAATACGGTGAAATGGTGGTTAGCACTGCTGCCTCACAGCACCAGGGACCAGGAGTTTGCACACTCTCCCTGTGTCTGCGTGGGTTTCCTTCAGGTGCAGGTTAAGTAAAGCAAAGTTTCTTTATTAGCAAGTAAGGCTTGCACTAACACTGCAATGAAGGTACTGTGAAATTCCCTTAGTTGCCATACTCCAGAGCCTGTTCGGGTCAGCACATCTCATCAGCACGTCTTTCGGACTGTGGGAGGAAACCAGAGCACCCGGAGGAAATCCACACAGACACGGGGAGAACATGAAAACTCCACACAGACAGTGAATCAAACTTGGGACCCTAGCGCTGTGAGGCAGCTGTGCTAACCACTGTGCCAGGTTAGGTTGATTGGCCATGCTCAATTAACCTAGTGTTAGAGGGATTAGCGGCGTAAATATGTGGAGTTACGGGGGTAGCGCCTGAGTGGGATTGTGGTCAGTGCAAACTTGATGGGCCAAATGGCCTTCTTATGCATTGTAGGGATTCTATAAAGAAACAACATGGCTGCCAGTTGTCTTCTGCAGTAAATCACAGCCTTGGTTTCTGGACACAATGAAAGAAATCTGCCATGGCTGTATTGTTTAGTTCCTCTCTTTCTCATTCTGTGATACTGCGATCTGCATTATCCATGGTGTTTCTGTGTTTTCCCTGGAGAATGGGTTGGAAATCACAGGAACAACGATTGAACTATTCTTTGAGTGGCAGGCACACTGGAATCACCAAGGGGAATCCAGCCTGAAAATAAATTGCTGCTCTTACTGAAAAGCAGCAGTTCCTGAACTGTGACTTAACAAGAATAAATAGAAATAGCTATTTTCTTCACAGGATGCGTGTGAATGGAACATCAAATTCATAACCAAGACCTCTCTCCACTATCCCCCCCTCCGTACTTACTTCTCCCTCATTCACATCACGGTTTCATGTGGACACGTGTGAGGTCATTCATTTTGGCCAAAAAGATAGAAAGGCAAATTATTATCTAAATGGAAAGCAGATTCAAAATGCATCCGGGCAGAGGGACCTGGGTGTCACAGTGGGCAGCACAGTGGCACAGTGGTTAGCACTGCTATCTCATAGTGCCAGGGACCTGGGTTCAATTCCCGGCTTGGGTCACTGTCTGTGCGGAGTCTGCATGTTCTCCCCATGTCTGCTTGGGTTTCCTCCAGGTGTTCCGTTTTCCTCCCACAGTCCAAAAGACGTGCCGGTTAAGTGCATTGGCCATGCTAAATTCTCCCTGAGCAGCGCGCCGGAGTGTGGCGACTAGGGGGTTTTCACAGTAACTTCATTGCAGTGTGAGTGTAAGCCTACTTGTAACACTAATAACTAAGTCTTTGTTCATGAATCACAGGAAATCAGTGTTCAGGTGCAGCGTATAATAAAAAAGGCAAATGGGATGTTGGCATTTATTGCAAAAAGATTAGAGTATAAAAGTAAAGTGTTGTTGCAATTGTATCGGGTGTTGGTGAGACCACATCTGGAGTAGGGTGTCCAGTTTTGGTCTCCTTATTAGAGGAAGGATGTGGCGGCATTGGAGACAGTTCCGAGGAGATTCACCAGATTGATTCTGGGGATGAAAGTGTTGGCATGTAAGGAGAGATTAAACAGTTTGGGCTTCTACTCTCTGGGGTTTAGAAGGATGAGAGGGGATCTGATCGAGGCGTGTAAAATACTAAAAGGATTGATAGAGTAAATTTAGTCTGAATGTTTCCCTTTGTGGGGCAATCTAGAACAAGAGATGACAGGTATAGGTTGGGAGGCGGTAGATTTAAAACTGAGATGAGGAGGAGCTACTTCTCACAGAGGGGGGTGAATTTGTGGAACTCGCTGGCCCATAGTGCGGTGGATTCTGAATCATTGAATGGTTTCAAGAAGGAGATAGACATATTTCTCATTTAACAGACGGGTTAAAGGGATATGGAGAACAGGTGGGGAGGAAGTTTGAGACCAGGGAGAGATCAGCCATGACCTGACTGAATGGCGGAGCAGGCTCGGAGGGCTGGATTTGTCAACTCCTGCTCCTATTTCTTATATTCCTATCATGTTACCTCCAAGGCAACATTCACCTGAGGTCCAAGTCTTCCATAATTGGTCTCTCCACCTCCTATCTAACACCAAATTATCAGAATTATTCTCACCAATCTGCACCTTGTTGAATTCAAAATCCTTTTGATTTTAAATACCTTGGGGGCCTTGCTATAACCAATCTCCACACCTTGTGTGTTTTTAATGCTGGCCTCCTTTGCATCCCTCTTGTATCAACACAATATTCAACTGATGCCAATCAGAGACAACCTGTACATTGATTTCTAGGTTACTCTTCCCAAATCTGTTAGTGCCTCTCACCTTCTGAAGCATTTTCAAAGCTCAACTCTTCAATTATGCCTTCAGCACCTCCTCTGAACTTTATCGACTGCTTGGTATTCGATTCATCTCTTTAAAGCACCCGAGACATTAATTACATTCAATATGGATATAAATACCTTTTGATGTTGAAATGGCTGAATATTGCATCCATAAAACACAGATAGGTTTATACTCCAGAGTACAATTTAACGGATCGTAGCCTGTTAGAAGATTGTAAAGATCAGTTTATCCTCTAATTCTAGGTATCAGCCACAGAGTGAGAAGACAAAAGAATGTAAAGACCATCTTGCCTTCCCACTATCTGATTTCATTCTAGCACACAAATTTCTGATCAGCATTTATCCAACTTTCTCTCAAATTTGCGAATAGGATTACTCCCCAACCCACCAGTCATCTGTTCTATCCGTTCTGCACTTCCACATAAAATAATTCAATCTAATTTTTGATTTCATCCCCCCTCTTGTAAGTTTTGAAGTTATGCTCTCTTGTAAGATATGTCATAATTTAAATATATTTTCTTGTATCTTGAGTTCATTTGAATCCAGTGATGAATGATGACATTAGCTCCTCTTGGCTCCAGGAGTGAGCTCGGTGGCACAGTGGTTAGCAATGCTGCCTCACAGCGCCGGAGACCCCAGTTCAATTCCAGCCTTGCATCAGTGTCTATGTGGAGTTTACACATTTTGCCCATGTCTGCGTGGGTTTCCTCCGGGCGCTCCAGTTTTCTCCCACAGCCTGAAGATGTGCAGGTTAGGTGGATTGGCCATGCTAAATTGCCCCTTAGTGTCCCAAGATGTGTAAGGTAAGGGGATTAGTGTTTATTTATTTAATAAATTTATTTATTAGTCACCAGTAGGCTTACATTCACACTGCTAAAAAAATCTGGAATTAAGAATCTACTGATGACCATGAAACCATTGCCGATTGTTGGAAAATCCCATCTGGTTCACTAATGTCCTTTAGGGAAGGGAATCTGCTGTCCTTACCTGATCTGGTCTACACATGACTCCAAAGCCACAGCAGTGTAGTTGACTCTAAGCTGTTCTTTGGCAATTAGGGATGGGCAATAAATGCTGGCCCAGCCAGTGATGCCAATGTCCCACAAATTAATAAAAAAATGAAATTACTGTGAAAATCCAACTGGCGGTGCCTGTTCAGGTACACTGTGCAGAATTCAGCACAGCCAATGAACCTAATCAGCACGTCTTTCGAACTGTGGGAGGAAATCGGAGCACTCGGAGGAAACCCACACGGACACGGGGAGAATGTGCAAACTCCAGACAGACAGTGACCCAAACCGGGAATCGAGACAGCAGTGCTAACCGTTGTGCCACCATGCTGCCCCAAGGGGTAAAGTCAATATGTGGGGTGACAGGACTTGGGTAAGGTGCTGAGAGTCGCTGCAGCCTTGATGGGCCGAATGGCCTTTCTACTGCACTGTAGGGATTCTATGATCGCTGGTACATTTTCACCCAGTAAACACCCTGACTTGTTTCTCTCTCCGCAGTGTGGCAGAAGTGCCGAAAACTTTGACAAGTTCTTCACACGAGGCCAACCAGTGTTAACACCACCCGACCAGCTGGTCATAGCGAACATCGACCAGGCAGAGTTTGAAGGATTCTCATTTGTTAACCAAGAATTTATTCACCCCAGTTTAACCAATGTTGTATGAAACTGAGAATGAGACAGAGAAGCATCTTGAGTAGTAAATGGGCCTTTGTTTAACATGTCTATAATCAATGATTAATTTTACAGGATTAAAATGTTCAGTAAAGATTAAGGAACAAGCACTTTTAACTTTTAGAAAAGAAATTAATGTACTTTAAGAAGATATATTGACAATTTTAAAGTCCAGCTTTAAACCAGTCTAATATAATTATGGATTGTTCTGATAATTAAAAGGACAGAAAGATTTTTAAGAATGAATTCTCCTCTGCTGGATTCTAGTTCTTTTTTAAGTATTGAGATACAAATTGCAATACACATTTGGCCCCCAAGGGACCAGTTTGTTCTGCCTTGTCTTCCCAAAAAGTCAAAGCTAGTTAATAATCTCGGCTGCAAAAGGAACCATCAGTCCAAAAGTGTCATAGATATAATACGTTTGAGCAAATCAAAATTTGTATCTCAAAGACGTTCTCCACCTGTAATTTGCACTAATGTAGAGACCTGATATTTCCATTGGGATTACAGAACAAGGGATCTGAATTCCTTTTGGCGAGAAATAGTTGCAAGGGAAGCAGAGGAGAAACAAGATGTCGATCAAATAATTTAGGTATTTTAACACATTCTAGAGATCACTCGTCCAGAGTCGCCACTGAGAGGATGTAATACATTTCTCATGTGGATCACAAAGTGAATTTAGCACATTCTCGTTCAGAGACACAGAAACTCAGTCTATTGCACATGATAAACTAACAGTGCTGGAGACCATTCTACTAATTTTATATTAAACTACAGAGAATGCTGTGCTACACTTCTCTAGCACATATCTCATTACTAGTTTATTGTGTGGAATGGGCTTTTGTTTCTTAGAAATTGCAATGTTTGGCTTTCAGCAAAGCTTTGGCTTTGTTCAAAGCTTCCTTTCCACATGTTACCGGAGCACTAACTTCACACAAACAGCATTTGGCAAATTGTCTTTCTTTTTTTTGTTAAATCTGCAAATGTAATTATGTAAATTGCATCACTGAGATAGAATCCAGTCACGAGTGACATTTTTGAGAAAAATTCCGTGGCACTTCTCATGAGTGTCCTCCTTTCAGATCGTAACTGCGAGCTTTTTCAAAAATTTTCAAAGACCTAATGCAATTTTTAAACTAAGGCACAGGAAAGTATTTCTTTTTTTTCTTTTTAAAGACATTTGCTTGTACTATTACAAATTAGCTGATAAAGGAAAATACAATTTTCAAAAAGATTAAACTTCTTGATGTATTGTTTAGCTCCTGTACTTACCACTACAGTAAACAGAACTATTTTGGTCAAACTTGCTTTATTTTTCTTAAGGTTGAACAGTAAATGCTGATTCTTAAAGAGCCACAGTAAGTCCATGTGTGCACCTCTGCTCAGTTACAACCTGGGAACGAGTTCTGATCATCTTTTGCCTTGATTTTGGAAACAGTAATTTAGTGACTTACTATTCTGCCTTTAAGAAATGCATGTCATAATACAATTAGCATGTTGTCGATAGGTGCCGTATGGAACAACATTAAGAAAGCACGTATGTTTGGTTGTTGGTCTAAACAGTGTTTGCCATATCCAAGTTTAAAAAGTGCACCATTTAAAAAGATAATTACAACTGAAAATGGCAAGTTTTGTTTTTAAATCACATGGCGTGTGTGTTGGGCTGATTGATATTTACACTCCTTTATACAAATCTTCATATCAGACAACTCAAAGCCTGATCCTGCCAATTCATTGAAGATACAGGCTGGAATTCTGTGGCTGTTCACGCACGCCCCCCCTTCCCCCTCCCCCAAATCCCCGCCACTGCCAGCGAGAACAGAGAATTCGGCACTCAGCCAAATCTCCCGTCCCTGCAGCGAGGCCGGATAATCCTTGCCGCGAGCGAGGCCGGAGAATCCAGCCCGTAGTAAATGGATCTATGCACTCCAGCTCATTGTTAGTTGGAACATCCATATTTAAAACAAGCATTAACGGATGCTAAATGCCAGAATTTTAGATGAATGAAAAAGAAATGATTGAAATGCGCGTCTTGCCTAATATAGACTTTAAACACCGCCGAATTTTACAACAACCTTGTGGACCAAACTTTTTACTCATTGAGTTTATACCTAGTGAGCTTGAATATGAATATTTACTGAAGCTGCAGTAGTAAGGAGGGAATATGCTTGTAAATTAAATGCTAATATATATTTTTAAAAAGTATAATTTTCTGTTATTTAAAATTGGGGGAAAAATAGTTCAAGATTAATCAGATATCTGATCTCTATCATCTATCCCAAAACTATTTCCAAAGGCAGTCTCTCCACAGCGAGTAGGATTAGCATTGACATTGACCTGGTTATTTAGTTGTGAACAGAATGGTGAAACGATCACTGAGGCAGTGACTCGAGAGGCTGCTAACTCCCATAGCTGAAGAAAAGCGAATAAGCACAAACAAAGCTGAAATATCACGGTAGCATTCATTCTAACCCCTTACGTTGTTTCAATCAGTAAGCACTCCAAAGAACAAAGAAAAGTACCGCACAGGAACGGGCCCCTTAGCCATCCAAGCCTGTACCAAACATGATGCCCGAGCTAAACTTAAAAAAAAAACCTTCCGCCCTTACTCGGTCCGTATCCCTCTATTCCCTCCCTATTCACGTACCCATCTAGATGCCTCTTAAATGTTGCTAATGTGCCTGCTTCCATCACCTCCTCTGGCAGCACGTTCCAGGCACCCACCACTGTCTGCGTGAAAAACATCCCCCCTCACATCTCCTTTAAACTTTCCCCCTCTCACCTTGAACCTGCGCCCCCTTGTAATTGACATTTCCGCCCTGGGAAAAAGCTCCTGACTATCCACTCTGTCAATGCCTATCAGAATTCTGTAGAGCTGATACAGGTTTCCTCTCAGCCTCCGTCCTTCCGGTGAAAACAATCCTAGTTTATTCAGCTTTTCCTCATAGTCAATACCTTCGAGACCAGGCAACATCTGGTGAACTTTCTTTGCACTCTGTCCAAAGCTCCCCCGTCCTATATCTGTCTCTCTTCCAAAATGATATCAGGTTATTGCGGGTCAAACAATTGTTTCTCCAAACAACCGCGGTGACACAGTGGTCAGCACTGCTGCCTCACAGCACCAGGGACCCGGCTTCAATTCTGGCCTCGGGTCGCTGTCTGTGTGGAGTTTGCATGTTCTCCCCGTGTCTGTGTGGGTTTCCTCCAGTTGCTCCGGTTTCCTCCCACACTCCAAACATGTGCGGGTTAGGTGGATTACCCGGGCTAAATGGACCCTAATGTCAGGGGGATCAGCAGGGTAAATATCAGGGGTTATGGGAATAGGGCTGAGTGGGATTGTGTTTGATGCAGACTCAATGGACCGAATGGCCTCCTTCTGCGCTGTAGGGGTTCTATAATTCTATAAAAATCATGCCAAGCTGTGACTCCAGTGGAGTACAATAGACAAAGCAAATTACCACACGTGCTGGAATCTGAAACAAAAACCACAATGCCAGAAAATCTCAGCAGGTCTGACAGTGTCTGTGGATAAGGCACTTTACAGCCTCCTAGACTTAACAATGAGATCAACAGCTTCAGACCATGAACTCCCTCCTCCACCTTCACCCCATTTCCATCAACTTATTCTGTTATTTTCATTTCTTCCATGGTTTTTCAATTTTTTCAAATCTCGCTTTCCATCTTTTTTCCCTTACCACTGCCTCCCCTCCCCCTCCCCTCCCTCCACTCCCCCCTTCCTCCTCTCCCTCCACCTCCCTCCACCACCTCCACCCCCCCCCCCCGCCCCACCTCACGAGGGCCATCTGTTACTGGTCTGAGGCTGTTCTTTGTCACTGTACTTACCTTTGTTGTGCCGTTGACAAATTCTGATCTCTCAAGCGTGCCGCTGTTAGCACCCTTCCTACCCATGATCGCCATCATTTACATTCCCTTTGTCTTTTTGTCTGTGACATCTTTGTCAATCTCTCTGGTCTCCATCTACCCCCAAGCTCCCATGGCACACGACTCCATAACCCCCCCAAACAGTTATAAATCTCGTCCTATTTCCCATTGTTTTTACCTCTGATCAGGAATCACCCAGACTCAAAATTGTGTTTTTTAAGTTTATTTATTAGTCACAAGTAGGCTTACATTAACACTGCAATGCAGTTACTGTGAAAACCCCCCAGTCACCACACTCCGTCGCCTGTTCAGGTACACGGAGGGAGAATTTAGCACGGCCAATTCACCCTAACCAGTATGCCTGCAGACTGTAGGAGTAAAGCAGAGCACCCAGAGGAAACCCACACAGACATAGGGAGAATGTGCGGACTCCGCACAGGCAGTGACCCCAAGCTAGGAATTGAACCCGGGTCCCTGGCACCAAGAGGTAGCAGTGCTGACCGCTGTGCCACTTCTGTCAGACCTGCTGAGATTCTCCAGCATTTACAGTTTTTGTTTGAGTACACAGGGACACAGGAATACATTATCCACAGGCAAGGAAGCAGAACCGTGCATTTTATACATAATTGTTACACACATCAATCATGCAGATTATTTAAAATGAACGGTGCACCAACTGAGTTACCAAGATTGAAAGAGGGGAGGAGAGTCTGGAGACATGATCAATTTTTCTGAATATTTCAGGAAGTCCAGGAGTTTGTATTTTGCTATAATTCTGCATAAAGCGTAGAGATTTTAGCATCTTGAAGTGGTTGAGTTTCTCTGCAAATGATTTATGTAACGTTTCATAGAGTTTATTGTGGGCATTTGTGTCCAGTAGCGAAACTCGTGTTTTCTTTTCTTGTTTTCACACTGGAGGGGTGAATAAACGCCTACATGTATAGAATTCCCCTGTGTTTTTAAAAATATGAATGTTCATAAAGAGCACTGACATCAAGATTCTTAAAGCATCCAGACGTCTTTGTTCAAAACCTGAAAACGAATCATTAACGGGAAATGACGGTGACGAAACTGCAAAAAAACTGCGGATGCTGGAATCGGAAACCAAAACAGAAAATGCTGGAAAATCTCAGCAGGTCTGACAGTGTCTGTGGAGCAAGAATAGAGACAACGTTTCGAGTCTGGATGATCCTTTGTCAGACTCGTCTCCGATGAAGAGTCATCCAGACCTGAACCGTTGGTGCTATTCTGTCTCCCCACAGACGCTATCAGACCTGCTGAGATTTTCCAGCATGTTCTGTTGCTATAACTCACTGGACTGTTGCAAAACTTTTCAGGGAGTTCTGGCTAGACTTAGCTGCTGAATCTGAACAGCGCAGTTGCTGCATTGGTTGCGGGAGTCATTTACACTGCAGAAAGCCCCACTATATGGTGCACCATAGTTAACCTGCAGATCTTTTACTGCAGAGATCAGTAACGTGATTCCATCCTATTTCAAGTCATATTATTGTTTACAGACCTCATAAAATGACAGGTGAATCATTTGACAAGGACGGTACACCCATATAAACCAAAAAGAAATCTATTCACAACACTCCAACCATTTTGAAGGCGTTGCTTCAAGTTTCTGATTTGCAATGCCAGAAGTCCTATTCTCCTCCTTTATCATTAGCAGTGATATTATTTTCTTTTCCATTTCACTCTATACAGTTAGGAATAGTAGCAAGCCAGCAAAAGGAATAGGTGCAGAGGTCACAATATTCATTTAGAAGTTGGTAGGAGATGGTGTACTATTAAAGCATAATGTTTTCTTTTTTCTATTATATATAAGCAACTTGCTTTCCTGAAATTGTTTTGCATGGTATTGTTTGTTATATGTTAATTGTAGTTTGACAACGTGTAAAAAAATAAACAAAGTGGCTGTCAACTATTTCCTCCTTGAGGTGAATGTACTCGTACAGTGATTTCTGTCTGACTTCTTCCTCGTCCAAAGAAGCTGGAAGTTACTGGGTTACCCGGTGTCAGCGCTGACCAGGGCACCAGATTCGTTTGTGAACTTAATCATTTCAGCGCAGAGAGCCTCACGACCAAACCACATCAGGATCTCCACGAATAGCTGTTCACTCATAGTGGCACAGTGGTTAGCACTGCTGCCTCACAGCGTCGGGGAGCCGGTTCAATTCTAGGCTTGGGTCACTGTCTGGGTGGAATTTACACATTCTCCCTGTGTCGCCGGGTGCTCCAGTTTCCTCCCATATTCCAAAGGTGTGCAGGTTCGGTGCACTGGCCATGTTAAATTCTCCCTCAGGGTACCTGAACAGGTGTGGCTAGGGAATTTTCACAGTAACTTCATTGCAGTGTTAATATGTGACACTAATAAACTTTAAACACAGTGCTTACTGTCACTTTGTGATAGGAAAGAGGAATCCTAATCCAGGAACTATATTTTATGAGGCATCACAGTGGTCAGCACTGCTGCCTCGCAGCACCAGGGATCCAGGTTCGATTCCAGCCTTAGGTCACTGTCTTTGCAGAGTTTGCACATTCTCCCCATGTCTGCATGGGTTTCCTCCAAGTGCTCCGGTTTCCTCCCACAGTCCAAAGATGTGCAGGTTAGGTTGATAGGCCACGGGAAATTGACCTTTAGTGACCCAAGGTGTGTAGATTAGAGGAATTGAGCGTGCTTACATTTTAGAATTAAAGCTCCTATCACCAGTGACAGTAGTTACCATGGTCAAGGTTAATCAATTATGAACTTTGATAGAATGAAAATGTCCTAATTCACTTACAAACTTGAAGAAAATATCCTTTTTAAGGTGAAATGATCACCAGTTATTGAACAAAAGCCTAAGTAACTGGGTCATGTGCAGTAAGAAAATGCATTTACACAGATCAATGGAAACTAGTGCTTCGAGTAATAAAGATTTTCCAGCCCACACGCAGCTTATTTAACATTCCAGTTTATTAAAAGGACATTGATTCCACATCATCCACTGAAACCAAGTGACGGATGGAATTTAATGCAGAGATATATGAGGTGATGCATTTTGGTTGACGGGATTGCACGATTCAGTTTAGTCTTAACAACATAGTTAAATGAGTGTGCAGGGACAGAGAGACCTGGGGGTTCATGTGCATCAATCTTTGCAGGTGACAGGGTATAGAGGACAGAGGAATTAACAAAGAAAAGCATTAAGTACAAATGCAGGGAGCATATGCTGGAAATCCTGACAAAGGTCTGGTTAGGCCAGTGTAATGACTCAGGAAACCCAACTGGAAAGGAACATAGTTTATTACAGAGTGTGAAGTAAAATCACCACCGGGACATAGACACACTAGTCCTTGTCTGGGACTGCAGTTCAGCAGACCCAGTCCTGGGCCTCCTTATTAAAGGCTCAGGTAATGAGTTCCGATTGGGCAGGACACTGCCTGTTACCAGGGGAACTCATACTCAATGAGCCCCACAGGGAAATCAATCCGTGATTCCTCATGGGCCTCATGGGAGTTATCGCAGCTACATCAAGAGTATTGTGTCCATTCTAATTACCACATTTTCAGAAGGGTGTGAGGACCCTTAAGATGGTGCGGAGAAGGTTTCCCAGAATGTTTCTAGGGATGAGGAATTTTAGCTACAAGGTTAGTTTGGATTCTTTTTTGTCTTTGCAACAGTGGAAATTAGGGGTGATTTGATATTGCAACAGGTTCAGAAAAGATCAATAGACAAAGGGGCAGCATGAACAAGTTGGGCTGAAGGGTCTGTTTCCATGCTGTTAACCTCTATGGCTCTAGCTATGGCACAGATTTAAGGTTTCGGAAAAGAGATTCAATGGGAACAAGGCTGCCGTGACCACCAGGCAAACTAGGTGATCATCTCAGGTGGCAAAATTCAGGGGATGGAATAAAACTGCTGGCTTTTAAAAAAAAATCAAACTGGGAGCCGGCTGCAAAGCCACAAGATTGCCCGAAGGTCAGTCAGAAGCACTATTGACTGCTGGGAGTGAAAGTGACAGCTATCAGCCAACCTTAAAGATGTCTGAAAGGGAGCGGAGAGCACTAGTTCCCACTCTCAGTAACTGTCAGTTTCTGATCATTACTGAGAGCAGTGACTGACTGCAGCGTTGTGATTGGAAGGGTAGCGGGGGAGATAGAGCCACCCCTCCAATCACGGATTCTGTATCTTGAGGTTGAGTGTGTTGTGGATGGGTTTGAAGGAGTTGCCCACTCTGTCATAGCTGGGAATAAAGTCCTAACCTATTCAACATTTCTCTGTAACTCTGTTTCTCAAGTCCCAGCAACATCCTTGTAAACCTTCTCGGCACTCTTTCAACCTTATGAATATCCTTCCTGTAATTAGGTGACCAAAACTGCACACAATACTCTAAATTCAGCCTCACCAATGTCTTATACAACCTCACCATAACATTCCAACTTTCTTATACTCAGTACTTTGATTTATAAAGTCCAATGTACCAAAAGCACTCTTTATGACTCTATTTACCTGTGACACCACTTTTAGGGAAATATGTACCTGTTTTCCCAGATCCCTTTGTTCTACTGCACTTTTCCTACCATTTACCTTGTATGTTCTACCCTGGTTTGTCCTTCCAAAGTGCAATACCTTACACTTGTCTGCATTAAACTCCATCTGCCATTTTTTAGCCCATTTTTCCAGCTGGTCCAAATCTCTCTGCGAGCTTTGAAAATCTTCCTCACTGTCCACTACACCTCCAATCTTTGTATCGTCAGCAAATTTGCTGATCCAATTTACCACATTGTCATCCAGATCATTGATTTAGATGACAAACAACAATGGACCCAGCACTGATCCCTGTGGCACACCACTAGTCACAGACCTCCACTCAGAGAAGCAATCCTCCACTACCACTCTCTGGCTTCTTCCATTGAACCAATGTCTAATCCAAATTACTACCTCTCCATGTAATCTAGCTATGAATGAACCTTCCTAACTAACCTCCCATGCGGGACCTTGACAAAGGTCTTACTGAAGTCCATGTAGACAACATCCACTGCCTTTCCTTCATCCACTTTCCTTGTGTGCCCAACACACACAAATCTAACTTACTTAAAACTATCTCTTTTCTTAACACAAGAGTGAGACATGCAGAGAGAAACCACGCACAGAAGTGAAGAAGAAATAGAAGAATTAGAGAGGACACAGAAAGACAGCTAGAGTTACAGAGTGACAGACGCACAGGGAGAGAGAAAAAGATAGACACAGAAGAAAGAACATGTAAGAGGGCAGGCAAAAGAAAGATAAAAGACAACTCCACAAGAAAAAAATAAGTATAAAATAAGGATTTCTGTAAAGACGGCAGGATTCCTTCATTAATAGATTCTTAAAGAAAGAAACAGTTTGAAAACTAGACTCCCGCTGGAAGTTAAACAGCAACAGACCGACGTTACTTTCTGCCTCCCTTCACTAGACAGTTGGTGAACCTCTGCCCACTCACACAGCTAGCAGCAATTCACATTAATTTTTCATTTGTAAATGTTAATCGTGACATTCAGATGATAACTTCAAATAAATGGTGTGTTTTAAAGTTCACCATGTGAATGAAATGTTTTCATACATTGAAGATGAGAAGGTAGCAAATGTCACCCTATTACTTTAGAGAGGGAGAGAAGTAAACAGGGGACGACACATCTGCGAGCCGTGCATCAGTGACAGGGAAAGAGCTGGAATCTATTATAAAGATTGTGGGCCAGGTCTTCCAGTCCCGCTGACCCCTCCCGCAGGTTCTCCAGCAGCGAAGGGCGCAAACAATGGGAAACCCTGTTGACAGCGGAAGAACTGGAAAAACCTGCCTCTGGCCAATGGCAGGCCATCTCCGCCTCCACGAATAACGCTGAGGGGTGAACGGAAATCCTGCCCATGATACATAGACACTTGGACAATCATGAACTGATTGGGCGTTGTCAGCATGGATTTGAGTTTAGAAGGATGAGGGGGGATCTTATTGAAACTTGTAGGATGCTGCAAGACCTGGATAGAGTGGACGTGGACAGGATGTTTTCACTAGTAGGGAAAATTAGAACCAGAGGGCACAACCTCAGACTAAAGGGACGATCCTTTAAAACAGAGGTGAGGAGGAATTTCTTCAGCTAGAGAGTGGTGAACCTACTGAATTTTTTGCCAAAGAAGGCTGTGGAGGGCAGGTCATTGAGTGTCTTTAAGACAGAGATAGATAGGTTCTTGATTAATAAGGGGATCATGGGTTATGGGGAAAAGCAGGAGAATGGGGATAAGAAAACTATCAGCCATGATTGAATGGTGGAGCAGACTCGATGGGCCGAGTGGCCTAATTCTGTTCCTATGTCTTATGCTCTTATGGTCTTATTTATGAAGGGAAATCATGTTTGATAAGCAGGAACGCAATGGCTAAGTGGTATTATCGCTAGACCATTAATCCAGATACTCAGCTAATGTTCAGGGGACCTGGATTCGAATCCCACCACGGCAGATGGTTGAATTTGAATTCAATAAAAAGAGAATCTGGAATTAAGAATCTACTGATGACCATGAAACCATTGTCAATTGTCCTTTAGGGAGGGAAACCTGCCGTCCTTACCCTGTCTGGCCTACATGTGCTTCCGGAGCCACAGCAATGTGGTTGACTCTCAACTGCCCTCCAAGTGCAACTAGGGATGGGCAATAAATTTGGCCAGCCAGTGATGGTGATGTCCCATGAATGAAGAATGGCCTCTTTCTGCACTGCAGGGTTTCTATCATTCCACAGAATGGACATGGAGAAAAATTGTCCTCTCCACTTCCACTCTTCATAACCTGCGGTTTATTCAGAATGCCCTGGTTCTCACACTCTCAGCCTTGTTCCTGCCTCCAAACCTTTCCACAATCTGATCACTGAAACTCAGTAACCTCCATGTTAGTTGCTGTACCATGGACAGGTGGCACAGTGGTTAGCACTGCTGCCTCACAGCACCAGGGACCCGGGTTCGATTCCGGCGTCGGGTCACTGTGCGGAGTTTGTACATTCTCCCTGTCTCTGCGTGGGTTTCCTCCAGGTGTCCTGGTTTCCTCCCACAGTCCAAAGATGTGTTGGTTCGGTTGATTGGCCGTACTAAATTGTCACTTAGTGGCCCAAACTATATAGGGGTAAATGCTTGGGTATATCAGATAGGGCCTGGGTAAGAGTCAGTGCAGACTCGATGGGCTGAATGGCCTCCCTCTGTAGGGATTCTATGATTCCTCAGGTACTTGTTTACGCTGCGTTTTCCCCTCAGTTTGAGGGGCTGTTACTTCTACTTCAGTCATTTAGACCTCCCCTACAAGTTTGACCCAAGGCCTCTCCTACAAGATTTCTGCCTGATCACCCCTCTCTATTGTTTCTGATTGCGCTTTCACTCCCTTCACTAAACCCTTCCACACTCTCCCACCAGTCTGTCACATCCTCGCGTTGAAAAGGTGCTGCCCCCAGAGCTGAGTACCGGAACATAAATTACTTTGACAGATAAGGCAATTGCCGAAACCACAACCGAAAGGCCTTCTCACAACTTATTGTCTTAAAAGCTTTATAATTAATGTATATTGATGTACTTTTATCCACAAATAATTGATGGAGGTGTCTATGGACCAGGTGGTTGTAATTAAATACAAGTTAATGTAACACTGAGTGGCCTTTTTATCATCCAATCTTAATCAAATGAAAAATAGCTACAATTCAGTGGTTGTTATTAGTCAATTGACGTTGTCCATTACTCAGTTGGATCATTATCATTATATCCTTTATGTACAAGGTGAGAAATGGAATTGGGACAAAAATCCTCCTGTAGAGATTAACATTACCGAATCGAATGGGAAATAGTGACAGAGGGCAACTCATAATGAGATAGGTTCACATAAAGAGAAATAGATATTGAAAATCATGCCTGGGGAACAACTGAAAGCTTCCAAGTATTTAAGGTTCTGCTGATTGTCCCCCACGTCTTCTCAAATAAGGATTGTGAAGGCTTGAGATCTGTTCCCATTTCTACTTCCAGCTCACATTATCTTTACCAAAGCCTCCCACCCTCACTCACACTTTTAACATACCTGGATATTACTGGATTATTTAGATGTATACAAATGTGTTTTAAAAAAAACACATTCAAACATTCCCTGTAATCACTCACATATTTCTTAACCCAATTTCCTTCCCTTTAATTCTCGGGCAAAATATATCAGCCGTTCCTTCACAGCCGCTGGGTCAAAATCCTGGAATTCCGTTCCTTACAGCATTGTGGGTCAACCCATAGAACGTGGACTGCAGCGATTCAAGAAGGCAGCTCACCACCACCCTCTCAAGGGCAACTAGGGATGGGCAATAAATGCTGGCCAGCCGGAGACGTTCCCATCCCATTAAGAAAAATCCCAAATTCCCATCCTACTGACCCAAAACACCTTTTTTCTCATGGAATACAATTATAGAATTCCTACAGTGCAGAAGGAGTCCATTCAGCCCATCAAACCTGCACCGATAGCAATCCCACCCAGACCATATCCTCATAACCCCATGTATTTACCCTGTAAATCTCCCTAACATTAGTATGACCAATCAACCTAACCCGAACATCTTTTGACTGTGGGAGGAAACCGGAGCACCCGGAGGAAACCCACGCAGACACAGGGAGAACATGCAGTCTCCACGCAGACATCCATCAGCCCAATTATAAAGCTCACACACATCTTGTTTAAATCGTTAATTTTGTTTATTCTTCCACGGGATGTGGCTGTCTCGGGCAAGGTCAGCATTCATCAGCAAGTCCAGGCAGCAGGCCACTGAGAGGGTGACCCAAACTGTTTGTCTGCCCCTCCACCACGGCTATACTCACAGCAGGGTGTCCCTGGGCAGGGAACATGCAGTGTCCGTGGGCATCATAAGAACATAAACATAAGAACATAAGAACTAGGAGCAGGAGTCGGCCATCTGGCCCCTCGAGCCTGCTCCGCCATTCAATAAGATCATGGCTGATCTTTTTGTGGACTCAGCTCCACTTACCCGCCTGCTCACCGTAACCCTTAATTACTGTTCAAAAATATATCTATCCTTGCCTCAAAAACATTTCAATGAGGTAGCTTCAACTGCTTCACTGGGCAGGGAATTCCACAGACTCACAACCCTTTGTGTGAAGAAATTCCTCCTCAACTCCGTCCGAAATCTGCTTCCCCTTATTTTGAGGCTATGCCCCCCTATTTCTAGTTTCACCCGTCAGTGGAAACAACTTCCCTGCTTCTATCTTATCTATTCCCTTCATAACCTTATAAGACCCTCATAACCTTTATAAGACCCTTGTCAGGCCTCATTTAGAGTATTGTGCGCAGTTCTGGTCGCCTCACTATAGGAAAGATGTAGAAGTTATTGAGAGGGTACAGAGGAGATTTACAAGGGTGTTGCCTGGACTGGGAGGCATGCCTTATGAAGTTAGGTTGAGGGAGCTGGGACTCTTTTCCCTGGAGAGACGAAGGTTGAGAGGCGACCTGATAGAAGTTTACAAAATGTTGAGAGGAATAGATAGGGTGGACTCTCAGAGGCTATTTCCCCGGGTTGAAATGGTTGCTACGAGAGGACACAGATTTAAGGTGCAAGGAGGGAAGTACAGAAGTGATGTTAGGGGTAAGTTTTTTACTCAGAGGGTGGTGAGTGAATGGAATCGGCTGCTGTCAGTGGTGGTGGAGGCGAACTCGCTGGGGTCTTTTAAAAGACTTCTGGATGAGTATATGGGGTTTAATGAGATTGAGGGTTATAGATAGGTCTGTAGGCTGGTAGGTGTTGATGTGATTGGCGCAACTCGTGGGCTGAAGGGCCTGTTTGTGCTGTAGTGTTCTATGTTCTATGTTCTAACCTTGTATGTTTCTATAAGATCTCCCCTCATTCTTCTGAATTCCAATGAGGATAGTCCTTGTCTTTCCTCATGAGCCAATCCTCTAAACTCTGGAATCAATCTCCTCTGCACCCTCTTCAGTGCCAGGATATCCTTTCTCAAGTAAGGAGATTAAAAACAGTACACAGTACTCCAGGTGTGGTCTCACCAGCACCTTATCCAGCTGCAATATAACCTCGCTGTTTTTAAACTCCATCCCTCTAGCAATGAAGGATAAAATTCCATTTGCTGTTTCAATTACCCGCTGCACCTGCAAACCAATTCCGGAGATTCCTGCACAAGGACATCCTTGAGGCCTTACATACCCGTTGGGCACAATGGGGACTGGGGCGTATTATCAATCCTTTTAATCCCCTTTTACTTTAATGTTTTAAGTTTCACTTCTGCCTTATTTTTATTCAGACTGTCTGCTCCCCCCCCCACCATAGAGGAATTGCTCTCGTGCTTTGTCCCTCAGTCTGTTTGATTTAGGTTAATTGGTTTGCCAAAAGGAATGGCAAAGCCAGCATTTGTTGATATCAGTTGACAACTGCAAATGTACAGGGTGTTGGTGAGGCCACATCTGGAATATTGTGTCCAATTTTGATTTCCTTATTTGAGGAAGGATGTGGTGGCATTGGAGGCAGTTCAGAGGAGGGTCACCAGATTGATTCTGGGGCTGGAAGAGTTAACGCATGAGAAGAGATTGAACAGTTTGGGCTTGTACTTGCTGGAGTTTAGAAGGATGAGAGGGGATGTGATCGAGGTACATAAAAAGGATTGGTAAAGTAAATGTAGACCAAATGCTTCCCCTTATAGGGCAATCTCGAACAAGACATCCCAGGTTTAGATTTTTTTTAAAGTTTATTTCTTAGTTGCGTCACAAGTAGGCTTCCTGCAAATAAGTTACTGTGAAAATATTCTAGACACCACACCTGTTCAAGTACACAGGGAGAATTTAGCACAACCAATACATCTAACCAGCACATCTTTCAGACTGTGGGAGGAAATCGGAGCACCCGGAGGAAACCCACACTGACACGGGGAGAAAACCCCACACAGACAGTGACCCAAGCTGGGAATCGAACCTGAATCCCTGCCGCTGTGAGGCAGCAGTGTTAACCGCTTATAGGTTGAGAGGTGGTAGATTTAAAACTGAGATGAGGGGGAACTACTTCTCACAGAGGGTGGTGAATTTGTGGAACTCGCAGCATCACAGTGCGGTGGAGTCTGAATCATTGAATAGTTTCAAGAAGGAGATAGATACATTTCTAATAAAAAATAGGCTAAGGGAGAGATGGGTTTGAGACCAGGGAGAGAGCAGACGTTGAATGGCAGAGCAAGCTCGATGGGCTGAATTTACCTACTTAAAAGTAAAGTTAATTTATTAGTCACAAGTGGTCCCACATTAACACTGCAGTGAAGTTACTATGAAAATCCCCTAGTTGCCACACCTCCAGTGCCTGTTTGAGTACAGTGAGGGAGAATTTGGTACAGCCAATTGACCTAATGCTTGGACTGTGGGAAGAAACCAGAGCATCTGGAGGAAACCCACACAGACATGGGGAGAACATGCAGACTCCACACAGACAGTGACCCAAGCTGGGATTTGAACCCAGGTCCCTGGCGCTGTGAAGCAGCAGTGCTAACCACTGTGCCACTCTGCTACCCCTACTTCTGCTCCTAATTCCTATAATCCTATCCCAAATGGGCAGTTAAGATTCAGACACGTTATTGGAGTTACTTATAGGCTAATCCCGGTGAGGGGGCGGATTTCCTTCCCTACCAGGAGCATTAGTGACCCAGGTGGATTTTATAACAAATCAATGCTAATTTCCTGATCACCATCAACTTTTAACTTCAGAGTGATTCATTGAATTTCAATTCCAGCTGCCCTGCTCGGTGGGTCCTCCAGATTACTGAAACCCCCTTTACTATTGAAGAATCTCTCCGGTTTGGGATTTAGGTTGAATAAAATGATTCTCTCACTCCCATCTGCGTGGGTGGCGGATCTGACAGTTCTGGAAACACGTGTGTGATAGTGTGATCACTGCTCCTCTCTCTCCCTCCCTCTCTGCCCTCATTCACTCTGTCCAGGAACATTCAAACCCTTCACAGATCCAGCTTGGCAGAGAGGCTGCAGCGAGAGTGAAGAGCCGAGCAAACACACACAGGCTGTGGTTTCCTCTCTTGCTCCCAAGGCTGACTGCAGAGTGTGAGCTGCGTCTCCCTGTGCTGGCGCCGACACATCCTGGGAGCAGAGAGTCTCAGTTCAACTTAATCCTTGCGGCTGGGATTGGTGCTGAAGGTAAGAATTGTGCGTGTGTTACCCTGTCTACCCTGCTCACACACACTCAGTCTCTCACACGCCCAGCTTGCTTACATTCAGTGGCGGAGGATTTTAAACAAATTAAAATTGGAACTCTCGCTCTGAACTCCCAACCCGGTGTGTGTGTGTGTGGGTCACCCCCGAGTGTGGGCTGGGAGGCAGCGTGCGTCTGCTCAGGAACTGTTTGCAATGTTTATTGTTGAACTGTGGTTTATATTGTAGCTTGGATTGCCAAAAACAAGCTCTAGAACGCAGCCTTCTTATTTACAGATAATAACATTTACCCAGTTGGATTTGCTAAATGTACAGAATCTGTGTGTGTGTGTGTGTGTGTGTACGGTCTGAAACCAGATCACTGCTTCACCCTAAGTATTGTTCATGCCTGTAGCAGGAATAGTTTGTTGTAGCCTCCCATTGTGTAGTCTGTACAGACCATAATCAACAAACAGAAACATCAAACACGCCTGACCTTATATATATAGTAAGGAGTCTCACAACACCAGATTAAAGTCCAACCTGACAATGTGAGACTTGCCCACCCTAGCCCAACGCCGGCAGCTCCACCATATAACGGCACGCAGTAGTTTTTGAGGCAAGTATATAGTTTTAAGTATTGAAATGAAATAACTGCAATTTGTATAGAACTGTAAAAATGTTTTATTCTGCACTGTTTGCAATTTATAGACATGCAGACTTGCAATGTTTTAATTGAGATTTTTATGAATGAAGTATATTTTTTGGAAAAAATATATATACATATATCAGAGTCTGAAAGCAGGGAATGTTTTGTCCCAGTTACCGGATGGTTGATGGTGCTGTATTCTGTACTCTGTGTATAATGAGGCTGTGATGCTCCTTGGAAAGACTTTATCATGAAATTCTTTACTCTCTGAGCAGAGAGACAGCAGTGTGAGTTTGTGTAGAATTATTTCAAGAGACACGTGCGGGGTAGAAATTTAACTTCTTTCTTATTGAAAAACCTCCAATAAAACAGAAGTTTCACCCCCTGCAGCTCCGTAAACTTCACTTCTCCAGTGCTGCGGGGAACGTGAGTGAAATACGGATAATTATTCCCCAGTGAATGGCTCTGTTGCCAATGAACTGGGATCCAGGCTCCCTGCATCTGGAATGGAAGCTGTCTCTCTCTCTCTCTCTCTGTGCAGAGGGCGATACATTTAGAGGGGATTTATACCATCCACTCACCACAGACTGTTCCAAAGGTGCGAGATACATGATAGGAATATTTAAAAATCAAAATCCTGCTGTTTATATATGAAGGGCAGTATTATTAATGCAGAGGGAGTATTTTTCCACAGTTGGTGTTGACCTGGGGTGTGCTGCCTGGAAGGGAGGGGTGAAAACACATTAAGCAGTAACTTTCAAACAGTTAAAAGGAAATTTCTGTGGAAATTTGAAACAAAATTGCTGGAAAATCTCAGCTGGTCTCACAAAATCTGTGGCCTGGGTTCAATTCCCAGTTTCAGTCACTGTCTGTGTGGAGTTTGCACGTTCTCCTTGTGTCTGCGTGGGTTTCCTCCAGGGGCTCCGGTTTCCTCCCACAGTCTGAAAGATATGCTGGTTAGGTGCACTGGCCGTGTTAAATTCTCCCTCAGTGTAACCCAAACAGCACCAGAGTGTGGTGACTTGGGGATTTTCACAGTAACTTCATTGCAGTGTTAATGTAAGCCCACTTGTGATACTAATAAATAAACTTTAAACTTTAAAAAACTTTAAAACTTTTAACTTTAAACTTTAAGCAGCAGTGGAGAGAGAATAGTGCCAACGTCTCGAGTCTAGATGACTCTTTGTCAAGCAGTTTGCAAATGGTTCTTGGATATATATTTGACGGGGTGAGTTTGCTTGGCCACAGGAGGAGGAGCATGGGAGTGAAACGCATTGTTCCCACAAAGAGATAGCACAGGCATGGTGGCAGAATGGTCTCCTGCACTGTGATTTTTGTTTTAATGATTCTGAAAGGAATAGACAGATCTGATGGTTGAGAGGAAAAGACAATTGCAGTGGGTGGATGCTCAGGTTGGGCAGAGAGTTAGAATGAAAATAAACCTCTAAGAAAACCAGAGTGATGGTTATTCATCAGAAGTACACAAAAGCAAAGGGGAACAATGTGGAACATGTGAATAAATCTGTGTACCTTTGTCTGGTTATTGGTGAAATTACCAAAAGAAACTTGCATAGCAAAGATTGTTTTCAATAAAATCAATTCAATTCTAAGAGGGTGGCACAGTGGTTAGCACTGCTGCCTCACAGTGCCAGGGACCTAGGTTCAATTCCGGCCTTTGGTCACTGTCTGTGTGGAGTTTGCACATTCTCCCTGTTCCTGCGAGGGTTTCCTCCATGTGCTCTGGTTTCCTCCCACAGTCCGATAGATGTGTTGATTAAGTGAATTGGCCTTGCTAAGTTGCTCCTTAGTGTCAGGGGAACTAGCTAGGGTAAATGCATGGGGATAGGTGGGATTGTGGTCTGTGCAGACCCAATGGGCTCCTTCTGCACTGTAAGATTTTATGATTCTATACAATAATAACTTTGTGCACAATATATATTCAAATGCTGTGTCTCGACAATGCTTCTCGATGGCTGAGAGAGCTGGAGTGCAGTCAACAAAATAGGCACCGATTTGTGAAATTGGAGAATGTTTGCCATGTCTCAGAGAGGTCTCAGAATGCCCTTGGGACAAGCACAGATCTGAAAGACATCATCAAGAGGTAAAAGCAGGGTTATTTTAGCCATTTGATGAGACGTGACAATGTCCACAGAACATGGCTGAAAACCACAGCAAATGATAAATCTAAGAGTTCCATTACTGGACAAACCACAGGGAGGAATGGCTAAATAGGAGCTGTAAAGTTTTCATAAAGTTTCATCAAGTTTACTTATTAGTGTCACAAGTAGGCTTACATTAACACTGCAATGAAGTTACTGTGACAATCCCCTAGTCGCCACACTCAGGCACCTGCCTGAGGGAGAATTTGGCATGGCCAATGCACCTAACCAACACGTCTTTCAGAGACCACAGCAGCCGGAGGAAACCCACGCAGATACGGGGAGAATGTACTGGGAATCAAACTCAGGTCCCTGGCGCTGTGAGGCAGCAGTGCTAACCGCTGTGCCACCGTGCAGAGGCAATGAGAAACACTTCAATGCAGCAATGTATTTAACCATTGGAAAGGAGAAGGAATCTTTCGATTATAGGGCAGCACGGTGTCACAGTGGTTAGCACTGCTACCTCACAACACCAGGTTTTCAATTCCGGGCTTAGGTGACTGTTTGTATGGAGTTTGCACATCCAAAGATGTGCAGGTTAGGTTGGATCGCCATGCTAAATTGCCCCTTAGTGCCAGGGGGAGTAATATGTGGGCTGACGGGGATAGGGCCTGGATGGGTTTGCTGTCAGTGCAGGCTCGATGGTCTGAATGCAGTCCATCAAATCTGCCTTGACTCTCTGACAGAATACCTTACTCAGGCCCTCTCCCCCATCTATCCCCATAATAGCACTCATTTACTATGGCTAATCTATCTAACATACACATCTTGGGACTCTAAGGGGCAATTTAGCATGGTCAATCCACCAAACCTGCATATCTTTGGAGTGTGGGAGGAAACTGGAGCAGCCGGAGGAAACCCACGCAGACATGTGGAGAATGTGCAAACTCCACACCAACGGTGACCCAAGATGGAAATTTAACCCGAGTCCCTGGTGCTGAGAGGCAGCAGTGCCACTGTGTGGCCCTAATCGATCAATCAAAATGAATAAAGTGGAAAAGGGGAGAGAGAAAGGAAGGGATTCAGGGAAAATCTGTGATCCAGAATAACCCTCACTGACTTCTGTCATTCCAGTTTTTCCAAAAGAGTCCCAATTTAATTGAGTTGATGGAGGGGAGGGGGGAACCATGATGTGATTGCATCTCCGGATCGCATAATGTCATTAATGGATTGTGTGTGAGTACATTTTCTTTAATAAAAGAGGTTTGCCAAAATCTTCACACTCTCCTCTTGCTGTGAGCCTGATTATTGACTGGAGAGATTGATGTTAAAACCCAATCGTTGAGGCCAGTGATTCCTCACTTTCTCTCTCTCTCTCTCTCTCGAGCACAGATAGCGGTCGGCTAGCTGTACTCACCACTCAGCTCTCTCCTGGATCATTCACTGTGACCTCTTGCTGCAGAATACACAGTCAAAGCTCGGATAATTACAGAGTTGTGGGATGACTGTAATCATACAAAATCGCATCAGACAAAGCAAGGTTATTGACTGAGTTCCAACACTAGTGATTCCTTAATGTCACCCACTGTCACTGTGCCTGTTACAAGCTGTGGGCCAATTCATCCATAACAATTCCTGAACATTTAAATGAAATGAATCAATATATTTTACCATTTTCTATACTTCGGTTTCAGAGCTAAGCTTTATTTGTGAGATGATGATAAGCTGTAATTGTAACAACGCCTTAAACATTTAACCAAATTACATGTTACCACCATTAGGTTAGCCATATGCAGATCATGTTACTAGCATGATTAGGATGAATAATATTTACAGACAGTACTTTCATTTAAAAAATAGTTCTGATTTTGTTTTGACATTTTATTGCTTTCTGTTATTTAAAAATATTTTCATTGTGCAGTGCTTCAGGCAAGGAGTGGCAAAGCTTGCTGTGCCTGGCTATTGAACTATTCTCATGGGCCACAGCATGTATTCAGGGAATTTAGTTTTATTAATTCAGCTTCTTTGCATTCCCAGGGTCAAGGATTTCTTCCAGCCAGTTTGTGACATAGAATTCCTACATTGCAAAAGGAGGCCATTCAGCCCATTGAGTCTGCACCAACTCTCTAACTGAGCGTCGCACCCTGGTCCTATCCCTGTCACCTCACGCATTTATCCTGCTAATCCCCCTAACCTACACACCTTTGGACACTAAGAGGCAATTTAGCATGGCCAACCCACCTAATCTACACACCTTTGGGCACTGAGGGTCAACTTAGTATGGTCAATCCAACTAACCTACACATCTTTGGATGCTAAGGGTCAATTTAGCATGGCCAATCTGCCTTACCTGAACATCTTTTGGATTGTGGGAGGAAACCGGAGAAAATCCAATCAGACACGAGGAGAATGTACAAACTCCGCACAGACAGTGACTCAAGCCGGGAATCGAACCTGGGTCGCTGGCGCTGACAGGGAGCAGTGCTAACCACTGTGCCACCCTTCACTAGGGTTAGAGGGAGCAGCACCCAAGTTTACAGATACCCAAACTTGGAGGCATAATAAATAATGGTGAAGACCAAGGGGCTATTGATAAAATGGTGGAATGGGCAAAAACGTAATAGTCAGAATTGAACAGTAGTGACTGTGCTTCTGGTTTGAAGAAAGGATAATTGGAGTTTGAATGAGGGGAGGTTCAGTGGTGGCAAAAGAGAGTCACTTGGCGAGGTTCAGGTTCAAAAGATGCCAAAAGCAGCAAGTTAAATCACTAAAACAATGCAGGTAGAATATTGCATTTAATGGTGAGATATAAAAGAAAGGAGTTGAGATGTAATGGTGAATTTCTGGATAATCTTAACCACTCCACAGTTGGAGATATTGGCCAATATTTTACAATCTCGCTTGGGCGAAGTTTGTAAAATCCTGCCCGAGGCCAACGAAGAATTCCATTCTGATTTTGGATTTTGATTTGATTTATTATTGTCACATGTATTAGTATACAGTGAAAAGTATTGCTTCTCGCATGCTATACGGACAAAGCATACTGTTCATAGAGAAGGAAAGGAGAGGGTGCAGAATGTAGTGTTACAATCATAGCTAGGGAGTAGAGAAAGATCAACTTAATACAAACTAGGTCCATTCAAAAGTCTGACAAGCAGCAGGGAAGAAGCTGTTCTTGAGTCTGTTGGTATGTGACCTCAGACTTTTGTATCTTTTTCCTGACGGAAGAAGGTGGAAGAGAGAATATCCGGGGTGCGTGGGGGTCCTTGATTATGCTGGCTGTTTTTCCGAGGTGGTGGGAAGTGTAGACAGAGTCAATGGATGGGAGGCTGGTTTGTGTGATGGACTGGGGTTACATTCACGATTTTGTAGTTTCTTGCGGTCTTGGACAGAGTAGGAGCCCAGACCAAGCTGTGATACAATCAGAAAAGAATGCTTACTATGGTGAGCTCTTTCAAATTGTCTGCATCTTTAATAGTTTGTGAATCTGTGTTTCATTTTTAAACATTGCCCCCAGTTTGTACAACTGGTTCCCTCAGAATTTCCTCGGTGTGACCTTCAGAACTGGTGTGAAATGAAATTATTAATATTTATTGGTGGTGTCAGATGAGGCAAGCTTGTCTCCACAAAGTCACCTTTTGGCTTTCCGTATAAATAAACCTATTAGTCACATTCTTTTCAACATGTGTGCAAAAGTAAGATTGGTTTGGATTGCTAACGCGACACAGATCGGAATGAAATTTTGTGGTTATTCTGGCTCTGCACCATAGCACTGTGTAGGAAGCAGCTTATCGGTAAGATCACAAGGTGGGTTACCCAGCAAGTACAGATGTCACACTGCTGCGGTAAAAGATGGTCGTCTGAGATTAAGACACCGAAACAGAGTAGAAAAAAATTTTACGCTGCATCTGAATTAGACTGTACCCAATTTCAGAGAGTGTGGTGCTGACAATAAGAGATAAAAGTGAGAAAGTGTCTTACTCATCACAAGTGAGAGATATCACCTCCAGCACATAAATCAGCTGAAATAAAATCTGCAACATGTCTCTCATTGTCTGAAACCAGTCAGAAATCCTGACCCCAAAGCACCCTCTGGATGATTAATTCCACTTTGTGCTTATTTGGAAATATAAAGTGATTCCACCTTTCCTGCCACGGGCAGTGGGGTTTGTTCTGTTTGTTAATCATGGTTTGGAAGCAGAAGTTCCATCTGGAGATGTGCTTCCATCGAGAATGATTCATTAGTTTTGAAGCGAGTTCTGCTGTTCCGCAGCCTGAATGCAGGCGAAAGAATTTGTGTCCCGTTTTCTGCTTTGCTCCCGCTATGACTTTCCCCAGCCCCGTCTCCCTCACTGTCTAACACTCTTCAGACAGAGTGTCTAATAGTTCCAGACACCTCTTAATGGAGTTTGTAACACACTTGTTCAGGTTAGATGGTTCAATCTACACCTTCCCTGTCCTCCTCCGGAACTCGCTTCCCATTCCATAATGATATCCCCCACCTGTAATTCCAAAACCTTCACCCTAACACATTTCTTTGCAGTTCAGCGGATCGATCGGCAGCACTTGATGCTTTCCACTGACTCATTTCCCTTTGTTTATTTTTGCCCCAGCTAGGGTGACACAGCGCTTAGCACTGCTGCCTCGCAGCGCCAGGGACCTGGATTCGATTCCCAGTTTGGGTCCCTGTCTGCGTGGGTTTCCTCCGGGTGCTCCGGTTTCCTCCACAGTCCAAAAGATGTGCTGGTTCGGTGCATTGGCCATACTAAATTCTCCCTCAGTGTACCCGAGCAGGCACAGGAGTGTGGCAACTAGGGAATTTTCACACTGACTTCATTGCAGCGTTGATGTAAGCCTACTTGTGACTAATAAATAAATAAGCAATTGCATATATCACCTCCCACATTAATAGAAGCAGAGCAATTTGGTTGCCTATTTTGTAAAATTAATTTCTTATGTTTACAACCCACTGCTCTGTTTCAGATTAATATTGTTGGATGTTTTACAACCTCCTGCCTTCTCTGTGCAGAGTTATCACCCTCCAGATTGATCTGCTTGTAGCTTGTGTGAGAATTATTACCATATGTTGGTTTACAATGGTGTTGCAAAGACATAGAGGAGGCAATCTCTTGCACTTTGATTTGCCTTTTTAAATCACTTTCTCTGATTCACTGCAAAGCATTTTCCAGCCTCTGTGTTGTGTAATTAAACATGATCCACCGAGGCCTAATAATGCCTCGCTTAAATTATTTATTGTATCTTAATAATTTTACTAGGAGCTCAGAGCTGTGTCACGGGACTAATGTCAAAATCAATTATTCTTGACATTCTTTTCCACACTCGTTCTAATGCACCAGTGACCTTTTAGGACACACAGGGGTCAGAGGCAGATGTATTACTTTAGGCTGGATCTAATTAGTGTTTCTGAGATTTAAAGGGGCAGCGTCTGGTGCCCAGAAATACTTTCTATTTATTTCCGTTTCTAAGGTTTTCAGGAAATGGTTGCATTGGATACCAATCAATGTCTGAATTAAAAAACAATTGCCAATTCTAATGTTCAGGTTCTGTAATATTATATTAAATGGGTGGCACAGTGGTTACACTGCTGCCTCACAGTGCCAGGGACCCAGGTTCGATTCCTGGCGTGAGTCACTGTCTGTGTGGAGTTTGCACATTCTCCCCATGTCTGCGTGGGTTTTCTCCGGGTGCTCTGGTTTGCTCCCACAATCTGGAAGACATGTCGGTTAGGTGCATTGACTCAAGGAGGCGCCAGAGTGCGGCGACAAGGGGAATTTCACAGTAATTTCATTGCAGCGTTAATGTTACCCTTACTTGTGACTAATAAATAAAGTTGTATTTTGCAACCTATCTGCTGTGACTCTCTTCCAGCCTGACCTTGTGGCGCTCTGTCTCTCCAATTTAGCCAACATCGCTACAGTGTGATGACACACAGGAAAGCTTTTAATGATAAACTTATAAGATAGAAACTGAGACAAAAGTGAAAGTATTCCAGAAAGGTGTTTATAAATAAATACAAATTATCTTCTACAGTTCTCTTCCCCCATTATGGGCTTGGATTATGTTCCTGTGATTATACAGACCAATGTGTTTTTATTGGTGTGTGAGGAGAATTTTAATTAATAAATCACTGCACTACCTCTCCCATTATTTCAGAACTCGTCCGTTTTGCGTCCTTTGGTCTTCTGATTTTTTTTCTCCAAACACCAATGTGTGTTTCAGGATTCCACTGAAATGTTATTGCCAAGCACTTCCTGAAGAAAGACCTCATGTTTACATAGCAAGGCGGCACAGTGGTTAGCACTGCTGCCTCGCAGTGCCAGGGACCCGGGTTCAATTCCCAGCCTCGGGTCACTGTCTAGGTGGAGTCTGCACATTCTCCCCGTATCTGCGTTGGTTTCATCCGGGTGCTCTGATTTCCTCCCACGTTCCAAAGATGTCCGGGTTAGGTGGATTGGTTATGCAAATTTGCCCCTTAGTGTCAGGGGGACTAGCTAGGATAAATGCAGAGGGTTATGGGGATAGGGGTCTGGGTGGAATCGTGGTCAGTGCAGACTTGATGGGCCAAATGGCCTCCTTCTGCATTTCTATATTCTATAATACCTTACACAGCCTTAGAGTGATCCCTTTAGCCCTGAGAATTATATCCAATTTCTTCTTGAAATCACACGATGTTTTGCCCTCGTGGCCTGATGTGGACAGTATGATTTTATTAGGGGTGGTCACTGAGGTGGAGAGTCCCCCTGAGGAACAGGAGCCAGCGGAAGGTCCAGATGTTGACGAGGAGGGACCAACCCCGCAAAGACGTTTGGCGTGACCAAGAAGATGGGGCCTGTACGCGGAGTTGAGTGTTGCAGGTTCCTCTGCTTATCTGGGGTGTGGTAGCTCACAATTACCACCTTCTCCATGAGGAACTCATGCCGCACGGACTTGGAGGACAATGTCAGTTGGTTTGAAGGTTACTGCTCTGCGGCCAGTGGGACCTTCCAAATCTCCGCTGGGGGCAGTCACAGAATCTCCCAATCAGTGACACACAAATATCTAACTGAGGGACAGATGACCTTTTTCAGTAAAGCTCACTATTACGTGCAGTTCTGCATGAAGTGAGGAAACCAGGCTGCTGCATCAGTGGGACTTGCTGTGAACTTAGGCTCCCTGTAAGTGCAGTGCACCCTTCACTGCACACACAGAGCCCTGAGATCTCCCACACACTTACCCATGGATTCAGTTAAAAATTCATTAAGTAACAATTTCACACTCTGAATGTTCAGCTCATTTGTAACCACAGAAACAGACCCTGCATGTTTTGTATTCTATACTGTTCCGAACAGTCGGGTGTCGTAGAATCCCTACTATGCAGAAGGAGGCCATTCAGCCCATTGAGTCTGCACTGACCACAGTCCCAATCCCTGTAACCCCACACGTTTATCCTGCTAATCCCTCTAATCCACACATCCTGGGACACCAAGGGGCAATTTAGCATGACCAATCAACCTCATCTAGACATCTCTGGAGTATGGGAGGAAATTGGAGCACTCAGAGGAAACCCACATAGACACAGGGAGAATGTGCACACTCCACACAGACAGTCAGCCAAGTCAGGAATTGAACCCAGGTCCCTGGAGCTGTGAGGCAGCAGCGCTAACCTACATGCTGCCCTGTGCCATGCCACATGGGTGAGGGAGGGTGGTGGGCCTGGGTAAGATGCTCTTTCAGAGGGGCAATGCAGATTTGATGGGCCGAATGGTCTCCTTCTGCACTGTAGGGATTCTGTGGACTGATCACCAGATGAAGTCCCCAAATATGTTCCCCTCTGTAGGAATAATCTCAACGTGAACCTCAATCTCCTATGATTCCACACGGCCAATCCCCAAATTCTTATGTCCCAGGTGAGGAGGGATGAGCTGACAGCCTTTCTCTATTCAATCCACTTATCCTGTCCACGTGTATTGATGTTTGAAAGGATGAGCTTATTAGTTACTAAAATGTGAGAAAAGTAATAAAAATATATGTGCATACATAAACACAGATTGGGATTGAAAAGCTAGTCCAAAAATCAAAATTTAAGAAAGTATGAATCAGTCTTTGACTTGTCCACGATTCCAGTAGCGCTGATTTTACCAGTTAATTTGGGGATTCTTGGTGCCACAGTTTGGTTGAGCGGATCGTCCTGTTCCCTCTTCAATAATGCCTTTGATGTCTTGACCTGCTTCCAGCAATCAGAGAGACATTTTAACCGGAAAACATCAGGGATACCCGGTCAACGTTCTTCAGCTGTCCCCCTTCACAGCATATACCAGCACAGTGGAACCAGAACACCAGACTAGCACCGCAGAGATCAGAGTTGGTTTTTAATCTTTTCTCTTGTGTATTCTGGAAGGGCAAAAAAGCACAATTATGTCTGGGATATACCTCACAGGAAGGTTGTAGTTTTGGATAAGATGCTAATCAGCTTCCATTATCTCCATAGGAGATTACACTCAGTTTCTGGATTGCTTCTTCCTTTGAAATGTCTCAGTCTGAAAAAGAATATGATATTCCATTGCCCCGCAGGACTGAGTATAATCCACACAGGAACTTTTCTGACAGGCACCTAATTACATTCTCAGAATTTATATTCTTAGCCATCTTTGGCTTGCACTTTTTTAAAACACCTTTTATTTAATATTTCAATATGTCCGTATTTAATTTGGGGTTGTGATACATTGTGAGGATTAGTACCCAAGGAATCTGCATTGTTCTTACACCCTAAGTCCCAGAGATATTTGAGGGAGCTGAGCACTTACAGAGGGTTAGTTTCTCAGTGATACCCTCCAGAAGATGTGGCCAATCATGTCCATTCATCAGCCACAGAGTGTATCTGAGGAGAGACATAATGCTGCACGTAGAAACCATAGATACCCTACAGTGCAGAAGGAGGCCATTCAGCCCATCGAGTCTACACTCCACAAGCCCTACTCCACAACCCCACACATTTACCCTGCTAATTACTAAAGGTCAATTTAGCATGGCCAATCTACTTAACCCACACATCTCTGCACCATCTCTACAGAAGGATTCTGTGAATCACTGCTAGGTAACTGCTCAGAAACACAATAAAGACCACAGGTAAATTGATCACTATCAGGATATGAGCACTCACCCTGGAACCCCACACACTCATTCCCCTTTAACAGGCATTTCAAATGTCACTGAGTGAAATCAAATTCCATTGTTCAATGTCATGCACAGGGAGAGTGGGAATGAAAGAATGAATAATGTTCAGTCTTAAACTGAGATGAAAACATGTTGCAGGGAAGCATGTAAAACTATCGTACTCAACAATGAATATACCTTTCCCAGAAACTCACTCATAAAATAATACTTGTTAGGAATTTGGGAAATTAACAAGGTTAACAGCTGAACTTGAGATGGTAACAAAATAACAGAAAAGTAACAAGATTAGCAGGCACTCAGAGGAAAAACAAGATATGATTTACCCAGTAACAAGATTAGCAGGCATCCAGAGCAATAATAAGATATGATTTACCCAGTAACAAGATTAGCTGGCGTCCAGAGGAATAATAAGATATGATTTGCCCAGTAACAAGTTTAGCAGGCACCCAGAGGAATAATAAGATATGATTTGCCCAGTAACAAGATTAGCAGGCGTCCAGAGGAATAATAAGATATGATTTGCCCAGTAACAAGATTAGCAGGCGTCCAGAGGAATAATAAGATATGATTTGCCCAGTAACAAGATTAGCAGGCGTCCAGAGGAATAATAAGATATGATTTGCCCAGTAACAAGTTTAGCAGGCACCCAGAGGAATAATAAGATATGATTTGCCCAGTAACAAGATTAGCAGGCGTCCAGAGGAATAATAAGATATGATTTGCCCAGTAACAAGATTAGCAGGCGTCCAGAGGAATAATAAGATATGATTTGCCCAGTAACAAGATTAGCAGGCGTCCAGAGGAATAATAAGATATGATTTGCCCAGTAACAAGATTAGCAGGCATCCAGAGGAATAATAAGATATGATTTGCCCAGTAACAAGATTAGCAGGCATCCAGAGGAATAATAAGATATGATTTGCCCAGTAACAAGATTAGCAGGTGTCCTGAGGAACAATGAGATTGACAATCTTGTTATTGGGCAAATCAATCAATGATGTGGAGATGCTGGTACTATATTGGGGTGGAGAGGATGAAAGGTCACACGACACCAGGTTATAGTCCAAATGTTTATTTGAAATCACGTGCTTTTGGAGCACTTGTTCCTTTGTCAGGTGAAGTCACTTCATTTTGGTGGGGAAGGATGACCTCGCCCATTGCACAGGAACGATCTCTATCCTGTCCAGTGAGCTCTGCCACCTAGTCCACCAGGAAGAGAGTGTCATCAGCTCTGGGGAATCCCCTTCGACCTTCACTGTCTCCTTACTTCCCTATTGTGAGCAATTCTGTCCTGCATAAAGGCAGGTGGATTGAGTGGGAACACTGTGGGTGAAAGGGCAGTTCAGAAGCATGCATTCTGTTGTTTGTGCTGAGCCAGCCCCAGGAAGGGATTGTTTGTGCAGGAACTTACATCAGATGGTGAACTTAAAGTGAGTGTCCGGTGTTCAGTGTTGATGTCCCAGCTGCTGGTCATGTGGATGTCCGTGTAGACTCTAACCCTCAGACTGATGCTCTTCAGAGAGTGAGAGTTCAGAGTGAAATTCCATCTAACCCAGTGCATCAAATCATTCATCCTTTTCCTGCACTTCAGGGCAGTCATTGCTTGTTGGCCACAGGCACTGCCCTCTCAGTGACCTCCTCCCTGGCTGTGGGACATGGGCATCGCTGGCTGGGCCAGCATTTATTGCCCATCTGCGGTTGTCCCCGAGAATGTGCTGGTGAGCTGCCTTCTTGACCCACAATGCCATTATGGAGGGAATTCCAGGACTTTGACCCAGGGACAGTGAAGGGATGGGGATATATTTCCAAGTCAGGATGGAGAATGGATTGGAGGGGAACTTGCAGGTGGTGACGTTCCCATGTATCCATGTATCCTTGTCCTTCTAGATGGAAGTGGTTGTGAGTTTGGAAGGTGCTGTCTAAGGGTCTTTGGTGAATTGCTGCAGTGCATCTTGTAGGTAGTACACACTGCTGCTACTGAGCGTCAGTGGTGGAGGGGGTAGATGTTTGTGGATGTGGTGCCTATCAAACGGGACTGCTTTTCCTGGATGGTGTTGAGCTTCTTGAGTGTTCTTGGAGCTGCACCCATCCAGGCAAACGGGGAGTATTCCATCACACTCCTGACTTGTGCCTTGTAGATGGGGGACAGGTTCAGGGAGTCAGGAGGTGAGTTACTCGCCACAATATTCCCAACCTCTGACCTGGTCAAATGGAAGGATCTCCAGCTCCCAAGGAAAGAGAACTCCCGCCTTTTTTGGGCAACTTGGAGGGGATTCCAGAGGGAGGAGATTCCAGAGGGAGGGGATTCCAGAGGGAGGAGATTCCGGAGATTCCAGAGGGAGGCTTTGCCGAACTGTGGGTCAGAGGATCTTGTTGTCTTGGGCGCTATTGAGAAGCAGAACATAACAACACACCTGGCTCGCATTGAGCCAATGTCTTTGCTGTTTAAATATGGATCTAACCACCCCTGGGGTAAAGGCAGGATGGAAAAATCCTCATCCTCCCCACCTTGAGATTAGTTTGTGCATAATTAATGAGCTGACTAGAGGAAAACTGCAGGAATAATCCGACCTGTCACCCTGTGGGAATCTCACCGGCATTCCCACCCACCATCATTCCCCAAAGGGAAAAATTCCACCCGTAGATTACTTTAGAAAATCCTTTTAGTGGCGAGCTTAGTATTAAACTCTCAGCTGTCCACAGAACTCTTCACATTGTCATTAAGGATCTGGGCCCCTGAAGTTTCCTAAATTGGTCCAATTAAAGTAACGATGTGAATAACACAATCTGGATGATGCATAAAATGGTCAGTAAGGTTCTGGTTTTCAATAACTCTCATACCAACAGTGTGACTGTATTGACGTGGTGATAGAATTAGCACATTCAGAATATCTTCTGGATGGCACAGTGAGGCATTGCTGCCTCACAGCGCCAGGGACCTGGGCTCAATTCTGGCCTCGGGTGACTGTCTGTGTGGAGTTGGCACATTCTCCCCGTGTCTGCGTGGGCTTCCTCCCACAATCCAAAGATGTGCAGGCTAGGTGGATTGGCCATGCTAAATTGACCCTTGGTGTCAGGGGGATTAGCTGGGTAAATGTATGGGGTAATGACGATAGGGCCTGGGTGGGATTGTGGTTGGTACAGACTCGATGGGCCAAATGGCTTCTGTCTATACTGCAGGGATTCTATGATTCATGGTTAATTCAATCTTGAATACTTGATGCTGATGGTTATACGACTTGGTTATACAAGTTATGCTAACTTATGGTTAGCATAATCCAGGATAGCTGTTACCTCACCCTCCACTCGGCAACACCCCCTCATCAAACCACCATTTTAATTTAATGTGTGGTCTTTTTACATGGTGGAGGAGATATAATGGCTCTATAGATGTAAAAATACAATAGTTCTATTGGGGTAGGCACAGTAAGAAGTCTCACAACACCAGGTAAAAGTCCAACAGGTTTATTTGGTACCACGAGCTTTCGGAACGATGATCCTTCATCCACTCACCCCACTCCAACGCTGGCAACTCCACATCATGGCTATTGGTGTATGAAATACACTGGCTCTATAGGTATACATTGAGACAGGCCCGCCTTCTCTCTATAGCTCTCTCCTGGCCAGTGTTTCAGTCTGGGAGATGAATCGAGTGGAGACTAAGCTACCTAACGGATGTCTCTGGCATGTCACATCCTTACATTAAGCTGCAATTGCAGGGCAGTTTGGGAGCAGATGTTTCGTACTGGATTCTCCTGGACATTTATTCCATTAAAATCATGCAGGGGAACAGTGGGCACAGAGCAATCTCCCAAACTGCTTTGAGTAAATGACATTTGTTCCATTGAATTAAACTTTCACGGGATATACAGTTGTCCCTGGACAGATTCATGCAGTAGAAATGGGTTTTATACGGGGCCGCTTCCGATCATCACTAAAACTGTCTATCTCCACCTCTGAAATATAGAAAATAGGGATAGGAGGAGGCCATTCAGCCCTTCTAGCCTGCTCCACCGTTCATTATGATCATGGCTGATCATCCAATTCAACAGTCTGATCCCGCCTTCTCCCCTTTGATCCCTCTGCCCCAAAAGCAAAATCTACTTGCTTCTTGAAAACATGTTTTGGCTGCAATTGCTTTCTTGGTGGCGAATTCCACAGATTTACCGCCCTCTGGGTGAAGAAATCTCATCTCATCTCTGACCCAAAAGGTTTACACTGTATCCTCAGACTGTGCCCTGCTGTGGACCTGACTTAACATGACAATGGTATATGTACATTTGGAGAAAAATGGACTAGTTAGTGACAGGCAGCATGGTCTGTACGGAGAAGGTCAGGTCTCAACAACTCAGCCGAGTTTTTCAAAGAGGCGACAAAGATAATCAATGAGGGAAGGGCTGTGGATGGAGTTTATATGGACTTTAGTGAGGTGTTTGACATGGCAAACTGGTACAAAATTAAAAACAAACAGCATTTGGGGTGGACTCAGCCGATGGATACAGAACTGGCTTGGTTATAGGAGACAGAGTAACGATGGATGTTTTCCAGAATGGCGATCTATAGCTAGTGGTGTTCCCCTGAGATCAGTGCTGGGACCTCTGTTGTTTGTAATATATAGAAATGATCTAGAGGAAAAATGTGGGTGGTCTGATTAGTAAGTTTGCTGATGACACAAAGATTGGTGGAGTTGCTGATAGTGCCAGGAATTGTCAAAGGATACATAGGATAGAGATAGATTTTCGACGTGGACACAGAAATGGTAGATGGAGTTTAATCCGGGGTTAAATGTGAGGTGATGCATTTTGGAGGATCAAATTTAGGTGTGTGTTATACTGTAAATAGTAGAACCCTGAGGAACATTAATATGCAGAGGGATCTGGGCGTGCAGGTCCACAGTTCCATAAAAGTGGCAACACAGATGGCCAAGGTGATTAAGAAGGTATATGGCATGCTTGCCTTCATCAACCAGGGTATTGAGTACAAGAGCTGGGGAATTATGTCGCAGCTATATAAAACATTAATTAAGTCACATTTGGAGTATTGTGTGCAGTTCTGGTCACCACATCACTGGAAAGACATGGAAGTTTTGGAGAGCGGGTAAAGAAGGTTCACGAGGATGTTGCCTGCTCTCGAGGGTGTTAGCGATGAGGAGAGATTGAATAAACTAGGATTGTTTTCACTGACAAGACGGAGGCTAAAGGGAGACCTGATAACAGTCTACAAAATTCCTGAGAGGCAGAGACAGGGTGGGTAGTCAGAGGCTTTTTCCCAGGGTGAATGAGTCAATTACAAGAGCACACAGGTTCAAGGTGAGAGGGGGAAAGTTTAAGGGAGATGTACGGGGCGAAGTTTTTACGCAGAGAACGATGGGTGCCTGGAATTCGCTGTCAGAGAAGGTGACGGAAGCAGGCAGAGTAGCAACGTTTAAGAGACAGCTGGATGGGTACATGATTAGGAAGGGAATAGAGGGATACGGACTGAGTAAGGGCGGAAGGTTTATTTTTAGTTTAGTTGGGGGATCATGGGCTTGGAGGGCCAAAGGGCCTGTTGCTGTACTTTTCTTTGTTCTCTGTATGTCAAGCAGACAGGATAACATATGTGACTTTGGCCCAGAGAAACATTCCAGCTGTAGATGGTTGCCATGCCAACCCTGTTGTTCTTTGCTCACTGTCACCGACACTATTTCTGAGATTTATTTAGTCCCCAGAGACCAGGGTGGACTTTACCTCCTGGTCTCCCCGGGTTACCAATCCAGTGATGTAATCACTAACATTAACATTTCTTACAGACGTATTATTAATGTGTCGACCTGACCATTTCATGAATTGTACAATCCCCAGATTCCTCTAATTAACGGAAAGGCTAACACTTTGTGTAGCTCCCAGGATCAGCAGACGGCACTCGATTTCCTCAATGTCAAACACGACCTAGTCCTTAGTGTCCCGTCAAAAACTAATGGTCAGAGTGGAGAGCAGCTTCTCCTTATAAATCCTTTCCCAATCACGTAAAGAGACTAAATAAAAAAAAGAACATACAGGATATACTCAGCAGGTCCGGCAGCATCTGAGCAGAGAGAGTGAACACAAGAAATAGAAGCAGGCGTAGGCCACCAGGCCCTTTGGCCCTACCCCACCATTCCGTCTCAGCTCCTTTCCTGTGCCATTTCCCCATTGCCCTATCTTCCTCAATCTATTAAATATCAACCTCCACTTTGAACACTTCTAATGATCCAGCCTCCTCCACACTTTGGGAATTCCAGAGATTCACCATCCTCTGTGAGAAGAAATTTCTGCACACCTCAGTTTTCACTGACCGGCCCTTTATCTTGTAGCTATGTCCCCCTTTTTGAATCCGCTGGAATTCTCCAAACTCGTCTCAGTTGGGATCCTCTCATGGTGTTGCTGTGAACGGAGACTTGGCTGAGCACCAAATTCCCCGTTCTCACTGGTAGCCGGGCAGAGAATTTGGGCCAGAGTTAATGTTTTGGGTTGGTGATCCTTCAATGGGAACCCCCCCCAACCCCCCTTGCTGCCTCTCAGCATCAGGGACCCGGGTTCAATTCTGGCCTCGGATAACTGTGTGGAGTTCACACATTCTCCCCATGTCTGTGTGGGTTTCCTCCAGATACTCCAGTTTCCCCCCACACTCTAAATATGCGTGAGTTCGAATCATCGAATCCCTACAGTGCAGAAAGAAGCCATTTGGCCCATCGAACCTGTACCGACAACAATCCCATCCAGGCCCTATCGCCGTAACCCCACATATTTACCCTGCTAGACCCCGACACTAATGGTTGATTGGTCATTCTAAATTGCCCCATGGTGTCAGGGGGATTAACGGGGTAAATATGTGGGGTTACGAGGAAAAGGGCCTGGGTGGGATTGTTGTCGGTGCAGGCTCGATGGGCTGAATGGCCTCCTTGTATGCTGTAGGGACTCTATGAAGAGATGGATTGAGAGAGAAAGAGAAACATTCTAATAATAATCACTCCTCTGTCAGCTGGAGAGAGGTTCCACCTCCCAGAAAATCCTACAAAGTTCATCAGCTCTCTTCCAATCTGAGGAAGATCCGGGATCTGCTGCCCCTCACCCCTCAAACAGCAGACAGTCAGAACCAACCATGGTGACTGGCAGTGTAAACGTGTGCCCCCCTCTGGCTTCCGTTCCGTGTCTGGGTGAAAAGTCTGTCCTCGCTAACCCCCTCTGGGTTAGAAATCCCACTCCCCCAACTCTGGTCAAAGCACCTGAACCCTGGGGTATTTTCATTCCCCTTCCCTCAGATCTACTCATTCTCACGCACCTTAGGAAGGCTAGACAGAGTTAAAGAGGAAGTGTTGCCGAGCTGGTTTGCGTGTCTCAGTATCACACCATGTGGCGTTTTCACACACTGAGCCACTCCTGAGTTTTATTTTGGTGGGTGGGCTGTGTGTCTGATTACACAGCGCACACTCCGAAACCTGCAGCACACCCACACCAGAGCTGCAGTGTGATTCTTACTTCACCAGCCAGCCCGACAGCAATGGAAACACCAACGGGTTATTTCTGGATGCAGTGAGATGGCCCACAATCCCCTCGCAAATCTGTGACTGGCAGGATTCAGCAACAAGACACAACGGGATGTCCCCCCAGTGTTGAATTATTCCACTGTACGTGAGTGACTCACACTCCCTGCATCCAATCCCACTTCTTATCTACCTCTGACCTCCAGCCCTGAGTCTACTCATCGCATCGTACTGTACAGGAGGATTCGATTCCAGCCTCAGGTCACTGTCTGTGTGGAGTCTGCACATTCTCCTCGTGTCTGCGTGGGTTTCCTCCGGCTCCAGTTTCCTCCCACAGTGTAAAGATGTGCGGATTAGGTGGATTTGCCATGATAAATCGCCCCAGGCTGTGCAGGTTAGGTTTATTGAGCACCCAGAACTGAACCCAGGTCCCTGGAGTTGTGAGGCAGCCTTGTTAACCAAATGCAACCAAAGAAACATGCTGTTTGATTGGATTAGCCAGATCATCGGGATGTACCTGGCATCACACTGCCACTGAAATTTATACATAGAATCCCTACAGTACTGAAGGAGGCCATTCAGCCCATTGAGCCTGCACTAACCACATCCCACCCAGGTCCTATCCCTGTAACCATACACATTTACCCTGGCAATCTCCCTGACACTAAGGGCAATTTAGCACGGCCAATCAACCTAATCCGTGCATCTTTGGACTGTGGGAGGAAACCCACGCAGACATGGGGAGAATGTGCAAACTCCACACAGACAGTGACCCAAGCTGGGAATCGAACCCGAGTCCTTGGCACGGTGAGGCAGCAGTGCTAACCCACTGTGCCACCGTGCTGCCGGGGAATCGAACCCGGGTCCCTGGCGCTGTGAGGCAGCAGTGCTAACCCACTGTGCCACCGTGGTGCCTGTCAAAACTTATGATTCAGACAGGCTCCATAAAACACTTTGGAGTTTGTGACCTGAACCATTACAGTATTTCTCCCGGTGCCATTTACTGCCTTTATATTTGCTCTGTAATCGTTGTCACATTAATAATAAGATAACAACACTGTCTTTATAGCTTTGCTGCAACTTACAGTTTAATTCAGCATTCATTGACATTTCAGCATTGTTTGACAGCAGGAGGATAGCTGGGTAGATATCCTGTCCTCTTTCCACGCAGGTGAATGATGTGTACCTTTTCAAAAATGTTAAATCAGTGCAGGGTTCATCAAAGTGCAAGCATTGGTGATTCTATTAATGTCACCCTCACAAAAACACGTGAAAAGGTAATTATTTGCAGGCTCCCATTCTGAGCTTCATTTCCACTCGGTCGACATTGTCACCATTGAGAATTCTCCCAGGAGAAGTAGCCAAAGGCAAGCTGTCTCAGATAGGCTGAGTGTGAAACAGTCAACACCTTCAGGGGAGAAGGGAGAAAATCTGAGGAAGAATTACCTCAAGGCAGAGGGAAAATGGTTTCTTTTATTTCTTTCCTCCACCAGTTTCCTCCCAACCCTCTCTGGGTTCCCTCTGACCAAGTGACCATCTTTTCCCTTCAACTTGGGCTATAAAGTACTTACAGCAAAGGGCCATTCAGCCCATCTGATGTGTACACTCCACACATGCCTCACCTTCATCTAACCTCCCAAACTCTCCCTTACTGTCTGTTGTAATTATTTAGCTTCTCTTAAAATGTATCTATTCTATTCATCTCAACGACTTCCTGTGGCAGTGAGTTCCACATTCCAACTGCTCTCTGGATAAAGAGATTTCCTGGATCCTCTAATGGATTAATTCATAGAATCCCGATAGTGCAGAAGGAGACCATTCAGTCCATCGAGTCTGCACCAACCACAATCCTATCCAGGCCCTATCCCTGTAATCCCACATATTTATCCTGTTAATCCCCTGACACTAGGGTCAATTTAGCACGGCCAATCAACCTAACCTGCACATCTTTGGGACTGTGGGAGGAAACCAGAGCACCCGGAGGAAACCCATGCAGACATGAGGAGAAGGTGCAAACTCCACACGGACAGTGACCCGAGCCGGGAATTGAACTTGGGTCCCTAGCGCTGTGAGGCAGCAGTGCTAACCACTGTGCCACCGTGCCGCCCATGTGACCACCTTGGATTTAAGACTCTAGTTCTGGTCCCATTTGCAAGTGGAATCACATTCTCAATATCTGCCCCATCAAACTGTCCCAATCTCCCTCCTCCACCCCTCTCTATCAGGTCACCCCACAGCAGTGGATGGGTAACCTGGGGCAAGGAGCCACCTGTGGCAGATCAGGGTTCGGAGTGTGACCCACTCAGGATTGCCACACTCAGTGTTGCCACATTCTGCTGATTTCTTTCTGCTTAGTTATTTTGTTCCGGTGTAGCTGAAGTAATTGACTGGTGAAACCGGGGCGAGTGGAGTGTGCTGACAGCATTGACTGTGAGAGCCATGCCCTCCCTCTGTGTCCAAAGTGTCAATGCTGCTTTTGTTTTTAACATATCAACGATTGAGCATTTTCTATAACTCATTTTGAAATATTCAGCGTGTATTAAATGTTATTCACAGGCTCATGGTTCGTGGACAAGCCCCATTTCAATCTTGTGGTCACTGAGATGAAGGAGGATCTCCCATGCGGGCACTCACTAGTCTAGGTGCCAGCTGTGCCCCACAGTCTCTGAGTGAAAATAGACCCAGTCTATTCAATCTCTCCTCTCCGGGATAGTCTCTCATTTCTGGCATCATTTTAATCGGTCATTCTTACATCTTCTCCCAGTGCCTTTTGGTGACATGGAGACTGGAGTCGCGTCCTGTTCTCAGTGAGTCTAACCACGTTTCCATACAAGTTTTAGAGAATTTCTCTACTTCCAGTCCAATCTCATTGCAAATGAACCCAACTTTTTTTTATATGCACATTTGGAACTGAATGGTCTTATTAGTGACCGACAGTGTGGTTTTGTACGGGAGAGACCATGTCTCGCTAATTTGATTGAGTTTTTTGAGGAGGTGACAAAAATGATTGAGGGAAGGGCCGTGGATTTCGGGAAAGCCTTTGACAAAATCCCTCATGGCAGGCTGGTGCGAAAGGTTAAATCACGCGGGGTCAAGGGTGAACTAGCGAGATGGATTCCGATATGGCTTGGCCATAGAGGACAGAGGGTAGTGGTGGAAGGGTGTTTTTCTGGAGAGAGTACAGAAAAGGTTTACCAGGATGTTGCCTGTTTTGGAGGATATTAGCTACGAGGTGAGATTGAATAAACTGGGATTGTTTTCCCTGGAAAGACAAAGACTGAGGGGCAACCTGATAGAAATTTCTAAAATGATGAGGAGTGTAGATAGGGTGAACAGTTGGAGGATTTTTCCTAGAGCAGAAAGAAGCACAAGTTCAGGGCAAGCGGGGGTAAAGGTTGAGTAGAGATGTGTGGGGGGAGTTTTTTTACACAGAGGGTGGTGGGGAATGTGCTGCCACGTGAGGTGGTTGAGGCAGACACATTAGCGACATTTAAGAGTAATCTGGATAGACACATGAACAGGCGGGGAATGGAGAGATACAAGTGTTTGGTGTAGGTAGGACAAAATGATTGGCGGAGGCTTAGTGGACCAAAGGGCCTGTTCTGTGCTGTACTGTTCTTTGTTCTTTATTAACCTGGGTCAGTATTTTGAATTATCTGTGTAATTATTTTCTAAAAAGCCCGTGAACTTCTTATTTTTCCGACTTGAGTCTACGACCTCACACTTATTTATGTTGAGGTCCGTTTGCTATTCGCAGGCTGTTGTGCAAATGCCATTGTGTGAATGGATTTATCTCTGACTATATTCCATAGCAATCCTCCTCAAGTTTAACACCCAATATGGTGGCTCTAGTGAATTTGGCTGGGGGGGGGGTGGCATATTGCTGGTGACCCCTCGCGTGATGTGTCCAGGCACCTTGAGAAGATGAGCGATCAGGAATGGCAACGCTGGTTCATTCTCTCCTCCACTCCCCCACCTCCCCCTCCCGACCCGCCCCTGGTCATTGGAGCATTTGGCCCAGATATTAATTCGGTGCAGATCAACGGTCAAACATTTTTGGTTCAGTCTGGATAAGCTGACGAAACCACCTCGGGAATCTGGTAACCAACATTCCAGGAAATTGCTCTGGGCACCACGGGGAAATGGAACTGAAACTCAGACACTCTTGTGACAAAACCCAGGAGGTTTTTAATAGGAGCATTAAAAAGAATTGTGTGTCCTTATCAGCTATTTTAATTTATTGCTTACATAAGTGCTTCAGAATGGTGAAAGTGCTGTTTGGCGGAGTGGGGTGTTTGGATAGATATGTGACTGATCCTCCAGGAATAGTTCCAACCAAGAAGCTCCCTGTCCTGGGAAGCCTGGGGAATGATGTTGCTAAATTACACTGTGGGTGATTAATTTATTCATCCAATGACCTGCCATTTCTACAGCAGGTCCCGATGTTGTGTGGAATGACCTCCTGTGGCCGGAAGGCCTTGACTCTCCTGAGCAGCGTCTTTGCTGTGTGTGGCCTGGGCCTTCTCGGTGTCGCGGTGAGCACCGACTATTGGTTGTACCTGGAAGAAGGAACCATCTCCCCCCAGAACATGTCAATGGAAGTCAAGATGTCGCTGCACTCTGGCCTCTGGAGAGTTTGTTTTCTGGCAGGTACGAACATTGTTCTCAAGCCCAACTTTATTGCTCATGAGTGAAGGCTCGTGGAGAAAATGTAATATTTTGGAGGTTTATTGTGTTATTATGTGAAGCAGGTTTGCGGCTGTATGCGAACAGAAGCTATGCCCCCAGAGGGTTGAGGGTTTCAATGGGCTCTCGCTGTGAAATTCCAGCAAGTCAATAAGGCCACATTGTATTTTCTATACAATAGAAATTTGCATTAGGAGATAATGAAGGTCTGTTGTGTTTAATTATTAAATTTCAAAGGGGAGTAAAAAGGGTTTGCAACTTGGAAAAAGTTATAAATAAGTAAGGCAAAGTTGTTAAATTTTTTTTGACTTACATAGGGAATACATAAAAGATTTTCATATTCCAGGAAAGGTAAATTTCAAAGAAAGATATGGACAGTGGAATCAAGATGAAAAGAGGGGACAAGTACTTAAGGAGAGAGCTTAGGGGGGTGGGCCTAGAATCCCCAAAGAATCATTGAATTGCTACAGTACAAAAGGAAGCCGTTCAGCTCATCGAGTCTGCACTGACTATCTAACGGACTATCTTAGTGAAGGAGCTTCAGCCAACCCACAGAAAGGTTCATTTTTTTCACAAAGCATGGGTTGTTTTAACATTCATGAATTGAGAGATAGAGAAGCCCTATGACACACCTCCCTACAGCAACAGTTGGATTGCTAACATTACTGGAATTTTTCATCGGTTAAATATTTATGGGGGATCATTGCTTAAAGGGATGTTTATTTGTGAGTCTAACCAAGGAGGAAACTTTTGGGGGCAATGTTCTGCAAAATGAATTTTAACTGTGTAAATGTAATTTTATATGTTTAAGTTTTCTTTCTGTTTGTTAATAAATGTTTTTGTTTAATATTTAAAATCTCTAAAAGTGCTATTAGAATTTGTGGTTCCTGACTGCTCCCATATCTTCTCATGATTAAAAAATAAAGAAGAAAAGAGTTGTGGTAGCTTGCCACGTTTCCCTTTGGGACTTTGACACTTACCACCTGCCAGATACTAAAACTGCCTTTTGAGAAGGAAAGTGGCAGATGACATGCCCAAAGCTTTGTTGTGTTTTGTTCTACAGAATGACTGGCTGCATTCCTGCCATTTTCTGTTTTCGTTTGATGGCTAGAAACATAGAAGCAGGAGGAGGCCATTTGAGCCTACTCCGCCATTTATTACGATCATGTCTGATTGTCCAACTCAATAGCCTAATCCTGCCTTTTGCCCATAACCTTTGATCCCATTCGCTCCAAGTGCTATATCCAACCACCTCGCGAATACATTCAATGTTTTGGCATCAACTACTTCCTGTGGTAATGAATTCCACAGGCTCACCATTCTTTGGGTGAAGAAATGTCTCCTCATCTCTGTCCTAAATGGTCTACCCTGAATCCTCAGTCTGTGACCCCTGGTTCTAGACTCCCCCACCATTGGGAACATCCTCCCTGCATCTACCCTGTCTAGTCCTGTTAGAATTTTCTAAGTCTCTACGAGATCCCCCCTCACTCATCTGAACTCCAGCGAAAACAATCCTAACCTGGTCAATCTCTCCTCATACACCAGTCCCACCATCCCTGGAATCAGCCTGGTAAACCTTCACTGCACTCCCTCGAGAGCAAGGACATCCTTCCTCAGAAAAGGAGACCAAAACTGCACACAATACCCTCGGTGTGGCTTCACCAAGGCCCTGTATAACTGCAGCAACACATCTCTGCTCCTGTACTCGATGTTCACGAGAAGATGTCAAATTTAATTTGGGATTATTTGAACTTGATGTGAAGTGACCAATGAACACCCAGACTGAGAGGCCAGAGGACTGGTGAAATTGAATCCCATCAGCAGAGTGGTGGGTGAGTCTTCAGAGGCAGTTCCCCCCTCCGACAAGCGATGGCATCAATACCAGGCCACTTACCCCTTCAATGGGGCCATTTCTCCTGAAGTACTCACCCCCTCCCCCCATTCCTCTTGATCCTGTTGTCACAGCTAAGCCCAGGGGGATGATTGGAGCTGGCTGTGAGGGTTGATGAGGAAGTTATGCCTGATGTAGAATTGAGGGGAGCGCCTCCTGTTCCTTCCAGTAGCCCCATGGGTCAGGGGAAGATATTCATTTCAATGGTCCTTTCAACATCAGTTAGGCCCCTAATTTATATATTTAAGAGGATTAAAGCCTGTAGACACCTAAAAAAAAAAGCCCCTTTCTGATTTAACCATTCAAGAACATGAAGAGAGGATGGTATAGTGATAATGTCACTGGACTAGTAATCCAGAGGCCTGGACTAATGCTCTGGTGACTCGGGTTCAAATCCCATCACAGCATCCAGTGGGATTTAATGAATCTGCATTATAAAATTTGTCTCAGTAATCATCGATTGTTGGAAAAACCCATCTGGTTCACCAATGCCCAATAGGGGAAGGAAATCTGCCATCCTTACCCAGTCTGACCTACTTGTGACTCCAGATCCATTATAATGAGGTTGACTCTTAACGATCCCCTCGGCTGCTGTAAGTACTGGCTGTGCCCATAGCCCATGAAAGAATAAAGAAAAATACATACATTTGTATATATCATATACACTGCTTTACAAATATGTAAACCACTCCTGTACCCATCATTTACTCTGATTTCCAGATATTCACATCACTTCTGTATATATCATATACAAATCTTTAAAGATACATGAACCACTCTTGTATGGGTGGCACAGTGGCTAGCACTGCTGCCTCACAGCGCCAGGGACCCAGGTTTAATTCCAGCCTTAGGTGACTGTCTGTGTGGAGTTTGCATGTTCTCCCCGTGTCTGCATAGGTTTCCCCCGAGTGCTCCAGTTTCCTCCCACAGTCCAAAGATGTGCAGGTTAGGTGGATTGATCCTTAGTATCAGGGGTTCAGTAAAGACATGGGGTTACAGGGATAGGATTGTTATCAGTGAAGGCTTGATGGACCGAATGGCCTCCTTCTGCACTGTAGGGATTCTATGATTCTAAGATCCCAATCCTGTGTGTGTGTGTGTGTATAAATATATATGATGTAACTGGCTTTCAGAAATCTAACCCTCTGCCTCGTTTAATAATATTTTCACAGTGGTTATGAGTGGTATGTGTTTGGGAGAGTATGGCACTGGTTAAATATATTAATTTCCAGAAGTCACAATCCTTTCTGTATAATCCAATCCACTTTACAGTGGTATTAACATGCTGTGCTATTAAAGGTGTTGTCGTGTAGGCATGCATTGCTTCAGGGGCTGTCAATCTGATGATTTCTGGTGAGGTTTTTCCCTCCCCGCTGCTGTGTGCTTTATAATGATTGACGATCTTTAACAATCTGTTGTTGTATCGGCAGGATTGGAGCGAGGCCACTGCTTTACCATTGAGTATGTGATGCCCATGAATGTCCAGCTGACCTCCGAGTCAACCGTCAGTATCTTGAGTCAGTATCCGTTCTCTGTCCGAGCATGAGTTCATATTATTCAATATTATTATGGGTGGCGCGGTGGTTAGCGCTGCTGCCTCACAGCACCAGGAAGCTGGCTTCGATTCCCAGCTTGGGGTCAATGTCTGCATAGAGTTTGTACATTCTCCCCATGTCTGCAGGGGTTTCCTCCGGGTGCTCCGGTTTCCTCCCGCAATCTGAAAGACGTGCTGGTTAAATGCATTGACCTGAACAGGCATGGGACTGTGGTGATTAGGGGAATTTCACAGTAGCTTCATTGCAGTGTTAATGTAAGCCTTACTTGTGACTAATAAATAAACTTTATTTGTATAAGAATGGGTTATAATTGTTGCATCCAGTGTGGGGCACAGAAAGAGGCCATTTGGCCCAACCTGTGCTAGCATTCATGTCCCACACAAAGCTCCCCCTGCCTCTCTTCACCAAATTGCATCAAACACGTCCACTTCTCTCTCCTCTGTATATCCCATACCCTGAAACATGTCTATCCACTCACCACAACTACTCCCTGCCTTGGCAAAGACTTTCCTGAATCTTACAGGAACATTTCAAACTGGGAAAGAGTGACAGAATCTTTATAGTGCCGAAGGAGACCATTCAGCCCATTGAGTCTGTACTGGCTCTCTGAGAGAGCATTCTACCTAATTCCACTCCCCTGCCTTTTCCCTATAATCTTGCACATTCATTCTTTTCAGATAGCAATCTAATTCCCTTTCAAATACCTCAATCGAACCTGCCTCCACAACTATGTTCCAGACTCCAACTACCCTCTGGGGCGAAAAGATTTTCCCTCCCCCCACTTCTACCCCTGTTGTCCATTATTTTGAATCTGTGGCCTCTGTTCAATGTGCTCTGGACTGAATAGTTTGCAGGAGGGAGGCAGTGGCGTAGTGGTATTATCACTGGATTAGTAATCCAGAGAGCCAGGGCAAGAGCTGGGGACCTGGAATCAAATCCCACCCTGGCTGATGGTGAAATTTGAATTCAATAAAAATCTCGATTTAAAGTAAAATGGTGACCATGAAACCATTGTCCATTGTTGTAAAAAGCAATCAGGTTCGCTAATTGTGCTTTTGGGAAGGAAATCTGCCATTCTTACCTGGTCTGGTCTACATGTGACTCCAGAGTCACAGCAATGTGGGTGACTCTGGAATGGAGTGTTTTTATGAATGGGGGTTAAATGGTGACCCAACCAGAGATACCCACGTACAATAAAATGAATTTTAAAAATTACCCTTTCCATACACCTCAGGATCTTGAATAAGTCGATCACGTGTCCTCCCAGCCTTTTCTCCAGGGAGAAGAGACTCAACCTCTCCTCAGAGCCACGTACAAATTCAGTGACTGATTCTGAAATTGCAAGTGCAGTAACTCATGAAAGAGGTTTGATGGGAATCAGGAGCAGGAGTAGGCAGGTTCGAGCCTACCCCAACATTCAATCAGATCATGGCTGATCTCTTCCTGATCTCAAACCCACCTTCCCACCTGTTTCTCCATTTCCCTCTTTCCTTTTTTAATTAGAAATATATCTATCTCCCTCTTGAAACTATTCAATGATTCAGAATCCACCGCGCTGTGATACAGTGAGTTCCACAAATTCACCACCCTCTTTGAGAAGTAGTTCCCCCACATCTCAGTTTTAAATTTACCACCTCCCAATCTATATCTGTGACCTCTTGTTCTAGTTTGCCCCAAAGGGGAAACATTTGGTCCACATTTACTCGATCAATTCTTTTAGTATTTTATCCACCTCGATCAGATCCCCTCTCATCCTTCTAAACCCCAGCGAGTGGAAGCCCTAACTGTTTAATCTCTCCTCACACGCCAACACTTCCATCCCCGGGATCAGTCTGGTGAGTCTCCTCAGAACTGTCTCCAATGCTGCCACATCCTTTCTCTAATAAGGAAACCGAAACTGGACACAATACTCAATACACAATTGGTGAGTTCCGCAAATTCACTCCCCTCTGTGTGAAGTAGTTCCTCCTCATCTCCGTTTTCAGTCTACTGTCTCTGTCCCTATATCTGTGACCCCTCACAGGTGGGTGCGACAAGTGCCTTATCTCAGAGAGGAGCCAGGGAATTCCTCGATGTTCTGGCAAATATTTATCTCTCGGCCAACGTGACCGAAAGCGATTATCTGGTCAGATCACGTTGCTGTTCTCAGGAGCTTGCTGTGTGCAAGTTGACTGCAGTCTCCCCGCATCATAACAGTGCCAAGAATACACTGGGCAGAATATTCCCATCCCACTTGTCCGGGGATCGTAGCGAGCAGAACAGGAACACTTGGCAATCATTCAAAGGCCCTTTGTCCTTGGGTGGGAATGTCCGGTCTAGGGGTGCATGCGGCTGGAAAATCCCACACTTTATGCCTGGAAAGGGTTTTTTGGGATTTTCTGAGACTGTGATTTTTTTGCTGTAAAAATTCACATCTTTCTTTCTGGTGATTACTGATTTCTCAAATCTTCTTCGTTCCACAGAAATGATACGATCCTCTACTCCTTTCCCACTGGTCAGCCTGTTCTTCATGTTCATTGGTTTTGTTTTGAACAACATTGGACATGTTAGGCCTCACCGGACTATCTTAGCATTTGTGTCAGGAATCTTCTTCATACTTTCAGGTAATGGTCACGAAAGAAAGGAAAAAAATGGAAACAAACAACTGATTTGCCAAGTTTCTTCTGGCTTGCGATGTGTTTTCCGTTGTCTCATTTTGTTTGCTCAGCTTTGGCCTGGGAGGTACCTCCCTGCAGAGCATGATGGGAGAGGTCACCCAGCTGGAGGTCACCATGACGGTGGCACAGTCCTGTCTTCTCTGTCTGAGAACATGCCATAGACAGCACGGTGACACAGTGGTTAGCACTGCTGCTTCACAGCGCCAGGGACCTGGGTTCAATTCCTGGCTTGGGTCACTGTCTGCGTGGAGTTCGCACATTCTCCACATGTCTATGTGGGTTTCCTCTGGGTGCTCCAGTTTCCTCCCACAGTCCGAAAGGTATGCTGATTAGGTGCATTGACCCGAACATAGGGTGATGACTAGTGGAATTTCATAGCAACTTCATTGCAGTGTTGATGTAACACTTAATTGTGACTAATAATAAATAAACTAAAAAACACTCCCTTTGATTACCCATTGTTTACCTGAGTTTCCTCCTGGTGCTCTGGTTTCCTCCCAGATGTGTGGGTTAGTGGATTGGTCATGCTAAATTAACCCTTAGTGTCAGGGAGGTTAGCCAGGGTAAATGCATGGGGATAGGGTGGGATTGTTATTGGTGCAGACTCAATGGGCCAAATGGCCTTCTTCTGCATGAGCAGATTCTATGAATGTATTTGTAGATGTTGTATATTTTTAACCAAAAGATCACTAATCACAGTCTTTTCATGTTTGTGCGACAATTGCTTTATGATGAATCATTTCTTTTGCAGGTTTGTCACTGGTTGTGGGACTGGTGTTGTACATATCCAGCATTAGTGATGAAATGTTAAACAGAACCCCGGACCCAGACACCTATTTACACTACCGATATGGGTGGTCCTTTGCCTTTTCCGCCAGCTCTTTCCTGTTGACTGAGGTAATGACCGGCCGTTAACTGGATCAGCTCATCCCCTTATTCCCACAATACTTCCAATCCCAGCGGATCAGCTTGACCTGGATTAAATCCAACCGAACCACCTGGAGGCACGATCAAAACCATCAGAATTGTCAGCAGCCCAGCACCGGGGTGGCACAGTGGTTAGCACTGCGCCAGGGTTCGATTCCGGCCTCGGGTCGTTGTGCAGAGTTTGCACATTCTCCCCGTGTCTGCGTGGGCTTCCTCCAGGTGCTCTGGTTTCCTCCCACAGTTCACAGATGTGCTGCTGGGTTGGCCGTGCTAAATTGCCCCTTAGTGTCCGGGGGAATTAGGAGGGTGAATATGTGGGGTTACGGAGATAAGGGCTGGGAGGGATTGTTGTCAGTGCAGGCTCAATGGGCTGAATGGCCTGTTCTGCTCTGTAGGGATTCTATGATGTACTGTACATTGCTAAATGAGTTTGAGTCATGGTAAGGCCTAGTTCAAACAGGCAGCCTCGCTGCAGATTAGTTTATATTGAACACTTGTGTTTGATTAATTAATGTTACCAGTTAAATGGCCAACAGCACTGAAGAACACTATTTGTTGCAGTTAGAATTTTTATTTCCGCTGCTAATAAGCCCTCGGAGGCAGAAATCCCTTCACCAAAATCCCTTTATTTACAAGTCTGACAACAGCATACAGAGTGTTTTCAGTTAGCAGCCTGCACTCAGAGTCCCAGAGGAACTGGCACGCCTGGTTAAATACAAAGCAAGAGCCCATCAATTTGGCCCTTAATCAGGGAGTTCATATTCTAACAGGCCCGCCTCAATTGCCTGATTAAAATCATTACACTCATCCAAGTCATTGATTGAAAGGTGATCATTGGGTTGATTCCTTGAAATGTTGAAGGTTCACACTCTCACCAACCCTGGTCCACTTTGGTAGGAATAATGGTAGGAAGGATTATTACTTACGTGGAGAAAAACTGCAGCAGGCGACGGTGCAGAGGGACCTCGGGGTCCTTGTGCATGAGTCGCAAAAACCCAGCTTGCAGGTGCAGCAGGTGGTCAGGAAGGCGAATGGGATGCTGGCCTTCATAGCGAGGGGGATTGAATATAAAAGTAGGGAGGTCTTGCTGCGGCTGTATAGGGCATTGGTGAGGCCGCAGCTGGAGTACTGCGTGCAGTTTTGGTCGCCGTACTTACACAAGGATATTTTGGCCTTGGAGGGAGTGCAGAGGAGGTTTACTAGGCTGATACCGGAGTTGAGGGGGTTGAGCTATGAGGAGAGGCTGTACTCGTTAGAGTTTAGAAGAATGAGGGAGATCTCATTGAGACGTATAAGATGATGAATGGGATGGATAGGATAGAGGTGGAGAGACTCTTCCCGCTCAGAAAGGATAGTAGGACTAGGGGGCACAGCCTCAAGATAAAAGGGGGGGCGGTTTAGAACGGAGTTGAGGAGGAACTTCTTCACTCAAAGGGTGGTGAATCTCTGGAATTCTCTGCCCGTTGAAGTGGTGGAGGCTGCCTCGCTAAATATTTTTAAGACGCGGGTTGATGGGTTTTTGATAAGAGAGGGGATTAAGGGTTATGGGGAGAGGGCGGGAAAGTGGAACTGAGCAGCGACAGATCAGCCATGATCTTATTGAATGGCGGGGCAGGCTTGAGGGGCTAGTTGACCTACTCCTGCTCCTATTTCTTATGTTCTTATGTTCTGGACTCTCACATTGAATCCAGGTCGGACATGTAGATGGGTGTTTGCTGGTTATAAGATCCCTAAATGACCCAAATGCATTCAGTGAATGACACAAAACCTGAGGGAGTCCATTCATCCCGCTGTGTCTGTGCTGGCTCTTTATTAGAGTTTTTGAATGAGTCCCAATCTCCTGCTCTTTCTCATAGCCTGACTAATGTCTCTTTTTCCACAACATATCACAACTCCCTCTGAAAGTTACTGTCTCCCAAAGCCCTGGGTTCGAATCCCGCCACGGCAGATGGTGGAATTTGAATTCAATAAAAAAATCTGGAATTAAGAATCTACTGGTGACCATGAAACCATTGTTGTTTGTCAGGAAAAATCCATTGAGTCCACTCCAACATGGCTTTATCTCCAACCTCCTTTTAGTGCCATTGCATTCTACATCATTATAGAAAAGTATTCCGCTCCCAACCTGACTCTCTCCTTCGGATCGGGATGTGATTCCCAATAGAAATAGCCGTATTCACGCAGCTATGATCTCTTAGCTTTCAGCGATCACACAGTAACCATCGGATCTCTTCCAGTCAGAAGGAGAAGTTGCTCCCAGGCTGTTTATTGGCTGTGGATGTGCTAACCTGGGAGAAGAATGTCGGTAGGTTTTGAGGGAGAGGAAGGGAGTGCAGAGGAGAGGGCGTTTAATTTCTCAACTCATCAAAGTTCTCAATGCACTGACCACAAACCCATTTCACCCTCAGTATTGTACTTTGTGTTGTTGCAGAGCGCTGGAGTCATGTCGGTCTACCTCTTTATGAAGAGATACACTGCCCCGGAGATTTACAGACCCCATTCCAGCTTCTACAGACCCAGGCTCAGTAACTGCTCCAACTACTCCGGCCAGTTCCTGCACCCAGACGCCTGGCCAAGGGGCCGAAGTCCCTCCGACATCTCCAGCGACGCTTCCCTGCAGATGAGTGCCAACTACCCAGCGCTTCTCAAATGCCCCGACTACGACCAGATGTCCTCCTCTCCCTGCTGATCCCCGGCCCACCGGTGCGGTGGGTCTTGCAGCCGCTCGGGTGTCCTGGATCCCACCCCTCCTGTCCATTCCCGTGATGAGGACATTCTTAACACAAACCATCCGCTGGGGTTTTGGTTTACGTATTTGCAAAGCAGGAAACTGTCAGCTTACTGGCAGGGACAGAGTGGGGGACTAGAAACACACACGACGGTAGAGTGTTATTTTGTAATGATGTGCATTTTCTTTTCCAATGGTGACATCCACTCAAACTTTGTAGAATCTAGGATCCAAAATGTCACCGTTAAATGGTAAATTTATACAGTAGCTCGCACTGCAAAGCAAACGGATGCAGTTGAGAATTATGTTTTTAAAAGTTAACTGTTTGGAATTAATGGTTTCTTATGACCTGATCTTCAACAGAAGCGATGGCCTAGTGGTATTATCGTGAGACAACTAATTCAGAAACTCAGTTAACGTTCTAGGCTCCCGGGTTCGAATCCCGCCACAGCAGATGGTGGGATTTGAATTCTATAGAAAATATCTGGAATTAAGAATCTATCTATGACCATGAAACTGTTGTCAGAAAAACCCATCTCGTTCACTAATGTCCTTTGGGGAAGGAAATCTCCAGAGCCACAGCAACGCGATTGACTCTATTGCATGGCCAAATCAGAGCAATAGTCAGAGTTCTGAAATTGTCTTGTGAGCTGATCACTCAGGAAGGAAACCAGTAAAATGTGGGAAATTAGGGATGGGCAATAAATACTGGCCTGGCCCATGTCACACAAATGAATAAGAAAATTTGATTGGCTATGGTTCTGCGTGTAGGAACTATGGAGATATAACCTTCAGCTTAGGGCTGGACAAGGATGATGTCCAGAAATACCTCTCCAAACCTAGGATTGTGGGAATTTGGAACCCAATCCCGCAAAAAAGCTGTTGGAGATGGGAGGGTCAGCTGCAAGTTTCAAAATTGAGATTGAGAGATTTTTGCTATCCAAAAATATTAAGGAGCCAGTGTGGATAGATGGAGTTATCAGCCTTGAGCTAATTGAATTATGGAACAGTCTCGAGGGGGCTGCTTCTGTTCCAATGTGCCCCTTTGTGTTAGAGAATGGAAAATTCCTTCAGTGCAATCTAGACCATAAGACATAGGAGCAGAATTAGGCCATTCGGCCCATCGAGTCTGCTTTTGTCATTCAATCATGGCTGATATTTTTCTCAACCCCATTCTCCTGCCTTTTCCCCGTAATCCCTGATCTCCTTATTAATCAAGAAACCGAGTGATGGGGATTTATGTCAACGACAGCTTGTTGCTTGGATAAACTCAGTCATCACCTAGTCATGGTTGTGAGGATTGACACTTGCCACATGGAGGTTGTTACTGGGCCAGATGTCACCTAGAAACACCCTCACATATGGCGGAACCGGGGAGTCACAATGGACTTTTGTTCACACATTGTGTTGTACAAACTCCTGAGAGAAAATGAGATATCTATTCTATTGCTTCACACTTCCTATGTGACAAGTTTCTGATTAATTAGAACAGCTAAAATATTGCATATTTTAAATGCAACAATGAGAATTTTTACTTGGATATTGCAATAATTTAAGTATCAGCATATTCAGCCAGCAGTGTCAGTGTGGCTCAGTCAGCGGCTCTCCTCTCTCTGAGTCACAAGGTTTTAGGTTCAAGACCCGCTCTGGGGTCTGAGCACAAAAACAGCAGTGCAGTGCCGAGGGAGTGCTGCGTTGTTGGAGGTGCTGTCTTTCAGATGCTATGTTGACCCGTAACCCTGTCTGCCTGCTTGGTTGGATTTGGAAGCACGGAATTACTACAGAGCAGAAGGAGACCATTCGGCCCATCGAGTCTGCATCAACTCTTCGAAAGAGTAATTTAAAAAAAATCCCTTAGCGTTATTCCGCTGGGGAATAACCACTGGTACCCTGGCCAAATGTTTATCCTTCCACCAAAATCATAGAACCAAATTATCTGGTCACTATCACGTTGCGGTTTGTGGGATCTTGCTGTGCGCAAATTGGGTCCCACATCCACTGCATTATAACGGTGACTTACACTTTGGTAATTACCTCATTGGCTGTAACGTGCATCCAATGGTTGTGAAAATTTCTACATAAATACAAGTCTTTCTTTCAATGTACTGTTGAACTTATTAATAAAATTAAATTATACCTTGCCTGGATATTTTTCTTCAAATGTGAGGCATGGCTGAGTTACGTTAGCACTGGAATTCACTCCAGGCTCATCCGCCGCCTCTTCCCCGCTGTTTAAAAAGAAACCCCACCTCTTTGATGAAGTTTCTCATCGTCCATCCTATTGTCTCCTCCTTTGACTGGGTGCTGCTTCTGGTCCTCTCTGCAAACAACGAGGCACGGAAGATTCTAGACTGCGTGGCCAAATCAGAGCAATAGTCAGAGTTCTGAAATTATCTTGTGAGCTGATCACTCAGAAAGGAAACCAGTAAAATGTGGGAAATGACTGGTCTTGGTCCAAACTGGTCTGTGAACCTTAAACTGGAACTCCAGGTTCTGTGAGTTTTTTTGGTCTGTCGTTAGATAGTAGATGATGGAAGGATGAGCTGAATAGCCTTCTCTGATTTGTCATGATCACGTGATCTGTGCGCAATTCTCAGTACCTGAAGAGAAAATTGCCTACTGCTCCCAGGCTGATCCAGGTAACCCGGTAACCAGGTAACTAGGGCTGATCCTGGTAACCAGGGCTAATCCCTATAACCAAGGCTGATCCTGGCAGCCCTGGATACCCAGGGCTGATCCCAGTAACCAGGACTGATCCCAGTAATCGAATAACTAGGCCTGGTCCCGGTAACCATGGCTGATCCTGAGAGCCAGGACTAATCCCAGTTACCCAGTAACCAGGGTTGATTCTAGTAACAGAGCTGGCCCTGGTAACCCAGTAACCAGGGCTAGTCCCAGTAACCTGGTAACCAGGGCTGATCCTAGTAACTGAGTAACCAGAGCTGGTTCTGGTAACCAGGGCTGACCCCGGTAACCCAGTAACCAGGGCTAGTCCCAGTAACCTGGTAACCAGGGCTGATCCTAGTAACCGAGTAACCAGAGCTGGTTCTGGTAACCTGGTAACCAGAGCTGATCCTGGTAACCCAGTAGCCAGAGCTCGTCCCAGTAACCTGATAACCGGGGCTGATCCTAGTAACCGAGTAACCAGAGCTGATTCCGGTAATTTGGTAACCAGGGAACTTTACTGCAGAATAAAACATGAGAAATAGTTTCTGTTAAAGGAGAACAGAATGAGAAATGGATCTATAAATCCTCTCGTTCATTCCCATGCTGCCTGCAGGACTTTGATACCACAGTCTGGATGTCTCAAAAGTAATCTTGGCTGTGAAATGCTCTCAAACATCCCGAGGTACTGAAAGATGTTCTATAAATACAAATGATTTTCCTTACAAACTGACTGAACCTTGCGAGGATAGATTCCATTGGAAGTGATAGTATTGTAGCCAGGTCAGTCAACTGGATAGGTTTCTACAATTAAACATAACCCCACACACAGGCTCCGTTCACAGAGTCTGGATAAAGATTCACAAATTGGAAACTGTATTGTGCAATGTGGTGTTAATTTCGGAGGTGCTTTTATCTTATGCAGTGAAGCTTATGATTGTATGTATTTTGGTAACACACCCTGTATATTATTCCCTGTTCAAGAGAGAATCAGTCTGCAGTAGGCACTAGACCCTGGACAGTGACTGCACACATCCTCCTAGCACTATGTCAGGAGGAAGGGTCACCCTGCCTCTCAAACCTACTCCATCACTTGATTAAGACAATGACTAGTCTTCCGCAACCTTCTGTTTCACACAATCTCATGATGTGGAGATGCTGGTGTTGGACTGGGGTAAACACAGTCAGAAGTCTGACAACACCAGGTTTAAGTCCAACCGATTTATTTGATAATAAACTCACAAGCTTTCGAGGTTTCCCTCTTCGTCAGGTGAATGGCGAGAACTCTTGACAAGCTTGTGAGTTTACTATCAAATAACTCGGTTGGACTTAAACCTGGTGTTGTCAGACTTCTTACTGTGTTCACACAATCCCTACAACCCTGACAAAGGGTCACCCAGACTCGAAACATTGACTCTATTCTCTCTCCACACGTGCTGTCAAACCCGTTGAGATTTTCTAGCATTTTCTGTTTCCGTTTGCTCAAAGTCTCTCAATTCCCTTAGCGTCCAAAAATCTCTTGATTTCTGTCCTGAATCCTCGAAATTATTAAGCACCCATGGTTTCCTAGGATAGAGAATTCCAAAGTTAGAAGTTTATTTATTAGCCAGAGGTAGGCTTACATTAAAGCTGCAGTGAAAATCCTCTCGTCACTTTTCCGAATACACTGAGGGAGAATTTAGCATGGCCAATGCACCTAACCAGCACATCTTTCAGATTGGGAGGAAACTGGAGCACTGAGGAAACCCACGCAGACACGGGGAGAACATGCAGTCCTTGCACAGATAGTGACCCAAGCTGGGAATTGAACCCGGGTGCCTGGTGCAGGGAGACTGTAGTTCTAACCACTGTGCCACCACACTGCAAGCTCCTGAATGAAGAAATTTCCTCTCATCTCAGTCCTCAGTGGCCGAACCCTTATCCTGGGAATGTGAATCCCGATTTTGGGATTCTCCTACAAGGGGAAACAACCAAACCTGCTCTGAATCGTTCATCTTTCGATTTAAATTCTTCTAAGATCTTGAGAATCTAATTACTACACGAAGGCTGCGAGTGCTGGTTCATCATTCCCGGGAGTTTGCTCTCCTGGTTTATTCAGATCGGGCAACAGGGATTATCAACGGTGTGTTTTCTCTGTACAGAACATGAGTTAGTGCTGGGGGGGAGGCGGGAAGAGAGAACGGAACACTGGGAGGGAAGAGTTGGGAATACACTTGGGAATTTTAGTACAGAAGCTGCCTGAGTGACTTCTCAAGGGCATTTAGGACAGGGCATTAAATTGCCAGAGACTCCCACAGCCTGAGAATGAACAGAAAAATAAAAGTTGAGGTTTAATTAATAGACTGTCTTGTGAAAATGACACTGCAGTATGTGATCTTATACTGTACGCAGAATTCACTAATTAACACACACAGAAAGATGTAGACTGCAGCTTGCGAGTCTGAAATCTCCAGCTGTTTGTTTGTCTTCTGCATGAGTTGAAATATCTCACCAACTTCAACTCGGAAATATCCGCACCGCCAATTTAGCAGAAGTCAAAGTGGATCTGTGGCACTGTGAAGGACATTGGTTTTAATGTTCCTTCATCATTCAGGGAAAATTCTTAATGCAAATTGGACAGCCGTTGGTGACAGGGGGCAGACAGAGTGCCAACATTCACCCGTCACATTTTAATTTGAGGTTTGGAAGGAGCCTGGAAGAGCGACACGGTGGCACAGAGGTTAGCACGGCTGCCTCACAGCGATTCCTGGGTTTGGGTCACTGTCTGTGTGGAGTCCGCACATTCTCCCCGATGCAGGTTTCCTCCCATAATCAAAAGATGTGCGGGTTAGGTGGATTGTCCATGCTAAATTGCCCCTTAGTCTCAGGGGGATTAGCACGGTAAATATGTGGAATAGGGCCATAAGATATAGGAGCAGAATTAGGCCATTCAGCCCATCGAGTCTGCTCCGCCATGGCTAACTTGATTCTCACCCCCATTCTCCTGCCTTCTCCCCATAACCCTTGATCCCCTTACTGATCAGGAACATACCCATCTCTGGGTGGGATTGTTGACAGTGCAGGGTCAATGGGCCAAATGGCCTCCTTCTGCACTGTAAAGATTCGATGATTCAGTGTGGTTGATTTTTGAAATGGTCTAGTTAGCCACTCCGTTCACAGGGTATTCAGGATGAGTAAGAAACGTTGGCAATGCCCACACCACACAAAAGAACTTTCAAAAACTGGGGAAAGATTGAGAAAATGACAAGTGGGAACCAGTTGAGTAAGAGACTCTGCAGCAGAACCTCAGTTTTGTTTTCGGTTACTGACTTCTGTCAGAGATGTGATCAGTAGTTTGTTTGATCTCTGCGTGATCCATGAATGTGGCATCTCCGGTGGGGACGATCCGATGTGATAAGGGAGGAACTGCCCTCATTCCCAATACAGTCAGACAGAACTGGAACCAAACTCATCCCATCAGCACTTCCAGCTGCTTTCCCTTCTTTTTAACACTGCGGAAACAAGGGAGTCGGTTATCGGCCTTGAAACGAATCAGGCCTTTTTAAACATTGAACCCATTTCCCATCCAGCTGATGTCAGCTTCCTCCATATTAAACAAAGATGAATGATTTATTAAATCTACTTGCCTGTGTTTTCTGCTGCTCTGCTGGTTAGTACCAAGGTTTCACTCCACAGGCATACACTTACTCCCCATACACTTGTCCAGGAGTTCACACTGTAGATGTGAGTCTGAATACTGAAGAGTTCCAACTGGTCCATAGATGAAGGGGCTGAAACCCAATCTTGCCTTTTTAAGTCTTAAAGTGGGCTTACATTAACACTGAAATGAAGTTATTGTGAAAATCCCCTAGCTGCCACACTCCGGTGCCTGTTCGGGTAACACTGAGGGAGAATTTAGCACAGCCAATGCTTTCACCTCCCTCCTTTTTTGATAGGGTGTCACATTGTCTGCTTTCCAATCATAGAAATAAAATCATAGAGACCTTACAGTGCCAAAGGAGGTCATTCAGCCCATCAGAGTCTGTGCCAACTACAACCCCATCCCAGGCCCTATCTCCACAACCCTACACATTTAGGAAGGTGTGTTTAACCACACCAAAGGCTGCAATAAAAAGAGAAAACGCTGGAAAATCTCAGCTGGTCTGGCAGCATCTGTGGAGAGAGAAACAGGGTTAATGTTTCAAGTCCGCATGACTCTTCCTTCAGAGTTAAAGTGAGGGGGAAATGTGCTGGGTTAAATACTGTATAAATACACCGAGCCAGCACCTCTTTCGGACTGTGGGAGGAAACCGGAGCACCCGGAGGAAACCCGCACAGACACGGGGTGAATGTGCAAACTCCACACAGACAGTGACCCAAGCCAGGAATTAAACCCAGGTCCTGGCACTGTGAGGACACAGTGCTAACCACTGTGCCAGGGTACCTGGCCCCGCTCTGCTGTATCCATCACCCTCCGCCTCATGTTTCAGTGCGAGGGTGTTCATTAGGGGTGGAAATCTTCATTGATTTTGGGAACAGGAGTAGGCCATTCTGCCACTGGATTCTGGTCCATCATTCATTCTGATCATGGCTGACATGGAAATGGTCTCAGCTTCATTTTCCCATCTGTCCCCCCTTACCTATCAAAATTCTATCCAGCTCAGCCAATTTTCATGATAACTTCATTGCAGTGTTAGTGTAAGCCTACTTCTTACTAATAAAGTTTAAACTTTAAATATATTCATGGACCCAGTGTTGTGAAGTTGAGTTTGTGAAATATGATCCCTTTAAACGCTGGTTTTGTGTTAGTGCTTGGATGTTTAAAACACAGAGTACACAGATTGCAACATTTGTAGCGAGAACCAAGGCATCAGGATTGCCTTGTTAACAGGCTTTGAATTTTGACAGCCTATCAGTTTAGAGAAGACACTCAGCTACCAGGAACTTATCAAATTTGAATTTGCTGTTGTTGACAACATCAGGCCAATCCTGGTGTTGAAAAATTGAAAGGTGATTACAATTATAAAGAGGGGGCCTCAACTGCCCGCCTGCAGTTCATATGAAGAGCTGCCACCTGTCAACACCTAGAGAGGGAAGGAGTGGCTCCCTGCCAGCTGAAAAATATCTCTTAAGAGAACTCTCCATCTATCCAACGAAGGGTACCAAAATCAGAAAGAGCTTACAGACAGCGGAATCGACAGTAAAGAACTCCAAAGATTTTTCAAAGCCAACACACCTGGTTGTATTTTTTTTTGAGAGTGACTAAAGTCTGTTTTCTTTCGGTAATGAATGGACCTAGTATTTATTTGAACAGCATTCCAGTATCATCTCACTTCGATCGATGTATTACTTGTTTAGTTAAAGTTTCTGGTTGGTTAAATAAATAACTCACTTCAGTGAGTGTCAGCTATCTCTGTTAATGACCCTCTAAACGTGAATGAAGGACAGTTCATACCTTCCCAAACACTTTTAACAGGTTATGAAGGGAAGTTTTCCTCTTTGGAGATTCAGCTTGGCTTCTGAAAACCTCCGCATCATAACACCAGCCTCGGTGCTCCTTGAGTGAATAAATTCCACAACCATCTGAGAGAAAAAACACCTCCTCATCTTCCTTTAAAAATCTCTCCCACATGAGGGAATCTCTTCCCAATCTCCACTTTATCAAGTTCCCTCAGGATCTTACGTGATTCAATAAAATCACCCCTCATCTTCCTCTAATACACTCCAATTGGTATATGCCCAACCTGTTAGAGGTATAGAAAATAGTAGGGAGAGGCCATTCAGCCCTTCCATCCTGTTCCACCATTCATTATGATGATGACTGATCATCCAACTCAATAGCCTGATCCTGCCTTCCCCCGTATTCTTCGATTCTCTTTTCCCCAAGAACTCTATTCAGCTCCTTCCTGAAACGGTGAGAGCCTCGAGCGGTGAGGGGGTGAGTGCATGTGAGCTCGGACGATAGCATCTGGGACTCACTAATGACATGCTAAGATAGTCATGCGTATTTAAATGGGCTTTGCGTCCTTTCTGGTCACAGGCACCATGGGGTGCAGGCCCTGCAGCAGGGCAGGACAACGTTTCCATGTCAACTGCCACCCTAGCTGTGTTGACCTTGTTGTGTTGCGGTGTCAACACAATCACCTCAGACATAAGGTGAATAGATTCCTCCCTGCAGCCTTTCAATCCGAGGAGTATCCCAGAAATCCCTTCCTGATTTTCCTGCCTTGACTTTGGAGCTCCAACAACTGAGGCACGACTGAGTCCAGAGGCTGGTCACCTGGCTGCATCTCATAAAGTCCCAGTTATAGAGGCCTACAGCACAGAAAAGGCCCTTCGGCCCATCGCATCTGCACTCAGCAGCTTCCAGCAATCCTCCCGAGTGCCGGCACCTTCCTTCCTTCACCCACTGCGGATCTGAAAGTGTGATGTGCCCCCAGACTGCGACCCCGAGGCTGCTCTGAAGTTAGGTCCCACCAAAGTGTGTGAAGGGTTTGGGTGAACATTGCTTCCCAGATGCACCGACAGAAAGGAGAGCTCATGAGTTAATGGCCGGGGCCTTTAGAAACAGGAGGCATGACTCACAGCGTTGCTGTCTGATGGATGTTGCTGTGCTGGATCATCCTCCCCGACCAGCTGGACAATTCTGTCCTCAAGGTCCATGAGCTCCTTCAGCCATGGCATCACGCAGACCAATGAATTAGGAGTCGGCTACACAACCCTCCGAGAGATTCGAATCAAGGGTTCGAATCTCAAACCTGCTCCTCCATTCAATGGCTGATCTGATTACTCTCGCCTTCCCCCCAATAACCTCGTTAATCAAGGATCTATCATTGAATCATAACATCCTGCAGTGCAGAAGGAGACCATTCAGCCCATTGATTCTGCACCTCCCACCCAGGCCCTCCCTCCCACATTTACCCCAGCTAGTCCCCCTGACGCTAAGGGGCACTTTAGCATGGCCAATCCACCTAACCAGTACATCTCTGGATTGTGAGAGCAAACGGGAGCATCCAGAGGAAACCCACGCAGACACAGGGAGAACGTAATCTACAGCAGATGTGACTCCTTCAGAAAACTCTGATAAACTGGCTAAGCATGATTTCCTTTTCCCAAAACTCTGCCTTGAAATTTTCCACGTGCCCCGCTGTAATATCTTTAACAATTGTTTCTAACGTTTTCTCTATGACACGTGTTAGGCTAACTGGCCTGTATTTCCTTCCTCCCTTTTTGAGAAATAATGTTACATTTGTTATCTTCCGATTTACCAGATCCCTCTGTAAATCTAAACCAAATAAAAACCAATGCATCAACAATTTCATTCACCACTTCTTCCAGATCTTATGGTGAAGTGTATCCTGACCCGGGGATTTGTCAGCCCACAGAACCAACAACTTACTCAATACCACTTCCCTGGTGCCTGTAATTTTCCTGAGTTCCTCCCTGCTGTTCTGGTTCAGGTCAGAAACTCCAAAAGTGTTTTAAGAGGTCTGCCTGAATCATATGTTTTGCAATGTGAATTTGGGTAGGGTTAGCACACACTGTTTCACTTCAGGTATGATTCAAATGACCTACTAGGGAGCTTTGCTCAAACAAGGTTTACTTAAGAATATAGTTAACATGTATAGTAAGAAAATTTAGCAACACCTTTTATCAATTACAAGCAAGAAATAAAACAACCAGTATAATGTATAACCCTTAATGAATATATGTAAGCTGTCCCAATCAAAACCAAAGCCTCCCACAGACAAAAGATCCTTTTCAAGGTTTAGCACAGCACAGACTAATGCTCACACGATATTGGGATTGAGCTAACTGGTAACACTTTCAAAGCAAAACAGAGAGAGAAAGAGATTTCTTTTCCAGCTTGCTTCTAAGACTGCAGTCAAAACGAAACTCAAAGCTGAAAAACCTTTGTCACCTGACCCGCCCATAGTTCATTTTCCCTCCTTCCAGCAATGACATCACCCAAAAGCTGTGACTACAAACACCACACTGCCTTCCCCTATCTGATTGGGGCGTTACTGGTTCCCACGATCGACAAAACAGCTGTAAAATATACGTTCAATTCAACTTCCCTTATCCTGTTTCCCATTAGCAATTCCACGGACACACTTTCTATAAGACCAATGCTCACCTCGTCAACTCTTTTCTTATTTAAATATCTATAAAAACTCTTACCTACGAGGGAGCAATCTATCCCAGACCTGGTCCTGTGCAATGAGACAGGAATAATTAATGATCTCACAGTTAGGGATCCTCTCGGAAGAAGCCTTCACAATATGGTTGAGCTTAAAACACAGATGGAGGCTGAGGAGGTAAAATTTAATACCAGTGTTTTTGTGTTTAAACAAAGGAGACTACAACGGGATGAGGGAGGAGTTGGCTAAGGTCAAAACAACTACTTTAGTTTTTGGGAACAAAAACTTTATGGTGGGACAATTGAGGAACAATGGAGGATTTTCAAAGTGATCTTTCAGCAGAAATATATACCAATGGCAGGAGAAGTCACCATAGCCGTCAGCGGGCCCAATGCCACATTTCCCACCAATCATTTACCTTTGCCATAATTGCAGAAAATCTCACCGTTTTTATATCACTCGCTATCTTTCTCTCATACTCTACTTTCTCCTCTATTATTATCTCAGTCATTCTTACAATTTGACTAATCTTCCGACCTACCACTAATCTTTGCAGATTTGTACAATGTTTCCTTCAATTTTGTACACCCATGGAAAACGCATCCTTCTCAAATAGTCTTTCTTCCATTCTGGGATAAATTTTTGCTGAGAGTTGTTAGATATTTACTTAAAAGTCTGCCACTGCATCTCTACTCTCCTACCTTTTAAACTAGTTTCCCAGTTCACTTTAGCTAGCCCTGTCTTTTCTCATGTCTAAAACGCCAGTCTTAGGCTCACATTTCACCCCTATAAACTGTACATCAAATTCTAACATGTTATGATCACTGTCACCTACAGGCTCCTTTACCATGAGGTTGTTGATTAATCCTGCCTCATTATTCATTACCAGAATAATCAGAATTATAGAGAATAGCCTGCTCCCTGTTTGGCTTTACAATGTACTGCTGTAAAAAATTGTCCACAAACACTCTACAAGCTCACTCTCTAGGCTACCTTTGCCAATCTTATCAATCCAACCTACGCATAGTTTAAAGTTACCCATGATCATCGTGGATCCTTTCTCACACGTCCCATTTATTTCTGTCCTGTGGTGTAGCTACCATGAGGGGGCCAATAACCTAACCCCCAAGCGACTTCTTGCCTTTACTATCTCTGATTTTGATCCCATCTCAACCCAAGGATATTGTGTTTGTGGGTTCCACCCTCTCTGAGGTCAGCTGAGGAGGATATCATGATGTGTGGTAAATGTAGAAAGTGGTTCCCTTGGACATATGGTGGGTGAAATTAGACTCACAGAGTTTTACAGATCCTTAGACAGCACTTTTCAAACCCATGACCACCTCAAAGGACAAAGGCAGCATTGACACAGGAAAACCACCTCCATCTCACCATCCTGACTTGGAAATATATCGCCATTCCTTCGCAATTACGGGGTCAAAATCCTGGAATTCCCTCCCTAACAGCACAGTGGGTCAACCCACAGCACGTGGACTGCAGCGACTCAATAAGGCAGCTCATCACCACCTTCTCAAGAGGCAACTAGGGATGGGCAATAAATGCTGGCCCCAGCCAATGACTCCCAATGAATAATAAAAGAGAGGCCCTTCAGCCCATCATGGCCTCACCAGCCATCAAGCACCTAATTATTCTAATCCCATTTTCCAGCGCTTGGTCCATAGCCTTGGTCTACGTCAGGGGAAAATAAGCTGAGAGTAAACCAGCAGACGGGAATCCTCTTTGCCTTAACTTCACTCCACTGACGGTCACTGAACGATAGGTCGAACCCGTTGTGAAGGTGTACATCCCGGTCTCACTGGTACTTTGACTTTTTTTAAAGTTTTGGTTATATTTCAATGGAAAATGAAGTCTGCTGCAGTGTATAACAATCCTGGACCAGGCTGTTTAGCGCTGGTGACAGGGGGCTGATTCCACCCCCTGAGCTCCCAAAACGCCACCCTGGGGGGGTTTCCCGCACCCCCTGCCTGGGCCTGTTCCAGATTTACTGACTCGCCAACAACTGCGTTGTGTCATGTGACCACCAGGATGGTCGGAGGTGAGTGGGATGGACTTTGTCTTCCTACCTCCAGCCGGTCCCAGATTCCTGCCTGCTCCGTGCCGCTCCTCATAGAATCATAGAATGCCTACAGGGCAGAAGGAGGCCATTCAGCCCATAGAATCCACACCGACGACTATCCCAGCCAGGGCCCTATCCCTGTAACCCCACCTATCTACCCTGCTAACCAATGCCCCCCCTCCGACGCTAAGGGGCAATTTAGCACAGCCAATCAACTAACCCGCATATCTTTGGACTGTGGGAGGAAACCGGATGTGAGCAATAGGTAAAGATGCTGTTAACACATATATCTGTAAAGCATAGAGAAATAGCTTAAAGTTAAATAGATTGGATATAGTCAGGCACATTGATAACCCACTTTATGGAAACAACTGTGAGTTTAGTCACAAACATAGGACATAAGGTTTGATGCTGCTAACACAGCAATAATTAGGGATAATAAAAAGACTGCCTGTAATGCAGAGATAACATCAGAGATGTGATGTGCAGTGAAGCATACACCACATCCTGCAGGAATGTAAGGGGCCCAAGTTATAAAAAGCAAATGGTCTGCAAGATGTGTTGTTTATACAACTAAGCATAAAAGGGGGAAGGGGTCACTGAGATAGTCGGGACAGCAGTGATTAAGTTGGCAAAGGATTGATTACTGCCAATCTGAACTGGACATGTAACAGTATTGGATAAGATGGATGAGTTTGCTAATGCACTCTTGTGATAACAGGAGACATTGTTAGATGGGGGTAGAGGGGATGACACCTTGAGCCAATAGGAGAATGTCAACACATAGATGGGACAGGGACCACCAATTAGGAGAGAACATCACATTGCAAAGCCATCACAATGCTTGTAAAAAAGGTATAAAATGTGCTGCAAATCTATGTGAGGTGTGCCTATTTCGCTAGACACCCGGTCTTGCAAGAACGTCAAATAAAATCTTGCTCCTTCAGAACTTGACTTGACTAAATTGTTTAACTGTGAGCTGTGTTTCTCACACCGGAGCACCCGGAGGAAACCCACGCAGACATGGGGAGAATGTGCAAACTCCAAGGCTGGAATTGAACCCGGGACCCTGGCGCTCTGAGGCATCAGTGCTAACCCCCGTGCCACATTGTAATCCCCTGCAGAGTCAGGAGGGGGAGCTTTACTCATGGCTTTGCCCTTTGCTGTTGACTGTGGCACAGAGGTTAGCACTTTCTCTCTCCCTGCTGCTCGCGAACTCCTCATGAGTATTATAATGAAACAAATGGGAAGTGGGAGTCGGTGAAGTCCCAGGTTGGCTGTTGGTTGTACTGAGCACTCGCGGTGTAAGAATGTGCAGCACCTGCTGTCACTCACAGAGGTGGTGTGAGCCACTGAGTCAACCTCCTGTCAAACTGGTCATTAATAACTTCAGCGACACAGCCAGGATCCCAGGAGTAAAAGCACCACAGCCTCATGACCATCTCATTTCCATTTTCCTTACAGGATTACTCCCTATTACGTGAACAAAGTTGACATGGATTCATTTAGCGTCAGGTCATTCGAGTTTGCGTTTTAATCATGATCCACGGATACCACATTCTTTTCAGTTTAACCCACATCAAATCATCGGCAGCTAAACAGGTGAAGACTGAGCACTACTGATGGCGCAACGAGGAGACACTGTGCGCACCGAAGGAAATCCAATCAATTTGCGCCCCTGTGTTAAGGAAGGCGGTTTGCAAAACCCCACACGACCCGTTCTGAAGGTGCCAGGAGAGGCTGATTGGAGAGGGAGCTCTTGTGAGGCCTGACCCCAGGAGATGGAGCCTGTCATTCCTTTACCTGGCTAAAAGCTCAGAGGTGAGGGGGCCAAGAGGTTAGAGAGTGACCTGCTGAGAGCAGGGATGTAATGAGGATTAAGGATCTTGTATCTTTTTCCCAGTGGGAGAGGAGAGTTTGCCCGGGGTGCGTGGGGTCCTTGATGATGCTGGCTGCTTTTCCGAAGAGGTTGGAAGTGTGGGTCGAGGTTACAGGTTTGGGAGGTGTTGTCCAAGGAGACTTGGTGAGTCGCTGCAATGCATCTTGTAGACGGTACACACAGCTGCCACTGTGTATCACTGGGGGAGGGAGTGGATGTCTTTAGAGGGAGTACCTATCAAGCGAACAGCTTTGTCCTGGATGGTGTTGAGCTTTTTGAGTGTTGTTGGAGCTGCACCCATCCAGGCAAACGGGGAGTTTTCCATCACACTCCTAACTTGTGGCTTGTGGATGGGGGATAGACTTTGGGGAGCCAGGAATGAGTTACTCCCTGCAGAATTCCCGGCCTCTGACCTGCTGTTTTAGCCACAATATTTATTTACACTGGCCTCTTAATAACATCCAGGATGTTGATGGTGGGGATTTTCGGTTTTTGAATGTCAAGGACAAATGTTTCCCGACTGGAACTGTATTTTCGGTGCGGAAAGGATTGGCTTGTCTGCGATTTCCGTAGAGATGATTCAAAAGTCAATTTTCACATGAGGCAGTGATGACAATCTTACCCAAAACCTCTTGTAAATGGGACAGGCTGGAGTGGTGCTGCCTCCCCGTGGGAGAACAGCGAGACTGCAACAATTGAATTTTCGTTCCATTGACAGTGTGTCCCGTTTGGGTGTCCCAGCCCATTCCAAGGGCTTTTATTGAGCAGTTCAGAGAATAGAATCCCAACAGTGCAGAAGGAGGCCGTTCAGCCCATCGAGTCTGTACTGACCACAATCCCACCCAGACCCTATTCCCGTAACCCCACATATTTACCCTGCTAATCCCTCTGACACTAGGGTCAATTTACCCCGGCCAATAAACCTAACCCACACACCTTTGGACTGTGGGAGAAAACCGGAGCACCCGGAGAAAACCCACGCAGACACTGGGAGAATGTGCAGACTCCACACAGACAGTGAGCCGAGGCTGGAATTGAACCCGGATCCCTGGCACTGTGAGGCAGCAGTGCTAAACATGAATCCAGAACTAGCAAGGTCTTTGTGAATTTACCCTGGAGATTGATGCCTCCATCTCTGGAGTGACCTCAGCAGAACAGAATCAGCTGGAATCATTGTGGATTGGGGGCGAGAGTTGGATCCAGGTGGAGGTGTGAATGTTGACCCTTGCGGAGGAAGACCTTAATGACCCTCAGATCTCCTAGTGTGCAGCATGGTGGCACAATGGTTAGCACTGCTACCTCACAGCACCAGGGACCTGGGTTCAATTCCAGCCTTGGGTGACTGTGTGGAGTTTGCATGTTCTCCCCATTGTGACAATACTGTGCCTGCCTTTAAGAGATGCATTTGAGCCATATCCTTCTGCAGGATCTTTTGTAGCAGTTTTACGCACTTGGAGCTGTCAGCACGCTGAATTGTTGCTACAACAGCTTGATAGTCTCTAATGGCTAGAATGTTGGTTTTAATCTGAACTAATGCTGTTTTACTGTGTTCCCCTGGGATTTTGAAGAGTAGGGTTTCATTGGGATGATTGGCAGATATGGGCATGTATCAGGGGTGCTGGGCTTACACTGAATATTCAAGCTTGGATACTGCTTTTGGAATTGAGAGAAAGCAGTGTCTCTCTCTTCTCCTTTGTGAAGCTGAGGACTGAAACCTATCAGGAGATAAGTCTCTCTCTTGGAGAATCTGCAATGTGAGAGTTGCTGCTTTGGAAACTGCAGAGGGAGAAGTATCCGTTTATGTCTCTGAGATCTGGAAACCGGGAGCTGCCAGAGGCTGGGTCTGCGTCACTGAGGGTTTGCTGTTTTGAGGATATATCCTTCTTGGAAAATTGCTGCCTCGAGCTCTGCCCAGAAGCATTAAAAAGCTGAAAATCCAGCATCATGTGAACACTTGCGTTAATTCTGAAGAAGGGTGTATGCCTATGGGACATTGCTATAAATTGGAACAACAGAGATAGAAATATTTCCTGTTGAAAAATATACTCTGTCAAGTTTAAGTCCTGTTATTGGTAAAACTTACACTAATTTTTTTTGTTATACTCTGTGTCATTAAATAAACTTTGTTTGATAAAAGTTTCCTAGTGGCTCACTTGAATCATTCTGGAGTGAAACACCAGTTCATCCGTGCCAAATTCAAATGTAAAACTTAGGGTCCAGGCTAACATCATAAAACACCTTGGAGTTTCAGGCTTGGATCTTAACAATCTGTGTCTGCGTGGGTTTCCTCCTGGTGCTCCTGTTTCCTTCCACTGTCCGAAGATGTGCAGGTTGGGGGATTGGCCATGGTAAATTGCCCATTAGTGTCCTGAAATGTGTAGGTTAGGTGGATTGGCCTTGCTAAATTACTCATTAATATCCAAAGGTGCCTCGGTCGGATGATTAGCCAAGGTAAGTGCATAGGGCTATAGGGATAGGATGACGGAGAGGCCTGGATAAGGTACACTGTCAGAGAGCCGGTGCAAGCTACATGGGCCAAATAGCCTCTTCTTCACTATAGGGATTCTATAATGCCTGCCTGGGTGAGAGGCTGGAGGGCTGAGACTATCATACAACTTTATCAAGAGCCAATGCCTTTCGAAGAGATGGGAGAGAGCAAAAGTTAAAGAAAAATAACTAAATAATGTACTTTTTAATTAAAATCTTTATACATTTTGATGTGTGTTTATTAATATGAATTTCTATATTTTACCATCTCCAAAGAGACCACTAATTTTAAAGAGAAATTCAAGCTTTTGGCTATTAGCTAAAAGTAGGACACATAAAAAGGTGTCACATTTGTAAACTTTTACTGTGACAACTGCATAAAAAAATTGTTAACCAAACATTATTTCCAATTCTCCTGGAATCAGTCCAAAATGACTCACAGCTCCCAAGGATTTTACTTCTGTTCTTTCCCTTTCCCAATCTTCCACAGTGAGAATTTTCCTGGGGGTTCTTCCTTTAGCCCCAGTTAGGCAAACCCTCCAGCCTTGCTTTAGCTCCTCACAAACCTTGTCTTCAACTTGAGCGTGAGCTTCCACCCACATTCTGCACGGTGAAAAGAGGGTGAACATTTTCTCCATGTAAGGTGTGGGCCTGGTTGACTTTATTACTTTGGCTTCCTTTCTCACATTTTGCAATAGACCGTGAAAGACCAATGAATTGATTAGAGATAGTCAGCATGGTTTTGTAGCGGGAAGGTCGTGCCTTACTAACCTTATTGAGTTCTTTGAGACGGTGACCAAAGAGGTGGATAGGGGTAAGGCAGTAGACGTGGTATATATGGATTTTAGTAAGGCGTTTGATAAGGTTCACCATGGTATGCTTCTGCAGAAAATGCAGATGTATGGGATTGGTGGTAATTTAGGTACTTGGATCAGGAATTGGTTAGCAGATAGGAGACAGAGGGTGGTGGTTGATGGTAATTATTCATCATGGAGTTCGGTTACGAGTGGTGTGCCTCAGGGATCTGTTTTGGGGCCACTGCTGTTTGTAATCTTTATTAATGATCTGGATGAGGGTATAGTTGGGTGGATTAGTAAGTTTGCTGATGACACCAAAGTCGGAGGTGTGGTAGATTGTGAGGAAGGGTATCGAAGTTTGCAGGGTGACTTGGACAGGTTGCAGAGCTGGGCCGCGAGGTGGCGGATGGAGTTTAATGCGGAGAAGTGTGAGGTAATCCATTTCGGTAGGAATAACAGATGTGTTGAGTATAGGGCTAACGGGAGGACTTTGAATAGAGTGGAGGAGCAGAGGGATCTAGGTGTATGTGTACATAGATCCCTGAAAGTTGGGAATCAAGTAGATAAGGTTGTTAAGAAGGCGTACGGTGTCTTGGCGTTTATTGGTAGGGGGATTGAATTTAGGAGTCGCAGCGTCATGTTGCAACTGTACACAACTCTGGTGCGGCCGCACTTGGAGTACTGTGTGCAGTTCTGGTCCCCACATTACAGGAAGGATGTGGAGGCTTTGGAGAGGGTGCAGAGGAGGTTTACCAGGATGTTGCCTGGTATGCAGGGGAGGTCCTATGAGGAGAGACTGAGGGATTTGGGGTTGTTTTCACTGGAAAGAAGGCGGCTAAGAGGGGATCTTATAGAAACATATAAGATGATTAGAGGTTTTGATAGGGTGGATGGTGATAGCCTGTTTCCTCGGATGGAGAAATCTAGCACGAGGGGGCATGGCTTTAAATTAAGGGGGGGTAGTTATAGGACGGATGTCAGGGGCAGGTTCTTTACCCAGAGGGTGGTGAGGGATTGGAATGCCCTGCCTGCTGCAGTTGTAAATGCGCCTAGTTTGGGGGTGTTTAAGAGATCCGTGGATAGGTTTATGGACGAAAAGGGATTGGTTTAGATTAGTGGGTCAATGTTTTTTTTTTGAAAATAAGACTGGTCGGCGCAACATTGTGGGCCGAAGGGCCTGTTCCGCGCTGTAATGTTCTATGTTCTATGTTCTATGTTAATCTGCAACTCAACTCTGTGATACTTCTGAGTTTATAAGGAAGCCTGGAACCTGATCTCAAAATGCACCACCCCTATTTTACCCTTTTCTGCACACCAACAGGAAAATATTTAGCCTTATATCTAAAAGAAAATATTAATTGGCTATCTCCAATCTTAATTGCTGTTCATCTTAGAAATAAAAACTTGGGCTCTAGCACAACTATTTACAATTTGATATTGATAACGGCTTTCTGGTGTTGCGGAGGCTTCTAGTCTTTTCATTGTGAATTTGATAACAGCTGGCATTGCCCCCCATGTATATATCTAACACCTCCCTCTCAATCAAACAATCAGGGTCTCTTTGATCTCTAACAATTAAACCAGTCAGGAACACACGAAGCAAGTGTGGAATACAAGGAAAGTAGGAAGAAACTTAAGCAAGGAGTAAGGACTAAAAGGGTTCACGAAAAAGCATTGGCCAGTAGGATTAAGGAAAATCCCAAAGTGTTTCATATATATATGAAGAGCAAGAGGGTGGCCAGGGAGAGGGCTGGCCCACTCAAGGATAAGCGAGGGAATCTATGCGTGGAGCCAGAGGAAATGGGCGAGATATTAAATGAGTACTTTGCATCAGTATTCACCAAAGAGAAGGATTTGGTGGATGGTGAGTCTGGGAAAGGGTGTGTAGGTAGTTTGAGTCATGTTGAAATCAAAAAGGAGGAGGTATTGGGATTCTTGAAAAACATTAAGGTAGACAAGTCCCCAGGGCCTGATGGGATTTACCCCAGAATACTGAGAGAGGCAAGGGAGGAAATTGCTGGGGCCTTGAGAGAAATCCTTGTATCCTCACTGGCTACAGGGGAGGTCCCAGAGGATTGGAGAATAGCCAATATTGTTCCTTTGTTTAAGAAGGGTAGCAAGAATAATCCCGGTAATTACAGACCAGTGAGCCTTACATCAGTGGTAGGGAAATTATTGGAGAGGATTCTTCAAGACAGGATTTATTCCCACTTGGAAATATGTGGATGTATTAGTGAGAAGCAACATGTTTTTGTGAAGGGATGTCTCACGAACTTGATCGAGTTTTTCAAGGAAGTGACGGAGACGATTGATGAAGATAGGGCAGAGGATGTTGTCTACATGGATGTCAGTAAGGCTTTTGACAAGGTCCCTCATGGCAGACTGGTGCAGAAGGTGAAGTTGCATGGGATCAGAGATGAGCTGGCAAGGTGGATATAAAACTGGTTCGGTCATAGAAGACAGAGGGTAGCAGTGGAAGGATGTGTTTCTGAATGGAGGGCTGTGACAAGTGATGTTCCTCAGGGATCAGTGCTGGAACCTCTACTGTTTGTAATATATATAAATGATTTGGAGGAAAATGTAACTGGTTTGATTAGTAAGTTTGTGAACGACACAAAGGTTGGTGGATTTGCGGATAGCGATGAGGACCACAGAGGATACAGCAGGGTGTAGATAGGTTGGAGACTTGGGCAGAGAGATGGCAGATGGAGTTTAATCTGGACAATGTGAGGTAATGCATTTTGGAAGGTCTAATACAGATAGGAAATATAAATGGCAGAACCCTTAAGAGTATTGATAGGCAGAGGGATCTGGGCGTACAGGAACACAAATCCCTGAAAGTGGCCATGCAGGAGGAGAAGGTAGTCAAGAAGGCATACGGCACGCTGGGGTATTGAGTTTAAAACGTGGAAAGTCATGTTGCAGTTTTATAGAACCTTAGTTCGGCCGCACTTGGAATATAGTGTTCAATTCTGTTCACCACACTACCAGAAGGATGTGGAGGCTTTGGAGAGGGTACAGTAAAGATTTACCAGGATGTTACCTGGTATGGAGGACATTAGCTATGAGGAGAGGTTGGAGAAACTTGGTTTATTCTCACTGGAATGACAGAGGTTAAGAGGCGACCTGATAGAAGCCTACAAGATTATGAGGGACGTGGACAGAGTGGATAGTCAGAAGCTTTCTCCCAGGGTGGAAGAGTCAATTACTAGGGGGCACAGGTTTAAGGTTCGAGGGGCGTGATTTAAAGGAGATGTACGAGGGAGATGTTTCACACAGAGGATGGTGGAAGAGGATATGATAGTGAGTTTTAAGGGGCGTCTTGACAAATACATGAATAGGATGGGAATAGAGGGATATGGTCCCTGGAAGTGTAGGGGGTTTTAGTTCAGTCAGGCAGCATGGATGGTGCAAGCTTGGAGGGCCGAAGGGCCTGTTCCTGTGCTGTAACTTTCTTTGTTCTTTGTTCTCTTGAGCAGGATCTAGTGTAAGTGACATGGTCTCTTTCAGCTGCCCTTTCTGTAACCTACATACACCCGACTGTCCTAGGGATGAGAGAGAACCTGGAGGGTCATGTCTGGGCAGTGAGAGCATCATGGTGGCACAGTGGTTAGCACTGTTTCCTCACAGTGCCTGGGACCTGGGTTCGATTCCCGTCTTGGGTGACTGTGTGTGGAGTTTGCACATTCTCCCCATATCTGCATGGGTTTTCTCTGGGTGCTCTGGTTTCCTCCCACAGTCCAAACGATATGCTGGTTAAGTGCATAGTCCATACTAAATGCCCACTCAGTGTACCTGAGCAGGCACCAGAGTGTAGCAACAAGGAGATTTTCACAGTAACTTCATTGCAGTGTTAATGTAAGCCTACTTGTGACTAATAAATAAACTTGAACTTTAAAGTTGCCTCGTTGACCCGCGATATGAAGGGTACCGCGAGACCCAGGGAGGGAGGAGATGGAATAGGGAGAGCAAAATACTGCAAATGTTGGGAATGTGAAATAAAAACAGAAGATGCTGGAATTACTCAGCAGATTGGGCAGTGTCAGTGGAGAGAGAAACAGAGTTAACGTTTCAGGTCGATGATCAGAACCGAGGAAGATGAGAAATGTAACAGGTTTCCATCGAAGGAAAAAGGGAAGAACGGAGGGAGGTCAGAAAGGAAGGCCTGTGATAGGACACGAGGCGTCAAATGATAAAAGAGTGTGCATGGGGAGAGTTAATGAAACAAATGGTGTGTCCAGAGAAGGTGTGAAGGGCAGGATAATGGACAATTGTAATCTGAACCTCACAGACCGGTGTCCCATCACCAGATTCCCTTTATTTACAAACTCAATTCCACTCCTAAGAGGTACAAAATCAGGATCTGGGCTGTCAATAGCCCTGAGATTCCTCAATCTATCTACCAGTGAGACTCCCTGATTGGACAGGCAATCATTCACTCAATCAGGGAGCTCATACTCCTCATGGGCCTCGCTGAGGTCATTACAGGGAAAAAAAAACATGTAAAAACGAGATAAAGACCAAACTGTGCCCAGAAAAGGAAACGGGATGGGGTCAGAGGTTACTCTCCGAAATTGTTGAACTCAGTGCTGCGTCTGGAAGGCTGCAAAGCGACTGAATGAAAGCAGAGGGGCTGATCCAGCAGCTCGCACTGAATTTCATTGGAGAATCTCCGGAGGTGGAGGATAGGGAGGGCAGTGTGAGAGCAAGACAGGAATTTGGGCCATCGGAAGGTTGGAGTCTCACTGGAAGATGACCGGAGCTGTCTCAGGCCCCCATGCACAGGAGAGAATGTGGTGAATGTCTACTAAAGAAGCAGAAGGTGAATTCTTGGTTGCATCGAGTTTGCGTATCAGCCAGTTCACATTTCCCCGCAGCGCTGAGGCTGGGAGGGTTCAGTAACGTGACCGAGGGCCGTTAGAGTCATCCTCAGGTTGTCTCCTCTCACTATCACATTCGGCGCTTGCTGTAATTCAGAGCAGGGAAGTTCCTCACTGGGATATTCGATCAAGCCCAGTGTGTTCCCCCCGTCACCCTCTGCTTCTTTGCCTCCCGTCAGCTTTCAGTGCAGAGATTCTGACGGCTCTCCATTTGAAAGGTGTTCCTGATTAACCTTCCTTGGTATTCCCGAGGTAAACTGCTCTTCTGCCCTCACTTCCCTCATTCTTCCGGCTGGATTCACGCAGTTCCTGGGGGAATGGTTCCACAAGGACAGGGAATCTCGCCAGTGAGTGAGTGTTCCTGCACCAAGAGCTGTGCCCGTTTTACAGGCACAAGACAGACGCCTAAGGAACCAATATGGCAGGAGTCATAGAATCCCTACAGTGCAGGAAGAGGCCATTCAGCCCATCAAGCCTATGCCCAGAGCTCCACATATTTTTATCCTGCTAATCCCCCTGACACCACAGTCAATTTAGAATGGCCAACCAACCTAACCCACACATCTTTGGACGGTGGGAGGAAACTGGAGCACCCATAGGAAACCCATGCAGACACGGGGAGAATGTGCAAACTCCACACAGACAGTGACCCGAGGCAGTAGCACTAACCACTGTGCCACCCATTATTCAGGAATATTCCACACCACAAATCTGGCCCGCTATTCGCCATATTGGTAAAACTGAACAACAGGGGAGGTGTGGCTCTGTTCCAGAAACACGTCCTAAACACTCTGTGTACATAACTGTGGGAACTCTAGTTTTTATCTGGCTTCCCACTGCCCAGGGAAACATCTATTCCTCAATCAACATCCCTAAAAACAGGGAATGTGATCATCACCGAATGGCTTTCCGTGGAAACTTATCGTGGTCAAAACGCCTCCCAGCTTTTCTGGTTTTTGGGTCGGTTTTTGAGTCGGTTGCCACATGATCTCAGGCTTTTGTATCTTTTTCCAGATGGAGGGAGAGGGAATGTTTGGGGACATGGGCTCCTTGAATATGTGGCTGCTTTAACGAGACAGCAGGAAGTGTGGACAGTTGGTGGGGTTGATACGCACTCTGGTTAAAAGCTCCCAGGACTGATTCTGAGTCTGGGTGAGAGGTTGGTTTGTGTGATGGACTGGGCTTCATTCACAACCCTTTATAGTTCCTTATGGCCTTGGGCAGAGCAGGAGCCCAGACCAAGCTGTGATACACCTGGAAAGAATGCTTTCTATGGTGCATCTGTAAAAGCTGGTGAGAGACATAGAGGTTTACAGCAAGGAAACAGGCCCTTTGGGCCCAACTTGTCCATACTGCCCTTTCTTTTTTAAAACCCCTGAGCTAATCCCAATTGCCCGCATTTGGCCCACATCCCTCTATACCCATCATACCCAAGTAACTATCGCAATGCTTTTTCAAAGACAAAATTGTACCTGTCCCTACTACTACCTCTGGCAGCTTGTTCCAGACACTCACCACCCTCTGTGTGAAAAAATTGCCCCTCTGGACATTTTTGTATCTCTCCCCTCTCACCTTAAACCTACGGCCTCTAGTTTTGGACTCCCCTACCTTTGGAAAATGATGTTGACTATCTAACTGATCTGTGCCCCACGTTATTTTATAGGCCTCTATAAGATCACCCCTAAGCCTCCTACGCTCCAGAGAAAAAGTCCCAGTCTATCCAGCCTCTCCTTATAACTCAAATCCCGGTAGCATCCTAGTAAATCTTTTCTGCATGCATAGCTGATATGCCAAATTTCTTTCAACTCCTGAGAAAGTAGAGATGTTGATGGGTTTTCTTAACTATAGAGTCAGTGTGGGGGAACAGGACAGGTTGTTTGTGATCTGGACACCTAAAAACTTGAAGCTCTCGACCCATTTCTACTTTGTCCCCGTTGATGTAGACAGGGGTTTGTTTTCCTCGAAGCTTCCTGAAGTCACTGACTATCTCCTTCATTTTGTTAACATTGAGGGAGAGATTATTGTCATCGCGGCAGTTCGCAAGAATATACTCAAAACTCTGATGGCAGCAGGGAAGAAGCTGTTGTTGAGCTGGTTGCTACGTGACCTCAGAGTTTTAGATCTTTTTCCTGATGGAAGAAGGTGGAAGCGAGAATGTCTGGCACGCGAGGAAGCTAATGTCCTGTATGAGATTAGCACAGACTCAGAATCAGTCCTGGGGGATTACTAAGCAGTGTACTTGTCGACACCAGCAGCTGGTGTAGTTACTGTTTAGCCATCCTGCAAAATCTGGAGTGTGTGTCCACCTCACTCGAATACAATTAATATGGAATTTCTCCTCTAACAATCAGACTTTAAATCTGAGATACATCCCTGTTCTTAGTGGCAGTGTGTGTGCGTGTGTGTATGTGTATATATGTGTGTGTGTGTGTGTGTTTATGTGAATGTGTCTCTGTGCGGGTATCTGTGTGCTGAAGGTTCGACACGGCTGTTCTTGATGTACGCCCTCACCAAGTCAACTGGTGAAATTCGCACAAGGGAATGGGTCCCACACCCTCAGCTACAAGTCTTGAGGTGCAAAGCAGAGAAAATAGGAGGCAGTGAGAGGGGTTATTTAGTCGCTGCCTCCACTCTCTAACTCCGGTTGGCGTTATTTCCTCCCCCATCCCCCTCACTCTATGTCCCACCCTCCCACCCACCCCCCCCCAAGTCTGTCTGCATTGTGGGGGGAGGGGTGCGGGTGGTGTGATTCTAATTCTAAGTGTCGAATTCGCGTGAAGGTTGGAGCGACACAGTTGGCTCAGTGGTTAGCACTGCTGCCTCACAGCGCCAAGAAACTGGGTTCGATTCCCGGCTCGGGTCACTGTCTGTGTGGAGTTTGCACATTCTCCTCGTGTCTGCGTGGGTTTCCTGCAGGGGCTCCGGTTTCCTCCCACAGTCCAAAGATGCGCAGGTTAGGTTGATTGGACATGCAAAATTAACTGTAGTCAGGGGGATTAGAAGGATAAACATGTGGGTTTACAGGAATAGGATGGGGCTGTGGTCAGTGCAGGCTTGATGGGCTGAATGGCCTCTTTGTGCACTGTAGGGATTCTGGAGTAATTCACACTGGTTTTATCAGTGGGAGTTCAGAGAAGAATCTCCCGACTTCTGTGCAGAGGTTACCAGTGTGAACCACTCCTGGTGGGGGAGGGATGGGGACAGGCTAACGGGTTTGGAGATTTCAGTCCCAGGCCAGCCAATGATATTGAAATTGTGTGTAAATTCACATCTGAATAAATTATTCAGGTCTGCGCCGATTTCTGGCGTAGAGATGAGGGCACCGGAAATCTGAGGGCGCAGAGGCCGTGATGTCCGCTGGGGAGCCAACGGCCCCCGCTCGAGTGTCCCCCAGCTCACCGCTCAAAAACACAGCACAGCGGCCCAGGAGAATCGAACCCAGAGACTCCAGCTAAAACAAAGAATGTAAGTGTTAAAATCACCCTCTGGAATTATAGAGAGGCCAGGAAAGCAGGGAGTTTGATCTAATTCATAGCAAAAAGAACGAATTTCAGTTAGAACTTTAATTTATTGAGGAAATCATCAAATTGTTGATTGTCTCGGTGTGGATCATTAATGGACCTCACAGCCCCACCATCTGGCTAGCCATGGTACTGCCGTGTGGGAATCCAGAGCAGTTTCCCGTCAAATACAAGGGAATTTGGTGCCTTTGCAAACACTCTGTGGGTGTCTCATGGTTCAGTAGACAAATATGTAGCCCATAAATTAAAAATGCATTTATTAGTGCTACAAGTAGGCTTGCATTCACACTGCAAAGAAATTACTACGAAAACTCTCCAGTTGCCACACTCTGGTGCCTATCCACAAAAAAGTGAGGGTCAATTTAGCATGGACACTGCACCTAACAAACATCTCTCAGACTGTGGGAGGAAACTCAGACAGACACGGGGAGAATGTGCAGACTCCGCAGAAACAGTGACCCAAGCCGGGAATTGAACCTGGATTCCTGGCGCTGGGAGGCAGCAGTGTGAACCCACTGTGCCACCCAACTAACTGATGCTGTTAATCCCACTCCTGGATTGAGGAAGCAGAGTTCACCAGAAAGGTGACCAATAATTGCCCCAGAGTCCATGGGTTCAAGAAGAGAGCCAGCGAGGGGTAATTAATATCAGAAATAAATAATCAACCACGGTTCACAATCGTTATCCATTCATACCCGCCGCAGTGAACCCAGAGACAGCAACGTCCAGCTTCACTGAGATTCAAGATCAAATTCCCAGCGGGAAGTTTTAAATGTGATGAGTAGAGAGGCGGATATTTCACAGACAAATCAGTCACCGGATCGACTTCCCCAATCCAGAACCGGGATCGACTTCCCCAATCCAGAACCGGGATCGACTTCCCCAATCCAGAACCGGGATCGACTCCCCCAATCCAGAACCGGGATCGACTCTCCCAATCCAGAACCGGGATCGACTCCCCCAATCCAGAACCGGGATCGACTCCCCCAATCCAGAACCGGGATCGACTTCCCCAATCCAGAACCGGGATCGACTCCCCCAATCCAGAACCGGGATCGACTCCCCCAATCCAGAACCGGGATCGACTCCCCCAATCCAGAACCGGGATCGACTTCCCCAATCCAGAACCGGGATCGACTTCCCCAATCCAGAACCGGGATCGACTCCCCCAATCCAGAACCGGGATCGACTCCCCCAATCCAGAACCGGGATCGACTCCCCCAATCCAGAACCGGGATCGACTTCCCCAATCCAGAACCGGGATCGACTTCCCCAATCCAGAACCGGGATCGATTCCCCCAATCCAGAACCGGGATCGACTCCCCCAATCCAGAACCGGGATCGACTCCCCCAATCCAGAACCGGGATCGACTTCCCCAATCCAGAACCGGGATCGACTTCCCCAATCCAGAACCGGGATCGATTCCCCCAATCCAGAACCGGGATCGACTCCCCCAATCCAGAACCGGGATCGACTCCCCCAATCCAGAACCGGGATCGACTCCCCCAATCCAGAACCGGGATCGACTCCCCCAATCCAGAACCGGGATCGACTCCCCCAATCCAGAACCGGGATCGACTTCCCCAATCCAGAACCGGGATCGACTCACCCAATCCAGAACCGGGATCGACTTCCCCAATCCAGAACCGGGATCGACTTCCCCAATCCAGAACCGGGACCGACTCCCCCAATCCAGAACCGGGATCGACTCCCCCAATCCAGAACCGGGATCGACTTCCCCAATCCAGAACCGGGATCGACTTCCCCAATCCAGAACCGGGATCGACTTCCCCAATCCAGAACCCGGATCAACATCCCCAATCCAGAACCGGGATCGACTTCCCCAATCCAGAACCCGGATCAACTTCCCCAACCCACAACCGGGATCGACTCCCCCAATCCAGAACCGGGATCGACTCCCCCAATCCAGAACCGGGATCAACTTCCCCAATCCAGAACCGGGATCAACTTCCCCAATCCAGAACGGGGATCAACGTCCCCAATCCAGAACCCGGATCAACTTCCCCAATCCAGAACCGGGATCAACTTCCCCAATCCAGAACCGGGATCAACGTCCCCAATCCAGAACCGGGATCAACTTCCCCAATCCAGAACCGGGATCAACGTCCCCAATCCAGAACCCGGATCAACTTCCTCAATCCAGAACGGGGATCAACTTCCCCAATCCAGAACCGGGATCGACTCCCCCAATCCAGAACCGGGATCAACTTCCCCAATCCAGAACTGGGATCGACTTCCCCAATCCAGAACTGGAATCAACTTCCCCAATCCTGAACCAGGATCAATTTCCCCAATCCAGAACCGGGATCGACTTCCCCAATCCAGAACCGGGATCGATTTCCTCAATCCAGAACCAGGATCGACTTCCCCAATCCAGAACCGGGATCAACTTCCCCAATCCAGAACCGGGATCAACTTCCCCAATCCAGAACCGGGATCGACTCCCCCAATCCAGAACCGGGATCGACTCCCCCAATCCAGAACCGGGATCGACTCCCCCAATCCAGAACCCGGATCAACGTCCTCAATCTAGAACCGGGATCAATTTCCCCAATCCAGAACCGGGATCAACTTCCCCAATCCAGAACCGGGATCGACTTCCCCAATCCAGAACCGGGATCGACTTCCCCAATCCAGAACCGGGATCGACTCCCCCAATCCAGAACCGGGATCGACCCCCCCAATCCAGAACCGGGATCGACTTCCCCAATCCAGAACCGGGATCGACTTCCCCAATCCAGAACTGGTATCGACTTCCCCAATCCAGAACCGGGATCGACTTCCCCAATCCAGAACCGGGATCGACTTCCCCAATCCAGAACCGGGATCGACTTCCCCAATCCAGAACCGGGATCGACTTCCCCAATCCAGAACCGGGATCAACGTCCCCAATCCAGAACCGGGATCGACTCCCCCAATCCAGAACCGGGATCGACTTCCCCAATCCAGAACCGGGATCGACGTCCCCAATCCAGAACTGGGATCGACTCCCCCAATCCAGAACCAGGATTAACTTCCCCAATCCAGAACCGGGATCAACTTCCCCAATCCAGAACCGGGATCGATTTCTGTAACCTAGAACTGGGATAAAATTCTCCACTCCAGAACAGGGAACCGCTCCCCTAATCCAGAACCGGGATCAATTTCTGTAAACTCGAACTGAGATTGAATTCCCTGATCTTAAACATGGATCAACCCCCTTGAACTGGGGACAATTTCCCCAATCCAGAACCGGGATCTGCTTCCTTACCCCTGCTGACACACATACAGGGGGGGGGTAATGCAGCTTTGCCGTGCTAGATCTCTGGGGTAATAGTTTGGTTGGTATTTCAGCTCCTCCCTCTTCCCTGGGGATTTTTACCCAATGTTGCTGCCTCACTGCTGAACACTCAACTCAATCAGTAATGGGGGGGTTGAGAAGTGGACTGGATTCGGCAATCTCCTCCATGCTGTGGACACTATCCCGGGTCGGGAGCACGGTGACACCTTCCGAATTCTCACTTCCCTTATTCACCAGGGAAGTCATCTCTTACACCTAAACAAAGGCTTACGGGAGACACAGTGGTTGGCACTGCTGCCCCACAGCGCCACAGACCCAGGCTCAATTCCCGGCTCGGGTCACTGCCTGTGTGGAGACTGCACATTCTCCCCGTGTCTGCGTGGGTTTCCTCCGGGTGCTCCGCTTTCCTCCCACAGTCCAAAGATGAGTGGGTCAGGCGGATTGGCCGTGCTAAGTTGCTCTATAGTGTCGGGGAGATTAGCAGGGTAAATCCCATGGGGTTACGGGGATAGGCACTGGGTGGGATTGGTGTCAATGCAGGCTCGATGGGCTGAATGGCCTCTTTCCGCACTGTAGGGATTCTATAATTCTGTGAACGGTCACTCGGACTCACGTGGAAATGAATTGAAAATCTCAGCGCGATGAGAGGGCGGAAATCAATGAATCCTCAGGGAAAAGCGGCTGGTGTCTATCCCAGAAGGAAATCTGTGAGACATTAATGATTCCTTTAAGCCTGAGTTATTGGTCACCAGGAAGGTGACTGTTAATTGGAAACCGGTTAATGCAATGACTTTATTCAAAAAAGGGGGTCAGAGTGCAGACACATTCGATTGATGAATCTTACTCCTGCTCCCTGTAAGATAATGAAGTTGATTATCAGGCAGATTAACAGGAATAGAAAAACTGAATAAACAGCCGTCGACTCTGCTCCAGCAGGCAGTAATCCGGCTGGAATAATTACATTTCACTCCTCCGAGCGAGTAGGAGAATCATTATGGCCTGGGACGGAGCTTTACCGCCTCGCCTACCCCAGAATCGAGGCCCCAGAATCGAGGACCCAGAATCGAGGCCCCAGAATCGAGGACCCAGAATCGAGGACCCAGAATCGAGGTCCCAGAATCGAGGCCCCAGAATCAAGGTCCCAGAATCGAGGACCCAGAATCGAGGACCCAGAATCGAGGACCCAGAATTGAGGTCCCAGAATCAAGGTCCCAGAATCGAGGACCCAGAATCGAGGACCCAGAATCGAGGACCCAGAATCGAGGTCCCAGAATCGAGGCCCCAGAATCAAGGTCCCAGAATCGAGGACCCAGAATCGAGGACCCAGAATCGAGGACCCAGAATTGAGGTCCCAGAATCAAGGTCCCAGAATCGAGGACCCAGAATCGAGGACCCAGAATCGAGGACCCAGAATTGAGGTCCCGGGATCAAAGCCCCAGAATCAAGGCCCCAGAATCGAGGCCCCAGAATCGAGGCCCAGAATCGAGGCCCCAGAATCGAGGCCCAGAATCGAGGCCCCAGAATCGAGGCCCAGAATCGAGGCCCAGAATCGAGGCCCCAGAATCGAGGCCCAGAATCGAGGCCCCAGAATCGAGGCCCAGAATCGAGGCCCCAGAATCGAGGCTCCAGAATCGAGGCCCCAGAATTGAGGCAGGCGAGGCTCACAGAACGATATTCTCCATTGGCCTCGGGCGGGTTCCTAGACATCACAGGCAGGGTGAGGCGGTAAAATCCTGACCATGATCTCAACCTAAACCGTCACCAGATATTGAACATGGAGATTAGCAGTAAAAACCGAAGTAAAAAAACCCAATAAAAAATGGCTCAGTGTTAAGTGACATTTTGAATGATGGAATTGTTACAGTAGAAAAGGAGGCCATTCGTCCCATTGTATCGATACTAGCACTCTATAATTTAGCTAATCCCAGCCATCCCCCCCGCCACAGTTTCCAGGGAAATCGATGACTTATTTTCCTTCCAGAGAATTCTTCGATTCCTTTCCGGGAAACCCTGATCGAATCTGCCTCCACCACACTCTCAATCCATATCCCAACCAATCAATGTATCATCTTTCATTATTCTTGTCAATCACATTAAACCTTCACCAATGGGATCACCTTCTCCCATCAATATTTCACCTCGTTTTGAACACTTTTATCAAATCCCCTCTCAAACCTTCTCTTTTAGGAGATAAGCCTCACTTTTTCCACTTTATGTTTAGCCGCTGACCCTTTTCACCGTGGTGTCCGCTTTTCCCTGATTAATGAAAAAGGCCTGGCGATATTAATGACCTCGGGAAAGGCCTGGCGATATTAATGACCTTGGAAAAGGCCTGGTGATATTAATGACCTCGGGAAAGGCCTGGCGATATTAATGACCTCGGGAAAGGCCTGGAGATATTAATGACCTCGGGAAAGGTCTGGTGATATTAATGACCTTGGGAAAGGCCTGGAGATATTAATGACCTCGGGAAAGGCCTGGTGATATTAATGACCTCGGGAAAGGCCTGGCGATATTAATGACCTCGGGAAAGGCCTGGAGATATTAATGACCTTGGGAAAGGTCTGGTGATATTAATGACCTCGGGAAAGGCCTGGAGATATTAATGACCTCGGGAAAGGTCTGGTGATATTAATGACCTAGGAAAAGGCCTGGTGATATTAATGACCTTGGAAAAGGCCTGGTGATATTAATGACCTAGGAAAAGGCCTGGTGATATGAATGACCTTGGGAAAGGCCTGGAGATATTAATGACCTCGGGAAAGGCCTGGTGATATTAATGACCTCGGGAAAGGCCTGGCGATATTAATGACCTCGGGAAAGGCCTGGCGATATTAATGACCTTGGGAAAGGTCTGGTGATATTAATGACCTAGGAAAAGGCCTGGTGATATTAATGACCTCGGGAAAGGCCTGGAGATATTAATGACCTAGGGAAAGGCCTGGAGATATTAATGACCTCGGGAAAGGCCTGGTGATATTAATGACCTAGGAAAAGGCCTGGTGATATTAATGACCTAGGAAAAGGCCTGGTGATATGAATGACCTTGGGAAAGGCCTGGAGATATTAATGACCTCGGGAAAGGCCTGGTGATATTAATGACCTCGGGAAAGGCCTGGTGATATTAATGACCTTGGAAAAGGCCTGGTGATATTAATGACCTTGGGAAAGGCCTGGTGATATTAATGACCTTGGGAAAGGCCTGGCGATATTAATGACCTTGGAAAAGGCCTGGTGATATTAATGACCTTGGGAAAGGCCTGGAGATATTAATGACCTCGGGAAAGGCCTGGTGATATTAATGACCTTGGGAAAGGCCTGGAGATATTAATGACCTCGGGAAAGGCCTGGTGATATTAATGACCTAGGAAAAGGCCTGGTGATATTAATGACCTTGGGAAAGGCCTGGCGATATTAATGACCTCGGGAAAGGCCTGGTGATATTAATGACCTAGGAAAAGGCCTGGTGATATTAATGACCATGGGAAAGGCCTGGTGATATTAATGACCTAGGAAAAGGCCTGGTGATATGAATGACCTTGAGAAAGGCCTGGAGATATTAATGACCTCGGGAAAGACCTGGTGATATTAATGACCTTGGAAAAGGCCTGGAGATATTAATGACCTCGGGAAAGGCCTGGTGATATTAATGACCTTGGGAAAGGCCTGGCGATATTAATGACCTCAGGAAAGGCCTGGCGATATTAATGACCTTGGGAAAAGCCTGGTGATATTAATGACCTCGGGAAAGGCCTGGCGATATTAATGACCTCGGGAAAGGCCTGGCGATATTAATGACCTTGGGAAAAGCCTGGTGATATTAACGACCTTGGGAAAGACCTGGTGATATTAATGACCTCGGGAAAGGCCTGGTGATATTAATGACCTTGGGAAAGGCCTGGAGATATTAATGACCTCGGAAAAGGCCTGGTGATATTAATGACCTTGGGAAAGGCCTGGAGATATTAATGACCTCGGGAAAGGCCTGGAGATATTAATGACCTCGGAAAAGGCCTGGTGATATTAATGACCTTGGGAAAGGCCTGGAGATATTAATGACCTCGGGAAAGGCCTGGCGATATTAATGACCTTGGGAAAAGCCTGGTGATATTAATGACCTCGGGAAAGGCCTGGAGATATTAACGACCTTGGGAAAGGCCTGGTGATATTAATGACCTTGGGAAAGGCCTGGAGATATTAATGACCTAGGAAAAGGCCTGGCGATATTAATGACCTCGGAAAAGGCCTGGTGATATTAATGACCGAGGGAAAGGCCTGGTGATATTAATGACCTTGGGAAAGGCCTGGCGATATTAATGACCTAGGAAAAGGCCTGGTGATATTAATGACCTAGGAAAAGGCCTGGTGATATTAATGACCTAGGAAAAGGCCTGGCGATATTAATGACCTAGGAAAAGGCCTGGTGATATTAATGACCTTGGGAAAGGCCTGGTGATATTAATGACCTCGGGAAAGGCCTGGCGATATTAATGACCTCGGGAAAGGCCTGGCGATATTAATGGCCTCGGGAAAGGCCTGGCGATATTAATGACCTCGGGAAAGGCCTGGCGATATTAATGACCTCGGGAAAGGCCTGGTGATATTAATGACCTCGGGAAAGGCCTGGTGATATTAATGACCTTGGAAAAGGCCTGGAGATATTAATGACCTAGGAAAAGGCCTGGTGATATTAATGACCTTGGGAAAGGCCTGGAGATATTAATGACCTCGGGAAAGGCCTGGAGATATTAATGACCTCGGAAAAGGCCTGGTGATATTAATGACCTTGGGAAAGGCCTGGAGATATTAATGACCTCGGGAAAGGCGTGGTGATATTAATGACCTCGGAAAAGGCCTGGTGATATTAATGACCTTGGGAAAGGCCTGGTGATATTAATGACCTTGGGAAAGGCCTGGTGATATTAATGACCTTGGGAAAGGCCTGGAGATATTAATGACCTAGGAAAAGGCCTGGCGATATTAATGACCTCGGAAAAGGCCTGGTGATATTAATGACCGAGGGAAAGGCCTGGTGATATTAATGACCTTGGGAAAGGCCTGGCGATATTAATGACCTAGGAAAAGGCCTGGTGATATTAATGACCTAGGAAAAGGCCTGGTGATATTAATGACCTAGGAAAAGGCCTGGCGATATTAATGACCTAGGAAAAGGCCTGGTGATATTAATGACCTTGGGAAAGGCCTGGTGATATTAATGACCTCGGGAAAGGCCTGGCGATATTAATGACCTCGGGAAAGGCCTGGTGATATTAATGACCTCGGGAAAGGCCTGGTGATATTAATGACCTTGGAAAAGGCCTGGAGATATTAATGACCTAGGAAATGGCCTGGTGATATTAATGACCTTGGGAAAGGCCTGGAGATATTAATGACCTAGGAAAAGGCCTGGCGATATTAATGACCTAGGAAAAGGCCTGGTGATATTAATGACCTTGGGAAAGGCCTGGAGATATTAATGACCTCGGGAAAGGCCTGGTGATATTAATGACCTTGGAAAAGGCCTGGTGATATTAATGACCTCGGGAAAGGCCTGGAGATATTAATGACCTTGGGAAAGGCCTGGAGATATTAATGACCTAGGAAAAGGCCTGGTGATATTAATGACCTTGGGAAAGGCCTGGAGATATTAATGACCTCGGGAAAGGCCTGGAGATATTAATGACCTCGGAAAAGGCCTGGTGATATTAATGACCTTGGGAAAGGCCTGGAGATATTAATGACCTCGGGAAAGGCGTGGTGATATTAATGACCTCGGAAAAGGCCTGGTGATATTAATGACCTCGGGAAAGGCCTGGAGATATTAATGACCTCGGGAAAGGCCTGGTGATATTAATGACCTCGGGAAAGGCCTGGTGATATTAATGACCTCGGGAAAGGCCTGGTGATATTAATGACCTCGGGAAAGGCCTGGAGATATTAATGACCTTGGGAAAGGCCTGGTGATATTAATGACCTCGGGAAAGGCCTGGTGATATTAATGACCTCGGGAAAGGCCTGGTGATATTAATGACCTTGGGAAAGGCCTGGTGATATTAATGACCTTGGGAAAGGCCTGGTGATATTAATGACCTTGGGAAAGGCCTGGTGATATTAATGACCTTGGGAAAGGCCTGGTGATATTTTTCGGCATTATGTGCGCTGTACAAAAGGCAGCTGTTGGTATTGATCCCACGGATGGACGAAATAAGAATGGTCTAATGACCTTCACTCTGGTAATTATCTTCTGCTGGAAATGTGAGTCTTTCTTCTCAATCAATTCAATCATTTGAACACCAAATTAACCTTTTGGCTTTGTGGGTAGAATTACTTCAGGGAAATGTCTGCCAGGGTGACGGGGGATAAAGAAATGAAATCCAGTAGGCAGGCAGTGCAGACAACAAAAGGTGTCACCCCATGGCTGAGGCAGTGGCAGCGCGATTTGGGACAACAACAACAGCCTTCATTTATATAGCACCTTTGACATATTGAAGCCCCCGGGATCCTGCACAGAAGAATAATCAGTCAACATTTGACTCCTTGTTCTATATTCATTCATGGGACATGGGCATCGCCGGGTAGACCAGTATTTATTGCCCATCCCTAGTTGCCCTTGAGAAGGTGGTGGTGATCTATCTTCTTGAATCACTGCAGTCCTTGAGGTGTAAGTACACCCACAGTGCTGTTAGGGAGACAGTTAGCGTCTCATAGAGATTTACAGCATGGAAACAGTCCCTTCGGCCCAATTTGTCCATGCCGTTCCTTTTTTTAAACCTTTAGGCTAGTCCAAATTGCCTATGTTTGGCCCAAATCCCACCTTACCCATGTCCAAATACTTTTTAAAAGACAAAATTGTACCCGCCTCTACTCCGACCTCTGGGATTTTGACCCAGTGATAGTGAGGAATGGTGATAATTTTCCAAGTCAGGATGGTGGGTTCAAGGGGAACCTCTTCCCAGAGATCTTCCCAGGTATCTGCTGCTCTTGTCCGTCTAGATGGACGGTGTTTGGACGGTGTTGTCCGAGGATCCTTGGTGAGTTTCTGCCGTGCGTCCTGTCGATGGTACACACTGCTGCCACCCCAGTTACCACTCTCCGGCACCTGTTCAGGTTCACTGAGGGAGAATTTATAATGGCCAATGCACCTAACCAGCACGTCTTTGTACGGTGGGAGGAAACCGGAGCACCCGGAGGAAACCCACGCAGACACGGGGAGAATGTGCCAAACTCTGCACAGACAATAAGCCAAGCTGGGAATCGAACCCGGGTCCCTGGCGCTGTGAGGCAGCAGTGCCACCGTGTCAGCCCACTCGTGGGACCAATGCCAGGATTTCGGGCTTCAGCAACTGGAGGCTCCCCCAGTGACGGAGCGATTAAAAGTGGGGGATAATTGAGATCCCAGAATTGGAGGAATGCCGGCTTTTCCCTCTCCTCAGCAGCAGATCACAGGGAGATCACAGCGGGAAGAGGGATGTTGTCGTATTTTCCTTATTTGAATAAAAAAGTTGTGTGTAAAGGCGTTTTCTGGAACATTCCTCCTGTGCAATCTGAAGATTGGAACCATTACTGCACATTTCTCTCCAGAGACTGCTGAGGTCACGGTGCAAGTATAAAGCATTTAATTTCTCAATAAACACACCATTATCGTCAAGGCAAAACACGCAGCAAACAGTCTTTAAAAGGGTCACCGTACAATTAAAAGCTACACACTCACTGGAGATAAACAAGTCTGAAATTGCAACCGCGAAATCCTTGGTGACAGGGGTTGGATGTAATTCATTTTGCTCTCTTCAGTTCGATTAGCGTAACGATGGGGTTTGTGTTCCAGACGGAGCTGTGATGTGTGTTACAAATCAGAGATCAGGTGTCACCAGCACACGGCCTCCACCGTCGCCTGAATGTAACCCTCCCTCGCAAATTTCTCAGAGTGAATATTAGCACAGCGGTGGGGGTACAGGGGGGCCTTAGTGTGAGTGGTTAGCACCGCTGCCTCACAGCGCTAGGGACCCGGGTTCGATTCCCGGCTTGTGTAGAGTTTCCTCGTGTCTGCGTGGGTTTCCTCCAGGTGCTCCGGTTTCCTCCCACACGCCAAAAAATGTGCAGGTTAGGCTTACTGGCCATGCTGATTTGCTAGCTGATTAGCTAGAGTATTTCTGCATTGAACATAAGAAATAGGAGCAGGAGTAGGCCATCTAGCCCTTCGAGCCTGCCCCGCCATTCAATAAGATCACGGCTGATCTGTCGCTGCTCAGTTCCACTTTCCCGCCCTCTCCCCATAACCCTTAATCCCCTCTCTTATCAAAACCATATCAACCCGTGTCTTAAAAATATTTAGCAAGGCAGCCTCCACCACTTCAACGGGCAGAGAATTCCAGAGATTCACCACCCTTTGAGTGAAGAAGTTCCTCCTCAACTCCGTTCTAAACCGCCTCCCCTTTATCTTGAGGCTGTGCCCCCTAGTCCTACTGTCTTTTTTGAGCGGGAAGAGCCTCTCCACCTCTATCCTATCCATCCCATTCATCATCTTATACGTCTCAATGAGATCTCCCCTCATTCTTCTAAACTCTAACGAGTACAAACCTTGTTTATTCAGCCTCTCCTCATAGCTCAACCCCCTCAACTCCAGAATCAGCCTAGTAAACCTCCTCTGCACTCCCTCCAAGACCAAAATATCCTTGCGTAAGTGCGGCGACCAAAACTGCACACAGTACTCCAGCTGCGGCCTCACCAATGCCCTATACAGCTGCAGCAAGACCTCCCTACTTTTATATTCAATCCCCCTCGCTATGAAGGCCAGCATCCCATTCGCCTTCCTGACCACCTGCTGCACCTGCAAGCTGGATTTTTGCGACTCATGCACAAGGACCCCGAGGTCCCTCTGCACCATCGCCTGCTGCAGTTTTTCTCCACGTTATGGGGTTATGGGGATAGGATCTGGTGGGACTGTTGTTGGTGCAGGCTCGATGGGCCAAATGGCCTCCTTCTGCACTGTAGGGATTCTATGATTCTACGATCATCCTGACATTTGCTGAACAATCGCTCGCGTGAGGGGCAGGATCTAGCCTCAGCCTTGGGAAAGAAGGAGAGAGAACTGGGGGGGAGGGATGCATTTACTTCAGGTTGAGAAAATGAGCAACATCCACCCATTAGTTACAGAAATACTCCTTTCTTCACTAAAAGTCTGCACTCCGCTCTGACATTATCATTTGTGTTTTGAATGAGAATCTTGAATACAATTGTGTCAGTGGCAGGAACTGGAACTTGTCACTGGACACCAGATCATATAAAGCCTGGGGTTTCAGAGCCTGTACGAGCTGGGGAAGGGAGGGAGGAATTCTGGAAGCCGATGATATCGATAAACATTGAATGTATGCAAGAGGTAGCTGGGTGTAGCAGTTGGGGCAAATGGGATCAAAGATTATGGGGAGGAAGCAGAATCAAGCTATTGAGTTGGACAGTCGATGGTGGTCAAATGTTTTTGGACTGTTTTTCTTTCCTTTCTAGGGAGTTTACTGTTTCATCTTCTGCTTGGCTGCAGTTTTGAGTTTAGTTTTAGAAGGGGCTGAAAATAAGTCTCTGTCTCTCCCTGGTTTTGGAAATTCTGCCGGGTAGCTGAAAGCAATTCATCGTGCCTTCCTGAAGGAAAGATTCTGCAGTTGGTGGCTTGCTTGGAGTCTTTCCCTGGTGTTTTGAGAAACTATTCTGACTTCAAACAGTTCTGAGACTGTCAAGAGAGCTGCAGATTTCATCCAAAGGACTCAAGTCCAGTATCACGTGAGCATTAGTCTTTGCTGTGTCAAACCTGTGAAAAGGATCTTTTGTCTCAGAAATTGGTTTGATTGGAGCACATTAGGTGTATTTGTTAAGGATTATACTATATCATGTTTGTTTGTTTCTTGTTTGTAATTGATAAAAGTTCTTGCTAATTTTCTTAATGTACATGTTAAGTATATTCTTCAATAAACTTTGTTTGAGAGAAGCTCCCTAGTGGGTCATTTGAACCATACCTGAAGTAGTTGAGCTATGAGAAGAGGCTGAATAAACTAGGCTTGTACTCGTTAGAGTTTAGAAGAATGAGGGGAGATCTCATTGAGACGTATAAGATGATGAATGGGATGGATAGGATAGAGGTGGAGAGACTCTTCCCGCTCAAAAAAGACAGTAGGACTAGGGGGCACAGCCTCAAGATAAAAGGGGGGCGGTTTAGAACGGAGTTGAGGAGGAACTTCTTCACTCAAAGGGTGGTGAATCTCTGGAATTCTCTGCCCGTTGAAGTGGTGGAGGCTGCCTCGCTCAATATTTTTAAGAAGCGGGTTGATGGGTTCTTGATAAGAGAAGGGATTAAGGGTTATGGGGAGAGGGCGGGAAAGTGGAACTGAGCCACGACAGATCAGCCATGATCTTATTGAATGGCGGGGCAGGCTCGAAGGGCTAGATGGCCTACTCCTGCTCCTATTTCTTATGTTCTTAAACATATCATGCTCACCATTGCCAAATTCAAGATGCAAAACTTACGAAGCAAGCAGGCTCCATAAAATACTTGGGAGTTTCTGACCTGAACTTTAACAATAGGAACATAAGAACAGGAGCAAAAAGCAACAAATTCAGTCCTTCAAATCTGCTCTGCCGTTCAATTGGATTGTGGCTGATCCCTCCTTGGTCTCAAATTCACCCCCCCACCCCCCGTTCCACATTTCCATTTAACCTGTTTTTTTTTATCAGAAATATATCTACCTCCTTCTAGAATCCATTCAACGATTCTGACTTCACCGCACTATGGGGGCAGCGAGTTCACCACCCTCTGTGAAACATAGTTCCTCCTCATCTCAGTTTTAAATCTACTGCCTCTCAATCTATACCTGTGATCTGGATGGCACAGTGGTTAGTACTGCTGCCTCACAGCACCAGGGAACTGGGTTTGATTCCCACCTTGGGTCACTGTCTGTCTGGAGTCTGCACATTCTCCCCGTGTCTGCGTGGGTTTCCTCTGGGGGCTCCGGTTTCCTCCCAGAGTCTGAAAGACGTGCTGGTTAGGGTGCATTGGCTCATGCTAAATTCTCCCTCAGTGTACCCGAACAGGCGCCAGGGCGAGGCGACTTGGGGATTTTCACAGTAACTTCTCTGCAGTGTTAATATAATGATGCGGAGATGTAAGTCTACTAATGACACTAACAAATAAAAACTTAATTCTTGTTCTGGATTGCCCTACAAGGGAAAACATTTGGTCTAAATTTACCTTATTAATCCCTTTTATAATGCAATATACCTCCATCAGACCCCCTCCCATCCTTCTAAACCTGTCACTAACACTATTGTTGGAATTCTACCATCCTCCTTCTGCCACGGAATTGGAGCTGGCGAGGGGCGGATGATGGAAATATCCAGCGTCTTCAGCAGGATTTCCCAGTCTCGCTCGAGCGAGGTTGTAAAGTCTTGCCTTATAAAGTCACTGCTTCCTTCAGTTGTGGGATCTTCCTTTCCCAGGCTCAGTATGGACGGAACGAGCTCATCGCGCGCAGTTCCCTTGCCCAGCACTTGGTGGTGCAAGAGGACAGCCAGCCTGTGACACTGAACCAATGGGAGTCGATTTGTACCATAGAGAGCAGCCACAGAGCAAGAGGGAGAAATAATACATACCAGGGGGAAACAGAGCTTCCACAGCGGGAATACATCTGGGAGAAATATGACAACTAAACCCCATACTAACACCAAAAATGATCCTAAAATACTGTCAATCACATTGCATTTATTCAGGGCTAATGTTGTAAACTGTTCTGACAGACATCACATAATGGTCATCAGAGATCTGGGCAGCACGGTGGCACAGTGGTTAGCACTGCTGCCTCACTGCGCCAGGGACCCGGGTTCGATTCCTGGCTTGGGTCACTGTCTGTGTGGAGTCTGCACATTCTCCCCGTGTCTGTGTGGGTTTCCTCCGGGCGCTCCGGTTTCCTCCCACAGTCCAAAGATGTGTGGGTTAGGTAGATTGGCTGTGCTAAATTAACCCTACTGTCGGAGACTAGCTAGGGTAAATGTATGGGGTAATGGGGATAGGACCTGGGTGATTGGTGCAGATTTGATGGGCTGAATGGCCTCCTTCCTCAGTGTAGAATTCTATTTTCCTACGTGACGCTGGGGAACCAGGAAGTTATGTCCCAAAAACATCCAGCATCTCTCGTGCGGCAAAACGTTTCAATGCTTGGGGGAGAGAGATTCAGGTTCCAAAACTTAAACCTGCGGTTCTTGTTTTTGTCTGCTGATCGTAAAGGCCAAATAAAGGCCCCTGCAGACCACTTTCCAATCCGAGCCTGCCCACCTTCCGAACAAAACAATTCATCAGAATTCACGGTGAATGATAGGAGCTTAGGGAGTATCGTGGGACAGAGGGACCTTGGAGTTCAGATACACGATTGTCCAAAGGTGGGGTCACAGGTAGGTAGAGCAGTGGAGAAGGGTTTTGGTACCCTGGCCTTTATCAGTCAGGGCATTGCCCTGGGGAGTTACGTTGCAGTTGTACAGGATGTTGGCGAACATTTAGTTTTAGTCACCCTGCTATAGGAAAGATGTTATTAAATTGGAGAGAGTGCAGAAGAGATTTACAAGGATGTTGGCAGGACTCGAGGGACTGAGTTATCAGGGGAGATTGGGCAGGTTAGGACATTTTTCTTTAAGAACATAAGAACATAAGAAATAGGAGCAGGAGTAGGCCATCTAGCCCTTCGAGCCTGCCCCGCCATTCAATAAGATCATGGCTGATCTGTCGTGGCTCAGTTCCACTTTCCCGCCCTCTCCCCATAACCCTTAATCCCCTCTCTTATCAAGAACCCATCAACCTGCTTCTTAAAAATATTTAGCGAGGCAGCCTCCACCACTTCAACGGGCAGAGAATTCCAGAGATTCACCACCCTTTGAGTGAAGAAGTTCCTCCTCAACTCCGTTCTAAACCGCCTCCCCTTTATCTTGAGGCTGTGCCCCCTAGTCCTACTGTCTTTTTTGAGCGGGAAGAGTCTCTCCACCTCTATCCTATCCATCCCATTCATCATCTTATACGTCTCAATGAGATCTCCCCTCATTCTTCTAAACTCTAACGAGTACAAGCCTAGTTTATTCAGCCTCTCCTCATAGCTCAATCCCCTCAACTCCGGTATCAGCCTAGTAAACCTCCTCTGCACTCCCTCCAGGGCCAAAATATCCTTGCGCAGGTGCGGCGCCCAAAACTGCACACAGTACTCCAGCTGCGGCCTCACCAATGCCCTATACAGCTGCAGCAAGACCTCCCTACTTTTATATTCAATCCCCCTCGCTATGAAGGCCAGCATCCCATTCGCCTTCCTGACCACCTGCTGCACCTGCAAGCTGGGTTTTTGCGACTCATGCACAAGGACCCCGAGGCGTAGGAGACTGAGGGGTGATTTTATAGAGGTGTATAGGATCGTGAGAGGAATGGATAGGGTGAGTGCACTCAGTCTTTTCCCCAGGGTTGGGGAATCGAGAATTAGAGGGTATAGAGGGGAAAGGATTAATGGGATCCTGAGGAGCAACTTTTTTACACAGAGGGCGGTATGTGTGGGGAGTGAGCTGCCGGAGGGAGTGGTTGAGGCAGGGACATTGACAACATTTAAAAGGCATTCGGACAGATACGCGGATAGGAAAGGGTTAGAGGGATGTGGGCCAAAAGGCAAGTGGGGTTAGTTAGATGGGCATTTTGGTCCGCATGGACTAGTTTGAGCCGAAGGGTCTGACTCCGAGTCGAGATTCTATGAGAATTATTGGGAATTTATGGCAACAAGAAATGATTTGCTGCCTTTTTGCTTTTAAATGTTACAAATTTAAATGTGTTTTTTTGTTATCATAAATACATTATTAATTAATGCCAGAAAAAAGTGTGGAATTTTCATATTGTAAGTCTCAAAGCTACAAATGGACACATTAAGTAATAAAATCTTCACAATATTCATCTTCGGAGAAATCAATACTTACCTGACATTGATACTAATCAAACAAAATCCACAGGAACATAAATCTTGCTGAATAAAACTATATTGTTGTAATTCATACTAATGGGAACTCCTGTCAGACACACGGGAGTGAGTCTGGTTGTGTGAGGTTAGCGAGTGATGGGGTGAAGGTTCGAACCTCTCATAGGATCTTGGTCATGCAGTGACTCGCATCTTGGGCCAGCCCAGGACCCTCCCGGCTCAGACAGTCAAAGACACGGCCACCAAGGCTGGCTGGAGGGAAGCAGGAAACTCACAAGAAGCCATAGTCAGAGGGACACAGAGTTCTTAACTGGGCTGAAGGGCTGGAGGGTGTAACTGAGGGAGAGCGGCAATTTCATTCTGTTTATTTGTCATAGTCGTGGGACATGGGTGTCGCTAGCTGGGCCAGCATTTGTTCCCCATCCCTAGTTGCCCAAGGGTAGCTGAGAATCAACCACATTGCTGTGGCTCGGGAGTCACATGTAGGCCAGACTGGGTAAGGACGGCAGATTTCCTCCCCTAAAGGACATTAGTGAACCAGATGGGTTTTTCTGACAATGGTTTCATGGTCATCAGTAGATTCTTAATTCCAGATATTTTTTATTGAATTCAGTTTGCACCATCTGCTGTGGTGGGATTCGAACCCGGGTCCCCCAGAACATTAGCTGAGTTTCTGGATTAATAATCTAGCAATAATACCACTAGGCCATCGCCTCCCCCATTGCCTCGTGGAGGGGTAATTAGGAACAAAGTCCAAAGAATATACGGCAAAGTAATCCATACCGGAACGAGAAAAGGGAATTACATATATTACACCATGAGAAGCCATTCAGCCCATCACATCTGTGCTACTGCTAGCTCTTCAGCCATAGCTGTTAACTCTGATTCCAATTTTCTATCCTTTCCCTGTCAGCTTATGTAGAATTCCGGCAATTGTATCTTCCAAATAATCAGATCCGAAATAGATCGAACCTCTCCTTCAGGTTTTCCTGCGAGGAATCCTAGTCTGGATCCTCTTGTTTCCAATTCATCATCTTTTGCTATTCGTCTCCTGATAGGATGTAGGTCCAACAAAATATTCCTAAAATATGACCTTGCCTGTTCCTCTGTTGCTGCCCTGCGCATTTTCAACGCTTACGAGCTTTCATTTTAACGTTTCAGTTGGCCAGTCAGCAGAGATTAATGTCTGGATATTTGCGGAGAGGAGGTGGGGGGGAGCAGGACAGCAGGCGATTCCCAGGAATGCAGAGGCTTCACCCAATTTAACAGCTGGAACATTTCCTTTTTTTCCCCCGTTTCCCGCCCAGTGGCCAGACAGATTGATGGGCTGGCCGGCAACTGGGGAGAGAAACGGCAAAGGGGAATATTGTGAATGGTCTCTGGGAAGATGGGGGGGGGAAGAGAGCTGAGCCCAGCTCTTTGTGAGGAAGGGGTGGGGGGGGGACAAAACCTTCACAATGAGGAGGGAGGGAAAGACCTAGGTTGGTCGATTGAGGGGAGGCTGAGCAGATTGTGGAGATGGAGGCTGAGACTGACAGCAGGTTTGCTTGAGGGGCGGGGACGGAGAAGTCCTACTCCCCTTTGCTCACAAGCCGTGCCACAGGAAGCACTCACTGTCTGCAGACAGCTGCTCCTCTCTCCATTCTGCTGCCGGCTTACCCGAACCCTGGCAACTGCTACAACCTCCCAACTGCTCAGCGAGAAGCTGATTGAAATAAAATCACGACGTGGTCTTTCTCTCCAAGACGAAACACAGGAAACCCACTATCAAAAAATAACGAGAAGGGTGACTCTGGGGGAGTTGGGGGTCATGTTAGACATCTTCAAACCACCTCCCCCCCCCCCCCCCAGCTTCTCCCAGCTGTCATTGGGAATGTTTAACATCCTCCTACATTGCATAAGAGTGGCCAGTGTGTTTGACTTTACACAGAATCAGCACATCCACGGGTCCTGTGAGCAAGAGTGACTTCATCAGACTGACAGGAAATTAGGGCCAGCAACCCCACGTTGCTCCAGGATACCCCCCGCAGTGCACTGTAGCAGCACCAACACCCTGTAGGGGAGGTACAGCATCTGACTAGACCAGTACACTCAGAGAAAAGACGAGAGTGATTATGTTTGACGTCTAAAAGACAATTCACTGACTTGTTCCTCTCTTGACCTTTAACCATCTTCTGTGTCGGAGACTTCCAGAGGCATCACTGCAGTGACCAAGAACCTACTGGTTTGTTGTTAAAAACCCATCTGGTTCACTAATATCCTTTAGGGAAGGAAATCTGCCATCCTTACCCGGTCTGGCCTATGTGTCACTCCAGATATGCATCAATGAACCTGGATGTACAGATGCTGAGAACCTTCTCCTGAGACAGGGGTAAAGTATTCCACCTGAAGTGGGTACGGAAGCAGAGGTATATTGGCAACATTTGAGTGAAAGCGATTGCTCAAAGGCATAACTCTGAGACAAGCCCAAGGAAAGGCAACAGAATAAGGAAAGGTTGTTACTTTGCGTAAACCAGCAGTTTTACCATCAATACACTCGATAATTAAAAGAGCTGGACACTTAATGGGCCCCAGAATCACAGATATTACAATTATCTCTCCGTGATATGTCCATTAAGTGTGGGTAGGTGCTGTGGTTAGAAAATGTTAGAATTATACATTTATTTTACTGTGAGAATAAGGCTTCATTTCTTGACACATCTGTTGTATATGGTTTGCCTCATTTATGCAAAGACTCATTTTAAGGCATTTCTGCTGATGCAATTATATTTAAGTGCTAGACTGTCAGGATTAACTAACTCAGCCTTAACTTGGCTACATTTTAAAACTCAGAGGGCACGCTGGATTCCCTAGGAATGAACTGCATTTTTGAAAAGTACAATGCAAGCAAAACAAGCTTTTCATAAAAAGCGTCTGTAAGACCGGTTTCTCCAAGTTAGAGACAACATGTGCCAAACAATTTCAATAACAGGAAAATGAACCACATATATTGTACTTGCAGCATTATGCTATCAGATCAGTTCAGCTTTGTTTTTGAGTTCTGTTTTAGTCAGTACAGGACTGGCAGAAGAAGCCCGTCTCTCCCTCTCTCCCAGCTTTTTGCTTTTCTTTTCGCTTTTGGAATGATTTAATTTTAAGTTCTGTTCAATAAAAGAAAATTGTTTAAACTCTGTGTCAGTGCCATCTTTGTCTATTCAGGGGAATGAATGGACCCTACAAGGAGCTGAGGTTTGACATGTTAAAAATTTGGCATGTCAGCTATGACTCTCACCAACTTTTACAGATGTACATAGAAAGCAGTCTTTCTGGTTGTATCACAGCTTGGTATGGGCTCCTGCTCTGCCCAAGACCGCAAGGAACTACAAAATGTTATGAATGTAGCCCAATCCATTACAATCCAAACTAGGCTCCCATCCATTGATTCTGTCTACACTTCCCTTCGCCTCAGCAAAGCAGCCAGCATAATTAAAGACCCCACACACCCCGGACATTGTCTGTCCCACCTTCTTCCTTTGGGAAAAAGATACAAAAGTCTGAGGTTATTACTAACCAACTCAAGAACAGCTTCTTCCCTGCTGCTGTCAGACATTTGAATGGACCTACCCTGCATTAAGTTGATCTTTCTCTACACCCTAGCTATGACACTACATTCTGCACTCTCTCCTTTCCTTCTCTATGAATGTTATGTTTTGTCTGTATATCGCGCAAGAAGCAATACTTTTCACTGTATGTTAATATATGAGACGATAGTAAATCAAATCAAATCAAATCATTGACAGGGTTTCCCTGCTCCCGGTTTATCCGACAGAAGGGGCAAGACAGCAGCTTGAGGAAGACTGCCTCGTTCTATGGGGCAAGTGCACGAATGTTACTCAGTGTTTCATTCAAGGATTCAGAATTATTGACACCATTCAAATGCTGTCTTGTGATAGAACTGGAAACTTCAGCAGCCTTGCCAGGTGGAAAACCCTCAGATCCCACAATAAAAAGTAACTTTCTATCACTTATTTCAACCTCATGATGGAATATTTCCCATTTTAATAGGGACACGGGGTGAGCCTCTATCCCCTTTCTCCTCAGTATCTGGTGAAAGACTGAGTGGTAGATGAGGACAAGGTCAGACTTAGGTATGATTCTCCTGTTGTTGAATAATTTAACATCTGCTGACATGGATCTGGGACGGGGGTGGGGGGGTCACCCCTGAGGTCACATCCCATTCAAACACCACAATCCAGAGGGAAACCGCAGTTTGGGAAAACAAGGACCCCAGATAAACTGGGAGACAGGAAACATTCTAACAGATCCGGTAAGTTCAAAGCAGATTCCATCTTGTATTTTGTCATTGTCCACTCATTACTTCAAGAAGGATTTGAATCCTTGTTGAATTATTCTACCTCCAGACTGTTATCTATCCTCTTGGCCAATGTACTTGACTTTTCAGCACCACGGATAGTTCCACAGTTACAATCAACATTAATCAGGTTCACTCCAGATTGTTCAGTCACTGGGGATGAATCAGGGTCTCTCAGTGTTTTAGAGACCCGGGGGAGGTGTTTGCAGGATAACGCTCGCTCTCAGGAACAGGGTAACTATCTCGGGCTCCCCACAGCCCATTTCACCCCAACTCACACCTCCATAACTTCAGCACTGCCATGCGTGCCATACTCAACACCCTCCATCCTCCCTCACTCCACATCCAAACTCATTCTGCCACACTCACTCCAAAATCACTCCATCCACACTCTCTCCCTCTGCTGTCACTCCAAACTCATCCCTTCACTCCAAGCTTCTACCCTCCACCCTCACTCCAAACTCACTCCCTCTGCCCTCACTCCAAACTCACTCCCTCTGCCCTTACTCCAAACTCATTCCACCCACACTCACTCCCTCTGCCCTCATTCCAAACTCACTCCAACCACACCCACTCCCTCTGCCCTCACTCCAAACTCACTCCCTCTGCCCTCACTCCAAACTCACTCCCTCTGCCCTCATTCCAAACTCACTCCAATCACACTCACTCCCTCTGCCCTCATTCCAAACTCACTCCAATCACACCCACTCCCTCTGCCTCATTCCAAACTCACTCCAATCACACCCACTCCCTCTGCCCTCACTCCAAACTCACTCCCCCTACCCCCTCACCACTCTAACCCTATCATTTTCCTACCGATCGCTCCCAAACGAGGTCCTGGATCTGAAATCCACTCTTTCCTAAATATCCGGGTTATTCCTGGAAGTGGAGAATTAATATCAGAGTTTGAATAAACTCCTTTCTGCTTTGTGATCAACCCCTTCACACAAATTTCCTCCACCCCGGGGTGGTTTATTTCCCCTGCCAGATATTTAGTGATTTGGTTTTGAATGAGTTGGTGTAACCCACAGTTGACAGTTAATGCCCCAGACCCTATTCCACACCCCGCTACCCGCCACCCGAGCCAGCGAGTGGAGATCCCCCTCAGCCCCTGCACACAAACTGATTCCAGTCTCCTCTCTTCGGAACCAGGTCCCCGCTATTTGGGAGCAACACAGAATTTCCCTGGACATTCATGATGGGAACTAACCAGTGGCTGTAAGTGATGGCGGAAAAATCAGCCCATTGGCATTCCAGGACTGTAGGAGTGCCCACTTTATGAGTGAAAGTGGTAAATTCCACTCTCCTCCTCAGATCCCTCTGCCCTCACTCCCCACTCCCCAGCTATCCACAGCCCCAAGACGTGCTGGTTAGAAGAACTGGTCATGCTACGTTGTCCCTTGGTGTCTCAGGACAGGTAGGTTAGGGGGGTTAGCGGGGTAAATGCGTGGGGTTATAGGGATAGGGCCAGGGATGGGCCTGGATAAGGTGCTGATAAATCTCTGATTGGGAATTGAGTTTGTTGTTCTGAGGGTACCTTGCCTTGATCAACTATGGCACGTGGCACAGTGATTAGCGCTGCTGCCTCACAGTGCCAGGGACCCTGGTTCCACTCCCGGCTTCAGTGACAGTCTGTGTGGAGTCTGCCCACCCCGTGTCCCCTCCCCTCCCCGGGATCCTGTTCACAGCCACCGTCACCTTCCATTACAGAGTGACTAAGTCCAGCCTGGGACTGAATGACAAGGAAGGGTGCCAGGCCACAAGTCCTTTGGTAAAGCCCAAAATATGATTCAGTGCCTTATCTCATCAGCTTGGATCTTATTTGTCTCCTTCGAGGGGACCTTGGATTGGATTCAGTTGGAATGAGCATTTTGGAGCAGGTGAGGAATGGAGTTGGGTTTTCCTGGTCCACTCCCAGTATTGGCTTTGTAGAATCATAGAATTCCTACATTACAGAAAAAGGCCATTTGGCCCATCGAGTCTGTACCGATCACAATCCCACCCAGGTCCTACTACCGTAACAGTATACATTTACCCCACTAATCACACACACACACACACACACACACACACACACACACACACACACACACACACACACACACACACACACACACACACACACAAACACACACTAAGGGGCAATTTAGCATGGCCAATCAACCTAACCCACACATCTTTGGACTGTAGAAGGAAACCAGAGCACCCAGAGGAAACCCACGCAGACACGGGGAGAATGTGCAGACTCCACACAGACCATGACCAAGGCCAGAATTGAACCTGGGTCCCTGGCACTGTGAGGCAGCAGTGTTAACCCACTGTGCCACCATGCCACCCCTGTAAAGATGGTGCAAACAAAAGCCTCTCCCGTTGTGTCCCTGGTCTGTTTTGTTAGATAAAAAGTGAGGGGTGATACCCCCAGACTGTGCTTGTCCAGGGACTGCGAGTGTTTTGGTCCACGGTGCGTTAATGGGACGCAGCATTTTGGTGTAGACTGTCCCCCCTCTCAGTACCAACACTACCAACCAAACCAATACTTCCGCCCAGCGCCGGGGAACCCTCTTCACCAACCCTGTTCACCCTTCAAAGTCATTTCCCACTCAGACAAACGTGTGGAGCCAGGTTTAGGTACCTCACCCATTACACAACACAAATGATCCTTAAACATGTCAGCGAGGCTCCTTTCCCAGTTACATTCTGCTTTTTAAAAGGTTTTCTTTTCTAACGACATCGAGTTGAGAAAGAGCTGGTGAAGCATGTGTCCTTTCAAAGGCGTCTTTTCTCTAATTGGAGCTGGTTATGTTCTTCTCTCTGCCTGTCTTTCGGACACGCTCTCTGGCTGACTGTCAGTAATTATTCTGCCTGTTCACTCAGCCTGGCCAATTATTAGGCGCTGTTGAAGGATATCCAGTGAAGACAATCCTGAGTTAGCGCGGAGGAATCATTAGTGTAAGTTTGAAGCCGCAGCATTTTGATTGCTGCCCTCAACCATTTATTGCTACAGCAGCGAACGGTTTTGTGCAGCCTGGTATTAAAGGCAGACAGTTCATTTGGCTCTGCTAACACAATTGAATTGTCTGTTTAGACTAGAGGACAATACACGGGAGCCAATAGCTCAGAAATTCAGCTTCACTTCCAGATCCCCAAATCAATTCATAAAAAAGAATCCTAGAATCTTCTAATCCCTATAATGCAGAAAGAGTCTGCACTGACAGCTATCCCACCCGTGCCCTATCCCTGTAACCCCATATATTTACCCTGCTAATCCCCCCGACACTAGTGGACAATTTATCATGGCCAACCCAACTAACTCCACATCTAGCGCCTTGTCAGGATCAGACCCTTCGTCCATTCCAACAGTGCTAAACTATGGGCCGGCACAGTGGCGCAGTGGTTAGCATTGTTGCCTCACAGCGCCAGGGTCAGGGTTCGGGCGACTGTCTGTGTGGAGATTGCGTGTTCTCCCCGTATCTGTGTGGGTTTCCTCCGGGTGCTCAGGTTTCCTCCCACAGTCCAAAGATGTGTGGGTTCGGTGGATCGGCCTTGATAAATCTCCCCTTAATATGAGGGGGATAAATATGTGGGGTTACAGAGGTAGGGTCTGGCTGGGATTGTTGTTGGTGCTGGGTCAATGGGCTGAATGGCCTCCTTCTGCGCTGTAGGGATTCTATAATCTTTGGATGTGCATTCAATTCTTGGATTAATCTGAATGTTTCCTGCTCCTCATTGTATCTGTAACTCCCCCCTACAAGAAGGATTAGTGACTACGTTCGCCATTCTGCTCAACCCTGTTTGTCTACGCACTAAATAAAAGTGGTAAACTCTGCTCTCCTTTTCAGGTCCCTCTGCCCCACTTCCTACTATCCACAGTCCCAAGATGTGCTGGTTAGTGAGATTGGTCACGCTAAATTGTCCCTTAGTGTCCCGTGTAGGTTAGGGGGATTGGCGAGGTAAATGCGCGAGGTTACGGGGATAGAGGCAGGGATGGTCTGGGTAAGGTGGTCTGTCGGAGGCTTTACAATTAAATCCATCAGCAATATGAGCTGATAACTCTCCGATCGGGAATTGAGTTTATGGTTCTGAGGATATCTTGGTTTGATCAACTACGCATGGTGGTTAGAACTGCTGCCTCACAGCGCCAGGGACCCAGGTTCGATTCCCAGCTTGGGTGGACTTTGCACATTCTCCCCATGTTTGCGTGGGTTTCCTCTGGGTGCTCCAGTTTCCTCCCATAGCCCAGAGATGTGCAGATTAGGTGGATGGGCCACGCTAAATTGACCCTTAATGTCCCAAGATGTATCGGCTAGGGGAATTAGTGGGGTCACGGGGATGGGGCAGGGGGGTGGGCCTGGGTAAGATGTTTTGTCGGAGAGCTGGTGCAGACTCAATGGATCAAATGGTCTCCTCTACAGGGGTTCTATGAAATACTGCAAGGGTTTGTTTGGTTCCTGGAAAGGGAGGGGGAGGGGGAATGGGGTCAGGATAGTGAAGGAATAAAGATGGGGAAATATCTGGGTCCAACATTCAAGTATTGATCACATGAAATATTCTTCCCAAGCAGTCTGGGCAATCTCAAAGAGATTGAGTGGAGATTCCGGTGGGGATTAGATAGGGGCTGAATTTTGCTTCTGTTGATTTCTTCTGTTAACACAGAGCGAGCTAGTTGCAGTTTCTGAAGCAGTTACCAATGACAAGGGTTTGAATAATTGTACGGGTATCACAGAGTACTCTGTTAACAGGGGAGTCAGTATGCAGGCACGGAAAGAACTGTGAAGAGACATAGATATGTTGAAAATGTACAACCTGACTCAGTCCCAATCTCAGAGAGCATTGCTTTGTGTCACTCCAATGTGCCCACTTCCCATGCCAGTTTGTCCATGGCCCCTCTGAATGAATTTGCCAGTTGGATGACAATAATTTCTGCAGATATTTTGTGGGCTGGACTCGTGCCTGTTAAGAATTGGAGTGAGTCTGCTGAAAATCATTTCCTGCGGGGTCTCTTCAGCAGCTGTCGGAGCAACAGAGAGAAGCAAGAGAGGGAGAGAGAGGAACCTTTCATCCATCATTTTGGCTTGGATCCAAACCCCAGACTCTAGAAATGAAAAGGACAGTGTTTTAACTGACCTCACCACCCGACACCTGGGCAAAAAGAAATCCTGCAGGAGGACCAGAGTGAAAACCATTGCTCAGGCACAATCTTCTAAACTCAAGTTAAGGTGCTAAATTGAGGGAGGGCTAATTACAACAATATTAGTCAGGAACTGAGGAGTGCAGATTGGGAGCAGATGTTTGCTGGCAAATCAACATCTGGCATGTGGGAGGCTTTCAAGTGTAAGTTGATAAGGATTCAGGGTAAAGGATAAGTTTTGGGAACCTTGAATAACGAGAGATAATGCGACTCTAGTCAAAGGGAGAAAGGAAGCATTTGTCAAGGTTGGGGACACATGAAGCAAGTGTGAAGTACAAGGAAAGTAGAAAGAAACTTAAGCAAGGAGTAAGGAGGGCTAAAAGGGGTCTCGAAAAATCATTGGCCAGCAGGATTGAGGAAAATCCCAAGGCTTTTTATACATATATAAAGAGCAAGAGGGTGGCCAGGGAGAGGGTTGGCCCACTCAAGGACAGTGAAGAGAATCTATGCGTGGAGCCAGAGGAAATGGGCGAGGTATTAAATGAGCACTTTGTGTCAGTATTCACCAAAAATAAGAACTTGGTGGATGATGAATCTGGGAAAGGGTGTGTAGGTAGTTTGAGTCATGTTAAGATCAAAAAGGAGGAGATATTGGGGTTCTTCAGAAACATTAAGGTAGACAAGTACCCAGGGCCTGATGGGATTTACCCCAGAATACTGAGAGAGGCAAGGGAGGAAATTGCTGGGGCCTTGAGAGAAATCTTTGTATCCTCACTGGCTACAGGGGAGGTCCCAGAGGATTGGAGAATGGCCAATGTTGTTCCTTTGTTTAAGAAGGGTAGCAAGAATAATCCAGGTAATTACAGACCAGTGAGCCTTACATCAGTGGTAGGGAAATTATTGGAGAGGATTCTTCGAGACAGGATTTATTCCCACTTGGAAATAAATGGACATATTAGCGAGAGGCAACATGGTTTTGTGAAGGGGAGGTCGTGTCTCACTAACTTGATTGAGTTTTTCGAGGAAGTGACGAAGATGATTGATGAGGGTAGGGCAGTGGATGTTGTCTATAAGGCCTTTGACAAGGTCCCTCATGGCAGACTGGTGCAGAAGATGAAGTCACATGGGATCAAAGATGACCTGGCAAGGTGGATACAAAACTGGCTCAGTCATAGAAGACAGAGGGTAGCAGTGGAAGGGTACATTCCTGAATGGAGGGCTGTGACAAGTGATGTTCCTCAGGGATCAGTGGTGGGATCTTTGCTGTTTGTAACATTTTTCAATGATTTGGAGGAAAATGTAACTGGTTTGATTAGTAAGTTTGCGGACAACACAAATGTTGGTGGATTTGCAAATAGCAATGAGGACCAATGAGGATACAGATCAGTTGGAGGCTTGGGCAGAGAGATGACAAGTGGAGTTTAATCCACGCAAATGTGAGGTAATGCATTTTGGAAGGAGTAATACAGATAGGAAATATGTAATAAATGTCAGAACCCTTAAGAATATTGATCGACAGAGGGATCTGGGTGTATAGGTACACAAGTCACTGAAAGTGGCAACACAGGTGGAGAAGGTAGTCAAGAAGGCATATGGCATACTTACCATCATTGAGCTTAAAAACTGGCAAGTCATGATGCAGTTTTATAGAACATGAGTTAGACCTCACTTGGAATATCATGTTCAATTCTGGTCGCCACACTACCAAAGGATATGGAGGCTTTGGAGAGGGTACAGAAAAGATTTACCAGGATGTTGCCTGGTACGGAGGGCATTAGCTCTCAGGAGAGGTTGGAGAAACTTGGTTTGTTCTCATTGGAATGACGGAGGTTGAGGGGCGACCTGATAGAAGTCTACAAGATTATGAGGGGCACGGACAGAGTGGATAGTCAAAAGCTTTCTCCCAGGGTGGAAGAGTCAATTACTAGGGGGCACAGGTTTAAGGTGCGAGGGGTAATGTTTAAAGGAGATGTACGAGACAAGCTTTTTACACAGAGGGTGGGGGGTGCCTAAAACCCACTACCGGGGGAGATAATGGAAGCAGATACAGCAGTGAGTTTTAAGGGGCAAATACATGAATAGGATGGGAATAGAGGGATATGGTCCTCGGAAGGGTAGGGGTTTTAGTTCAGTCAGGCAGCATGGTCAGTGCAGGGCCTGTTCCTGACTATAATTTTCTTTGTTCTTTGTTCTTGAATTAGAATTCTGACCCTTTTCTCTGATATAGGATCCAGTTAATATAAAAACCAGCCCCCGTTTCAATCCTTTACAAGGAATGCTCAGGGATAATTCAATTCTGGCTTCCCTTTGAATAATAGAATTCCTACAGTGCAGAAGGGGGCCTTTATGATCTTATAGAGGTCTATAAAATAGTGAGGGGCATAAACCAGCTAGATAGTCAATACCTTTACCCGAATGTAGGGGAGTCTAAAACTAGAGGGCATGGGTTTAAGGTGAGCGAGGCAGGGTGGCACAGTGGTTAGTACCCACTGCCACCAGGGACCTGGGTTTGATTCCTGGCTTGTGTCACTGTCTGTGTGGAGTTTGTACATTCTCCCCATGTCTGCATGGGTTTCCTCCGGGTGCTCCGGTTTCCTCCGACAGTCATAGATGTGCAGGTTAGGTGCATTGGCCATGCTAAATTCTCCTTCAATGTGCCTGAACAGGCGCCTGGGTGTGGTGACTAGGGGACTTTCACAGTAACTTCATTGTAGTGTTAATGTAAGCCTACTTGTTACTAATAAATTAACTTTAAGATTCGAATGGGCCCAGATGGGCATTTTTTTCACACAGAGGGTGGTGAGTGTCTGGAAAAAGCTACCAGATGTAGTAACAGAGGCAGACACAATTTTGTCTTTTAAAAAGCATTTAGACAGTTTCATAGATAGGATGGGTGTAGAGGGATATGGGCCAAATGAGGGCAATTGGGACGAGCTTAGCGGTTAAAAAACAGGGTCACATGGACAAATTGGGCTGAAGGACCTGTTTACAGGCTGTAAACCTCTATGACTCTATTCAGTCCATCAAGCCTACGCCAACAACAACCCCAGCTAGTCCCTATCCCAATGACCCCATGTATTTACCCAACTAATCACCCTAACCTGGACACCTTCGGACACTAATGGACAACACAGCACGGCCAATCTACCTAATGTGCACATCTTTGGACAATGGGAGGAAACCGGAGCACCCGGAGGAAACCCACACAGACACAGGGAGAACATGCAAACTCCACACAGACAGTGACCCAAGGCCAGAATTGAACCTGGGTTCCTGTCACTGTGAGGCAGCAGTGCTAACCACTGTGCCACCCATTTTGCTGCGTTTTTAATCTTGATGTCTCTGATACTCCAGGCCACTAAACTGTCGGAAACTCAATTCCACCTGCTTCACATTTATTGACTCTGTCACGTGGAGAGGGAGGGAATGAACTACAAATATTCAAAGTAAATTCTAAACTCCCACACTTGTACAGTGAGTCACTTCATCACCTGTTGTGATGTTAAAATTTGCAGATTGAAGGTTTGATTCTTATCTGCGTTGAATTCCCAGAAGTCAGGCCAGAGATGACAGTTGGGGTGCTGCAGTTAACCCCTGACCCCTACACCAGGGCGCAGTAAACAATCAGCCAGAGTTTCCACCTCTGATGCAGAGTGGAGGGGTTGGTGACCACAGCTTCATAGAATCCCTACAGTGCAGAGGGAGGCCATTTGGCCCATCAAGTCTGCACCGATTGTCCTACAGACCATCCCACCAGGACCCTAACCCTATGTATTTACCCCGCTAATTCCCCTAACCTATGGATCTTGGGATCACTAAAGGAGAATTTAGCATGGCCAATCCATGATACCTGCACATCTTTGGTCTGGAAGCATACATCTGGAAGGATAGTTTGTGCGCAGTTTAACATTTTCCACAGTCAAAACTCACTGTGCAATTTTACATCTGTAAACCAAATACTAGGTATGGTGGCACAGTGGTAGCACTGCTGCCTCACACAGCCTTGGGTCACTGTCTGTGTGGAGTCTGCACATTCTCCCTGTGTTTGTGTGGGTTTCCTCCGGGTGCTCCAGTATCCTGCCACAATCTGAAAGACATGCTGGTTAGGTGCATTGACCATGCTAAATTGTCCCTCAGTGTACCCGAACAGGCACCAGAATGTGGCAACTAGGGGATTTTCACAGTACCTTCATTGCAGTGTTAACGTAACCCTATTTGTGACACTAATAAAGAAATAAGCTTAAATTTGAAGGTATGAGAGAACGGTTGGTGTCTGTGAAGAAGACTTGGGCAAGATTCTTCAAAAACCTGCATGGAAATAGTGATCTTAACGTCACAAAAATTCAAGGTGTTTCACAGATGGGAAACTGGTACAAAGTCATTTTGGACAAGTTTGAGAAAGATGCTAGAAATAGACTTGCAATTTATTTCGCCTTTTAAGTGGAATTGGAAGTGGCAGAATGGTCGGAGGTTGGGGGACATTTCTACGCGTCAAATTAACTGAAGTTTTGGCCATTACTGGTGCACTGAGTGGTGTTTGAGTCAGGGATCTGATGGCCTTGGGTTGTGATTGGGGAAAAGGATGGATTTATAAACTAGGATAGGGTGATTCCTTCAATGCACGGGGAAGATGGAGCCAAAGGGAGTTGGTGAGGACAGGAATGATGGGAAAGTGGTTAACGCGTTGTGTATTTGGGCAGCAGTGCGGGGTTATGTAGAGTTGGGGTCAGTAAGGAGGAAGGGAGTTGGGTTGAAGAGTAAAAAGCAACTGACAGCGAAGCAATCCATTGTTCAGTTTGATATCAGGCCATCTGATAACCATTACCTTCTCCAGTTTTCTGGATAAAGACTACTAATATTTGACAGGTAAGTGAAGAATATTTCTACCGCTGACCTTTCCAATACAAAAACAATCCTGTGGCTGATTAGATTAGGACATGAACCTGAAATAAGTTGTAATAACAACAGAAAACTCTGGAAAGAACTGAATGACTGCTGCTTGGTAACAACCTGTCTCCTGTGTGTGTGTGTGTGTGTGTGTGTGTGTGTGTGTGTGTGTGTGTGTGTGTGTGTGTGTGTGTGTCTGAATGTATGTGAATGTGTGTGTGTGTGTGTTTGTGTGTATGTATGCCTGTCTT